>NC_041382.1:493619975-493771609 GCF_002162155.2 Triticum dicoccoides
TGGAGGGGTGCCCGTGGAGGGGTGCCCGTGGAGGGGTGCCCGTGGAGGGGTGGTTTAACAGGACCCCGTGGTGTGGAGGGCTGGATGAACAGTAGACGGTGGAGGGGCACCCGTGGAGGGGTGGTTGAACAAGACCCCATGGTGTGGAGGGCTGGATGAACAGTAGATGATGGAGGGGTGGTTGAAAAGTAGCCGGTGGAGTAGCACGCGGTGGAGGCTGGATGAACAGGAGCCCGTGGAGGCTGGATGAACAGAAGCCCGTGCAGGCTGGATGAACAGGAGCCCGTGGAGGCTGGAGGAGGTCGATGGTGGAGATGAACAGTATCCTGTGTAGTCCCGTTTTGTGGTACTCCACACCCCTCCCGATGAACAGGACCCCCGTTCGACCGTAGCGCTCCAACACAAGTCCATTTCCTCCATTTTGCGGTACGCCACACTCCTCCCGATCAACAGGATCCCGTTTCGACCGTATGAGGTACGTTTCCTCTGTTTCGCGGTACGCCGGACCCCTCCTGATGAACAGGATCCCGTTTCGAACGTGGTCGGTCGAACACAAGGCCGTTTCCTCCGTTCTACGGTACGCCAGACCTCGTTTCCATCGCATGTTCCGTCCAAGCCCTCCCGATGAACACGACGCATTCCGTTGCCTCCCCATGAACACGACGCATTCCGTTACCTCTCCATGAACACGAAGACGACGATGTTTCTCCGTTCCAACCCAGCCATGTACACGAGCCCTCGCCGTACGTATGCGCGAGTAGGCGTTTGAGACCCCGCCCGTATGTACACATATGTGGCCGTATTTTCTTTCTTGCACCCTGACCGCTGTACGTACGTGTACATGCTACGTGCGCGCCTCTACTACGACACGTGCGCGCCTCTACATCGACCAGTATATATGTACGTACACATTCGCGACCAGAACGACAATGCTACGTACGCTTCGACCAGGTGGGTCCCGACTGTCAGGCACTTCCTTGCGTGCTAAGATGTAGCTGGTGGGTCCCAGCAGTCAGGGGGAAACATTTTTTCACGAAATATGGTGGCCCATCCGGTGGGTCCCAACTGTCAGGTGGAGGAATAATTATTTTGCATGTAATAAGGAGGCACTTCCTTGCGGCGGCCGTGGACCCAGCTGTCAGCCTCTCCACGTACAGTCCACGTCCGATGGAAGTCGTTCCTCGACCACGTTGACCACGCCGCGCCGAGAGCACCAGGGCGGTTGTAACGCCCCGAGATCGATGTGCCAGGTGTCCTCCAGTTTTTCGTTGTTGTTGCTTTGTCATTTGCTTGCGTGTCGCATCTTGTCATGTCATCATATGCATTGCATCACCATGTTTTCAAAACTGGCATCCGTCCCGGTCTCCTCGTTCCGTCCGTTGTCCGTTCTGAGCCCAGACACACTTGCACGCGCCCGCAGCATGTCCGAAATATTATTTTATAAGTGGCCGGAAAATGTTCTCGGAATGGGGTGAGAGTTGACGTGTGGTCTTATTTTAGTGTAGCTAGACCGCCTGTCAAGTTTCATCGCATTCGGAGTTCGTTTGATGCCCCAACGGTTAACTATAGCGACATTATAGTCAGTCATACGTCGGACGTTTTCGGTCTCCGAAAACGGTTGCCGGGTTTTCCCTCTCTTTCCTCTCTAGCCCTTCTACACAGCCCACCTAGGCCCAGCCTACTCCTCCTCGTGCCTGGAGCCGTCCAATCACGATTCGAGGGTCTGAAAACAGATGAAAACCCCTAACCCTAGACCCCTGCCTATTTAAGAAGCCCCCTGTGCCATTTTTGGGCATCCCAAGCCTTCCACCTACCTCTAGCACCCTCCCCCATCAATTTCTGCGCCGCTCCAGCCCCTCCTCGCCACTTAGCGCTGCCCAGCAGGACCGGCCGCCACCTGCGCCGCCGCTCAAGACCTCTCCCGCGCCTCCACGTCGCCCCTGGTCTCTCTGCGCCGCCGCGAAGCCCGCGGGCCCACCAGGACCTAGATCGGGGCCCTGGAAGCCCATCTGCGCCCGATCCCGAGTCAGCGCCTGCTCGCTCCCGCTGCACCTCCTCGATCCGATCTGGATCGGGAGGGAGGCCGCCGCTTGATGCTCCTGCAAGGCCCGCCGGCCACCGGAGCCCACTGCATCGCCGGTGACCCCTACTCCGCGATGTCGCCCAGGTCGTGTTCCCGGCCGCCAGCTCCTCCCTTCCACCGTTTCTATTCCTCCTTCCCTTATAGCTTGCTCTCTCTCTCTGGTCATACACAGCGCCGCCGCTCGGAGTTCCTCGCTGCCGCCCAGCTCCCGGCGTCGTCCGGATTCGCCGGATCTGGCGTCCCCCGCCCCGGATCTGCCTCCCGCTCCGATCCCCGGCCTCCGCTTCATCCCATGCTGACCTCGTCGGAGATCCACACCGCCGGCTCATCTTGCATCGTGGGGAGGACGACGACCGTGCCAGCGCTCCCCTGTCTCGTCTTCGCCATGGGCCTCCACCGCCAAGGCCAGTTCGCCCCGGCCCAGTTCCACAGCGCCAGCCGGATTCGGCCTCAAGGCCGATGTGAGCCGCCCTCCAAATCTTCCTCTTCCTGTTGGGCCAACAGGATTCGGCCCATGTAGCATTTTTTCCCTCGAGACGAATTTATCTATTTTTCCTGAGACGGTTGTTTTGCTGAAAACCCCTTCATGATCATTCATTTAATAACTTCACAACCGTGCATCGGATTAAAACAATTTATATATGGAACTTGCTTAGAATTTTGTGTAGATTAATAATTTGCCACTTTCATCTATGTTTAAAATGCTTAAAATGTTGTTTGTTTAAATTTGCTCAAATAACTTGTTAAAATGGTTTATTTCATAACTAAATAACCGTAGCTCGGTTTCTAACAAACTTTATATGTAGTGGGGAAGAATTTTGCCTAGTTTAACATGATGGCATCATCTTGCATGTTTAATAACTATAAAATATGGTTTAGGGCAGAACAGGACCAAACCTAATATATGCACATGGGGATTTACCGAAATTGTTGTTCGTTGTTTCCGGCCTCATTTAAACTTGACTAGATAGGTAGTTTTCATTTGCTTCACTTCATGCCGTGTTAACAAACATTTAATTTTGTTGAGTACATAAACAAGAGAGAACTAAATAAGGCATGTGGTGTTCCGTCAATATGCAACTCGTTGCATATTGAGCTCCACTTAATTTGTAGTGATGTTTGTTGCACTTTGCCATGCCATGCTTCATTAAACCGGACATGCATCATACTTGATTGTGCATCATACCATGCTCATGTGTGGTTTGTTTACTATGTTGTTTGCTCTTTTCTGGT
This sequence comes from Triticum dicoccoides, assembly GCF_002162155.2. Lineage (NCBI taxonomy): Eukaryota > Viridiplantae > Streptophyta > Magnoliopsida > Poales > Poaceae > Triticum > Triticum dicoccoides. Next base: position 493,623,292 of record NC_041382.1, read on the forward strand.
ATTGTTTCTTCGGGTTGTTTCCGGTATCATCGTGTGTGTGAGGACCCGTTCGACTACGTCCGTTTGTCTTCTTCATGGACTCGTTCTTCTTCCTTGCGGGATTTCAGGCAAGATGACCATACCCTCGAAATCACTTCTATCTTTGCTTGCTAGTTGCTCACTCTTTTGCTATGCCTATGCTGTGATACCTACCACTTGCTTATCATGCCTCCCATATTGTTGAACCAAGCCTCTAACCCACCTTGTCCTAGCAAACCGTTGTTTGGCTATGTTACCGCTATGCTCAGCCCCTCTCATAGCGTTGTTAGTTGCAGGTGAAGATTGGAGTTTGTTCCTTGTTGGAACATGGATATTTTGTTGGGATATCACAATATCTCTTATTTAATTGATGCATCTATATACTTGGTAAAGGGTGGAAGGCTCGGCCTTATGCCTGGTGTTTTGTTCCACTCTTGCCGCCCTAGTTTTGCATCATATCGATGTTGTGTTCCCGGATTTTGCGTTCCTTACGCGGTTGGGTAATAATGGGAACCCCTTGACAGTTCGCCTTGAATAAAACTCCTCTAGCAAGGCCCAACATTGGTTTTACCGTTTTCCACCTAGCCTTTTCTTTCTCTTGAGTCGGCCGGCTCAAGGGTCATCTTTATTTTAACCCCCCGGGCCAGTGCTTCTCTAAGTGTTGGTCCAATTGAGCGATGTCCGAGGCTACCAGGGGCAACTCTGGGCTGGCTTACCCGACGTCTTGCTCATCCGGTGTGCCCTGAGAACGAGATATGTGCAGCTCCTATCGGGATTTGTCGGCACATATGGGTGGCTTTGCTGGTCTTGTTTTACCATTGTCAAAATGTCTTGTAACCGGGATTCCGAGTCTGATCGGGTCTTGCTAGAAGGTCTATTCCTTCGTTGATCGTGAGAGCTTGTCATGGGCTAAGTTGGGACACCCCTACAGGGTTTTGAACTTTCGAAAGCCCTGCCTGCAGTTATGGGCAGATGGGAATTTGTTAATGTCTGGTTGTAGAAAACCTGAAGTTGACCTTAATTAAAATACATCAACCGCGTGTGTTACCGTGATGGTCTCTTTCCGGCGTTGTCCGGGAAGTGAACACGGTGTTGGAGTTATGCTTGACGTAGGTTGTTTTAGGATCACTTCTTGATCATACTTTTATCCACCGTGCTTTTCCTTCTCTTCTCGCTCTCATTTGCGTATGTTAGCCACCATATATGCTAGTCGCTTGCTGCAGCTCCACCTCATACCTTTACCTTACCCATAAGCTTAAATAGTCTTGATCGCGAGTGTGCGAGATTGCTGAGTCCCCGTGGCTCACAGATACTTCCAAAACCAGCTTGCAGGTGCCGACGAGTCCGTGCAGTTGACGCAACCAAGCTCAGGAGGAGCTCGATGAAGATCTTGTCCTTTGTGTTGTTTCGTTCTAGTTGATCAGTAGTGGAGCCCAGTTGGGGTCGATCAGGGACCTTGTCGCTTTTGGGGTTCTTCTTTTATTTTGGTTCCGTAGCCGGACCTTGATTGTATCTAGATGATGTAATGCTTTATTAATGTAATTGTGTGAAGTGGCGATTGTAAGCCAACTATGTTACTCTTTCCCTTATGTATTACATGGGTTGTGTGAAGATTACCTCACTTGCGACATTGCTTTCAATGCGGTTATGCCTCTAAGTCGTGCTTCGACATGTGGGAGATATAGCCGCATCGAGGGCGTTACAAGTTGGTATCAGAGCCCTCCCCGACCTTAGGAGCCCCATTGATTGATCGTTTTTAGCAGCCGAGTTGAGTCTAGAAAAATGTTTGAGTCATTTAGGAATTATATATCGGAGAGTTTAGGAATTCTTTTTACTCCTCAGTCCCTTCATCGCTCTGGTAAGGCATCCTGACGTAGAGTTTTGACTCTTCTCTTCTGAAATTTCACAAGAATTTTTTTTAGGATCACGCGGGTATCTTGGAATCGTTCCGATGGTTTTGTGATGAGAACATTGTCTTGGTGCCTCCTGTCAGGGGTTTTGTGGAAGTGTCCCTGGGAGTTGAGCTCCGAGGTGTTGTCGTCATAATTTTATCGTTGCAATTCTGGAATACCTGAGTTTAGTACGCCGACATCGAAAATCTCTTTTATGCAGTTCGTTGTTGAGATAACCTCGACGCCACCCAGTACTGGGGCAGGAGTTCAGGAGTATTGCCATAACTCGTATAACAGATGCTTTTCGAAGGTTGAGGTAGACAATTTCCGAAGGTTTCTTGGTTATGTGTTGAAGGATGGATATAGCTGGATGTAGGATTTGCTAGTTTTGGGTGAGATATTATGCTTCCCCTGTATCCCCAACACCTGATTGCATAACCGGAAAGGTTCGGGAGTTTCATAGGTGGGAATTCAAGTAGCTCTTAGGATATCTTTCCGACAGATGTATGATATGAAATTGGGGTTTGACGTCTAGTGGTCCGCCTATTCACGGTTGGTTTTACAGTGGTCTCGTTGTGTCTTAAAGAGTCCTTGGCTATGCCGACTCGGGGACGCTTCGTATGTCATGTGCACTGCCTTGTACATGATGGTGTTGTACGATCGAGCCCGTGTAGGCCCCACCACGAGAACTTCGGACGAAATCTCTATCATATGTTTGTTCCGGCTTATTCTGCAAGCCAATCCTTTGTTTTGTTTTCAGTTGTGGTATTCGAGTTGCTTCGAAGTCAAATGTTGATTCCATCCCTTTCCTAAGCGGTGTTCTCATATTTCTATGTGGATACCAATCCTTCTTGATCATCGAGTTTGTCATGTCAATCCTTTTCGCCGGCGTGTTTCTCTTCAAGTGGATCCGATCATTTCAACAACCGCAAGATTAATTATCACTTCTTCTCAACGGTGTTTGTTTCATCCGTCTCCAAGTTGCCTTTGTTTTTCCTGCCCACCCACCCTTTTGTTCGAGGACTCGAATTTCTTATTCAAGTATCCTTTTATTGATAGGAAGTCTCTCTATTCTTTTCCTTCAATGTTCTTACCCGGTGATTCTCATGAAGATTCTAACGGAACCTCAAGTTCATCATTTTTCATTCTCTTTCTTCTCCGGTGGAACCAATTCAAGCTTTCGGTGTTGATCTCATATCCCTTTTTCCTCGTTTCAAATGCCTTCTCATACCGGTGCACCTCATAATAATTCACTTCTCACTATTCATTTGTTCGGGAGTGCTGAAGTTATCTCAAAAGGCTCGTCTTGTCTTTCAAGATCAGTTCAACCAATTTCGAGGTTGTTATCTCAGTCAAGTCATTTAATTCAACAGGTGCAATCTATCTTTTAAATCTTTCAACGGTGTGTCTTTTGAGTGGGCCCTAACCCACAGGTCTATTCCCAGGATCTTACCTGACTCTTCTTATTTTCCCGGAGATATCCTGAAATTTCTTGTCAAAAATTGGCGTAAGAATGTATTATCATCAGTCTTATGTTTTTCTCCAAGATCTGTCGAATTCTTTTCATCGTTGGCTCAACCTTTCCATTATTCATTCTGGAGTGCCTCTACAATTCTTGGTGTTGTTTCTCGTCATCATTCTCTGCGTTTGAAGACCGAAGAAGAGTTTCTCTTTAATCTTGCTCCATTCTCTTCAAGATTTGTGATTCTAGCTTGTTGCCATCCTCTCATAATTGTTTTGATTGTGAGAATTCTTTTCACCTATCCGGAGCAATTCAAGAGTCTTTTTAATTTGATTCCCCGAAGGCCATCATTTCGGGTTTAATCATTCTCAGCTGTCAGTTATCATTCTCCAATCTTACTGATGCATCATTCAAGTGATCTCTAATCAGTTCGTGATCCCTTCGTTCACTTGTATCTAAATTCTCTCAAGTATCCTCGTTCATTACATAATTCTTCCCGGTGTTCCTTTATCTTTCCTTCGGTCATTTTAATTCTTACGGTGGTTCGTTCAAGAGTTCTCGTCATTCGTTATCATATCAATTCATTCGTTCTTCCAAACCCTTCCGGTGGTTCGTTCTATACCTTCCCAAGTTGGCACGATATCTATCTTAATTCTTTTCTACGAGAATAAGTAATATGTCGGATCCGTTGATTGTCATCAATTTAATTGGTGAAGGATAAGCAGAATGTAATTCTTATTCTTGTTTCATCGAGTTTATTCAATTCCTATTTTCCGGAGTGGCTCATCATACTTATTCTTGGTTTCAAGTGCTCATCTTTTTTTTCCGGAGTTCCAAGTTTCCACTCTATCTCGTCGCAAAGCTTCATCTAAATCATTACAAGGTTTCACCTTGTGTTTTTAACTTCTCTTGCTTTGATCATCATTTTTGTTTTCCGGAGTTCTCATGAAAGTTCTACATGATGGTTCATAAAGGATTTAATTCCTTCTCGAAGTGTTCATCGACATTCTTTGCTAAGAAGCTCAAGTTTTCTGCATCTTGCTATCCGGAGTGCATTTCTTTCTACCGTATCATTGGAGGTGGTTTTACATCATTCTTGATAATTTGAGTTCATGCTTCATGATTCACACATTGTTAAGAATGAGGTATTTTAAATCCATCAATCTTCCCATTGGAGTTATCTTGGGTTATATTTCACCTAAAGCTTTCCCTAAGGATTGTGGCTATTTATGGTGCTTATAAATGATCCAAGTTCTTCATTTATCCTCCCGGTGAAATAAGTTTCTCGTCCCCTTGTTCTTATCAACCCAATTCTTCTTCTGTGAGTGCCAGGTTGTCACCTCATAATTTGAGAGGTATCCCTTAAGACCATATCAATCTTATTCTTGTTGGTTTTCCAACAACTCTGTTCTAGCATTTGTTGTAAGTGTGCTCTTGTTTTTTTTATTCCCTTCTTTCATTCCATTATTACTTTTGTTCCGGAGGTATTGTGATGTTGCTCTCTTCAACCCATCTTCTTGTTTTATCAGGATCGTGTTCTTTTCGTGCTTATCCTTTTAACTGGAGTGTTGTGTCCTCTTTTCAAGTATCCTCTCATCTTGTCTAGTTCAATTCCTTCCATTTACAGTCGGAGTGCTGTCCAAATTATACCATTCTTAATCCTTCTCTATCTTGTTTTAACCGGAGTGGTTTCAATATATATCTTGCCCTTCAATCTCAAGGTTCTAGTAATGTTCTTTGTTCCTCTTTTCTATCGGAGTGTTTTCAACTTCGTTCATCTCCGTTGTATTCTTTTCTCGAAATGGCTTAACCATTGCAAGTTCTTTGGGTCTTACTCGTTTGTCAAAGAAGCAACTTAGCTTTACCTCTTCTCTTTCTCTTCTGTTGCCCCTCCGGTGCCATTCTAGATCTCGGGACGAGATCCTCTCGTAGTGGTGGAGTGTTGTAACGCCCCGAGACCGATGTGCCAGGTGTCCTCCAGTTTTTCGTTGTTGTTGCTTTGTCATTTGCTTGCGTGTCGCATCTTGTCATGTCATCATATGCATTGCATCATCATGTTTTCAAAACTGGCATCCGTCCCGGTCTCCTCGTTCCGTTTGTTGTCCGTTCTGAGCCCAGACACACTTGCACGCGCCCACGACATGTCCGACATATTATTTTATAAGTGGCCAGAAAATGTTCTCGGAATGGGGTGAGAGTTGATGTGTGGTCTTATTTTAGTGTAGCTAGACCGCCTGTCAAGTTTCATCGCATTCGGAGTTCGTTTGATGCCCCAACGGTTAACTATAGCGACATTATAGTCGGTCATATGTCGGACGTTTTCGGTCTCCAAAAACTGTTGCCAGGTTTTCCCTCTCTTTCCTCTCTAGCCCTTCTACACAGCCCACCTAGGCCCAGCCTACTCCTCCTCGTGCCTGGAGCCGTCCGATCGCGATCCGAGGGTCTGAAAACGGATGAAAACCCCTAACCCTAGACCCCTGCCTATTTAAGAAGCCCCCCTTGCCATTTTTGGGCATCCCTAGCCTTCCACCTACCTCTAGCCCCCTCCCCCATCAATTTCCGCGCCGCTCCAGCCCCTCCTCACCACTTGGCGCCGCCCAACAGGACCGGCCGCCACCTGCGCTGCCGCTCAAGACCTCTCCCGCGCCTCCACGTCGCCCCTGGTCTCTCTGCGCCGCCGCGAAGCCCGCGGGCACACCAGGACCCAGATCGGGGCCCTGGAAGCCCATCTGCGCCCGATCCCGAGTCAGCGCCTGCTCGCTCCCGCTGCACCTCCTCGATCCGATCTGGATCGGGAGGGAGGCCACCGCTCGATGCTCCCGCAAGGCCCACCGGCCACCGGAGCCCACCGCATCGCCGACGACCCCTACTCCGCGACGTCGCCCAGGTCGCGTTCCCGGCCGCCAGCTCCTCCCTTCCTCCGTTTCTATTCCTCCTTCCCTTATAGCTTGATCTCTCTCTCTAGTCATACACAGCACCGCCGCTCGGAGTTCCTCGCTGCCGCCCAGCTCCCGGCGTCGTCCGGATTCGCCGGATCTGGCATCCCCCGCCCCGGATCCGCCTCCTGCTCTGATCCCCGGCCTCCGCTTCATCCCATGCTGCCCTCTTCGGAGAACCACACCGCCGGCTCGTCTTGCATCGTGGGGAGGATGACGACCGTGCTAGCGCTCCCCTGTCTCGTCTTCGCCATGGGCCTCCACCGCCAAGGCCAGTTCGCCCCGGCCCAGTTCCTCAAGGCCGATGTGAGCCGCCCTCCAAATCTCCTCTTCCTGTTGGGCCAACAGGATTCGGCCCATGTAGCATTTTTTCCCTCGAGACGAATTTATCTATTTTTCCTGAGACGGTTGTTTTGCTGAAAACCCCTTCATGATCATTCATTTAATAACTTCACAACCGTGCATCGGATTAAAACAATTTATATATGGAACTTGCTTAGAATTTTGTGTAGATTAATAATTTGCAACTTTCATCTAAGTTTAAAATGCTTAAAATGTTGTTTGTTTAAATTTGCTCAAATAACTTGTTAAAATGGTTTATTTCATAACTAAATAACCGTAGCTCGGTTTCTAACAAACTTTATATGTAATGGGGTAGAATTTTGCCTAGTTTAACATGATGGCATCATCTTGCATGTTTAATAACTATAAAATATGGTTTAGGGCAGAACCGGACCAAATCTAATATATGCACATGGGGATTTACCGGAATTGTTGTTCCTTGTTTCCGGCCTCATTTAAACTTGACTAGATAGGTAGTTTTCATTTGCTTCGCCTCTTGCCATGTTAACAAACATTTAATTTTGTTGATTACATAAACGAGAGAGAACTAAATAAGGCATGTGGTGTTCCGTCAATATGCAACTCGTTGCATATTGAGCTCCACTTAATTTGTAGCGATGTTTGTTGCACTTTGCCATGCCATGCTTCATTAAGCCGGACATGCATCATAATTGATTGTGCATCATACCATGTTCATGTGTGGTTTGTTTACTATGTTGTTTGATCTTTTCCGGTATTGTTTCTTCGGGTTGGTTCCGTTAACGTTGTGTGTGTGAGGACCCGTTCGACTACGTCCGTTTATATTCTTCATGGACTCGTTCTTCTTCCTTGCGGGATTTCAGGCAAGATGACCATACCCTCGAAATTACTTCTATCTTTGCTTGCTAGTTGCTCACTCTTTTGCTATGCCTATGCTGCGATACCTACCACTTGCTTATCATGCCTCCCATATTGTTGAACCAAGCCTCTAAGCCACCTTGTCCTAGCAAACCATTGTTTGGCTATGTTACCGCTTTGCTCAGCCCCTCTTATAGCATTGTTAGTTGCAGGTGAAGATTGAAGTTTGTTCCTTGTTGGAACATGGAGATCGTTCCTTGTTGGAACATTGTTTACATGTTGGGATATGACAATATATCTTATTTTAATTAATGCATCTATATACTTGGTAAAGGGTGGAAGGCTCGGCCTTATGCCTGGTGTTTTGTTCCACTCTTGCCGCCCTAGTTTCCGTCATATCGGTGTTATGTTCCCGGATTTTGCGTTCCTTACGCGGTTGGGTAATAATGGGAACCCCTTGACAGTTCGCGTAAAACTCCTCCAGCAAGGCCCAACATTGGTTTTACCATTTGCCACCTAGCCTTTTCTTTCCCTTGAGTCGGCCGGCTCAAGGGTCATCTTTATTTTAACCCCCGGGCCAGTGCTTCTCTAAGTGTTGGTCCAACTGAGCGATGTCCGAGGCTACCAGGGGCAACTCTGGGCTGGCTTACCCGACGTCTTGCTCATCTGGTGTGCCCTAAAAACGAGATATGTGCAGCTCCTATCAGGATTTGTCGGCACATCTGGGTGGCTTTGCTGGTCTTGTTTTACCATTGTCGAAATGTCTTGTAACCTGGATTCCGAGTCTGATCGGGTCTTCCCGCTAGAAGGTCTATTCCTTCGTTGACCGTGAGAGCTTGTCATGGGCTAAGTTGGGACACCCCTGCAGGGTTTTGAACTTTCGAAAGCCGTGCCCGCGGTTATGGGCAGATGGGAATTTGTTAATGTCTGGTTGTAGAAAACCTGAAGTTGACCTTAATTAAAATACATCAACCGCGTGTGTTACCGTGATGGTCTCTTTCCGGCGTTGTCCGGGAAGTGAACACGGTGTTGGAGTTATGCTTGACGTAGGTTGTTTTAGGATCACTTCTTGATCATACTTTTATCGACCGTACTTTTCCTTCTCTTCTCGCTCTCATTTGCGTATGTTAGCCACCATATATGCTAGTCGCTTGCTGCAGCTCCACCTCATACCTTTACCTTACCCATAAGCTTAAATAGTCTTGATCGCGAGTGTGCGAGATTGCTGAGTCCCCATGGCTCACAGATACTTCCAAAACCAGCTTGCAGGTGCCGATGAGTCCGTGCAGTTGACGCAACCAAGCTCAGGAGGAGCTCGATGAAGATCTTGTCCTTTGTGTTGTTTCGTTCTAGTTGATCAGTAGTGGAGCCCAGTTGGGGTCGATCGGGGACCTTGTCGCTTTTGGGGTTCTTCTTTTATTTTGGTTCCGTAGCCGGACCTTGATTGTATCTGGATGATGTAATGCTTTATTCATGTAATTGTGTGAAGTGGCGATTGTAAGCCAACTATGTTACTCTTTCCCTTATGTATTACATGGGTTGTGTGAAGATTACCTCACTTGCGACATTGCTTTCAATGCGGTTATGCCTCTAAGTCGTGCTTCGACACATGGGAGATATAGCCGCATCAAGGGCGTTAAAGCGGTGGACGACGGCGAGGCCTAGGAAGGGGACGACGGGGAGCCGGGGAAGATGCGGCAGTGGAAGCCCGCGCGGAGAGGAGTACAAGGGTTCACTGGTTCGGCTGTGGTGTGAGGCTGCCGTCGCCGCAGGGCCTGGCCAGTGGTGGGAATAGTAGGGGCGGTGAGACCTCCATGGCAGCATAGCCGGCCACGGGAGACAGGAGCATGCGGCACGACCGGCGCTGCTTTGGGCGGTTGGAGCAAGAAGACCGAAGGTTGAAGAAGCACTATAGCCGTTGGATGGACATCGTACGGTCACTGGAGCTAGAATCGTTCATATTGATTAAAGTTGACAAAGGCCCCCGTCCCAGTCAACTTAGTAGGCCCACAAGTCAGCCTCCCACCATGGTGGGTCCCAGCTAGCAGGGGGAGTATTCATTTTTTTGTGCGTAATAAGGAAGCACTTCCGGTGGGTCCGAGCTGACAGCGGGGGGAACTTTTTTTTGCAAAATACGCTGGCCCGTCCGGTGTGTCCAAGCAGTCAGGGGGGAAACGTTTTTTTCGCGAAATAAGGTGGCCCGTCTGGTGGGTCCCTGCTGTAAGGTGGAGGAATAATATTTTACGCATAATAAGGAGGCACTTCCTTGCGGCTGCCTGGACCCAGCTGTCAGCCTCTCCACGTACAGTACTCTTCCGATGGAAGTCGGTCGTTGACCACGTTGACCACGCAGTGCCGAGAGCACCAGGGCGGTGGTCTGGATGACGGTGAGGCCTATGAAGGGGACGACGCGGAGCCGGGGAAGACGTAGCAGTGGAAGCCCGCACGGATAGGAGTACGAGGGTTCACTGGTTCGGATGCGGTGTGAGGCTGCTGTCGCCGCAGAATAACAGGGGGTGTGGGTGAGTGGAGGGATGGCCTGGCCAGCGGTGGGAGTAGTATGGGGGCGGTGAGGCCTCCGTGGCAGCACAGCCGGCCACGAGAGGCAGGAGCAGGCGGCACGACCGGCGCTGCTTTGGGCGGCTGGACCAAGAAGACCAGAGGTTGAAGAAGCACTATGGCCGTTGGATGACATCGTACGGTCACTGAAGCTAGAAACTTTTATTATTGACTAAGTTGACAAAGCCCTTGGTACACTCCAACTTAGTAGGCCCACAGGTCAGCCTCCGAAACGATGCGCCCCAGATGTCAGGGGGAGGAATCATTTTTTGGGCAGCCGAAGCTAAGAATATCTGAGATTGAAGAAGAAGCACGACATCCGTTGGATAGACATCCAACAGCCACTGGTGCTAGAACCGCGTGTTGACTATAATAAGTTGGCAAAGCCTTGCATACGCGTCAACTTATTTTTTTAGGGGACGCGTCACTTAGTAGGCCCACAAGTGTGTGGCAAAGAACTTATAGCCCATTTGCGTTTTGTAAGAATGTACAGCCCATTTTGGAATTCTAATGGAATTTACAACAGCCCATTTACAGTTTGTTAAAAGTACAACCCATTTTCTAGCTAGGACAATGATTAATAATTTCAACCAACCGTTGAAGACAGAATTCAATAAAATTTCCCACATTTTGATGTGCTCCGAAATATTTTTATCCCGAAATTTCTAGTCAGATTAAATATAAATTTGTATTACATAAAAATCCAACGAAACATTGGCGCGCAACAATGAAAATTTAAGATTTTCAAAATCCATAAATAATATTTTATAAACTAATTTCGTGTTTGGTGCATTTTTTATAGTTACTGCCCAATTTTTATAATTACATCCCATTTATTATTTTTTGAAGCCCATTTTCCTGTTAAGCCTAATGCATCCCTCCTAAGAAAGATTTGCAGCCCAGCGAGGCAAAGAATAACAAGTTGACCTTGCCTGGGTATTCCTCAAAAAGACGTATAGCTAGGCTAGCCATTTTCATCTTGAAAAAATTAGTATTTGGGCTGGATATCTGGCCTGGGCTAGACGGGCCACAGCCCGCCCAGTTAATACCCTGCTCTCCTCTGAACAACAACGAAATGATCGCCAAGAAAAACTCTGCAATGCTCACGCCCCAAAAACACAAATACTGCTCGAGCTGCTTGGTCCCAGCTGTCGGCCGCACCTTGTGCAATTCTCTTGTTTATATTGACTACATAGGTTGACAATGGTGTGGGACCGTGATGTCAGGAAACCAGGAGAAAGAAAAAAAATATAGTTGTACATAATAAGGAGGCACTTGCATACGCACAGTTATGGCCCTAGTGGGTCCCTAGTGTCATCCAGTCAAAATAAAGTCATCTCCTGAATCCTCATGTTCGTTGACGATGTTAACAATGCTCAGCACCACGGCGAGCGCAACAACTCGAAGGACAACGGAGAGGGCCTCGCAGGCCCTATGGATGGTCTGATACAATGCCCGCTACTCATTCAGGAAGCCAGGATCATCGGACACCTATGAGCACCTTCGAGAAACTGAGACGACACGAAACGGTAAGGCCGCGCTTGGGAGCTCTGGTTTATTTCAAACCTGTATTAACATACAAGTGTAATTTACTCGTCATCGAAAACAACACGTAAAATACAGGCGTAATGAAACCAAGGGCCCGAGGTCTGTAAGTGAAATCGGCGGGTTACACGTGTAATTTGAGAGACCAGTGTATATTTTACGAGCACTGCTATATGGACGACATTACCAGACGATACATCCACGACGTGCGTATCATGCCATCCATGGGCAAGGCTGAAACAACAACTAACGGTTGGCTTAGAAATCATCCGAGTGTCGTTCAACGTTTTTATCATGTGTCAAGTACTTCCGATATTTTACAAGTCGAAATCGACCAACCAAGCGCCTTCGCCTGAGACCATCTGCATTAATTTACAAGCGTCAGTTTTACAAGTGGTTTTGGTTGCAAAACCACGATCCAATCATGGCCTAATATCATGAGTTGGTCGGAAGATCATATGGTTTCACGTCTAACCTACCCGACTTGTCGTATAGGCTATGAATGAAACATCAGACGTTGAACTTCTTAAGCACGGAAACAACATAAGAGGATGATCTTCTTAACAAGAAAATCACTGGCATTAGATCGACATGCAAAACAATACGAAGCATTATTCTCAGGAGGCACGGTGAACAGCTTGAGATGCCGCATGCCACAACATTCCAAGCTCAACTTTGCAATCAAACACAAGGATTGGCATTACATAGACAATATTCAGAACAAACTCTTAACACAAGGCTTCTCGGTCATTCCTTCTGTAATGTAGCGCAAACAATGACTGCTTCTTTCTGCAAAGTGGAACGACCAACTGGACCCAGTAATGCAGCAGTTTGCCTTGGACACATTGGCTCCTTTTGTGCAATTGAACTAAAATCGAAGTCGGAATAAAACCGAGCTTTAATTTTGATATCCCTGTAAGCAACAAAAGGTATAAGGGAAACAATTACTGAGAAATAACGGTTGATGACTTGTACTCCCAAAAGAAAAACATCTACTGATCTACCTTATCTTAATGGGAAACAAAGCAGGAGAGTAGCAATTCTCAATCAGTGTGATTCATTCATATTAACTGAGACATTATCTTAACAATGCCTTGTTTCAAGATGTATAAAGAACGAAAAAGCAGAAAAGTATCATTCCTAAAACAATGCGACTGATTCATTTTAATAGAGACATATCTTAACAATACCTTGGTTAAACATGTAGAAAGAACTACAAAGCAGGATAGTACCATTTGTAAAACACTGTAAGTCTGTAACTGATATATAATAACAGAGACATTATCTGAACAATACATTTCTTAAACATGTACTCTGGCCGATCCCTAACAGAAATGGTACTCCTGTCGATCCCTAACAAGTGTTTGCAGTTTTGAACTAAGATTCAGTTCCAGGGTAGAGTGGGCGCAACAACAGTATGTGCTTCCATCTACTTATAAAGGGGGTGATGCAGAGTTCGTTGTCACAAAGCAACAAGCATCATGTCTGGGTTGGTTCCATTTTTGTTCACTACTTAATGGGAAAAGACAGCAATACAATAGCTTCAATTGAACATTTATTTAAAATAGTACCAATACAAATAGCACAACATCTCAAAGCACACTACACAATCATGTGGATGAAGGCCTGTACTGACCTTTCATGAGACCGACAACGATAAAATACGAATCTGCCAAGACGAATAGGAAATCCAATCTCGTTTTGTGCAGTTGCACTGAAATCAAGCAAAGTGTTTCACGTAGCGAAGTAAAATGTCGCAATAGCAACAAGTTGAATAGATATCCCTGTATAAACAGAGGCAAAAAAAGGAATCAATTACTGGCTAATAAAGGAGGATGAAACATGCGGCCACAAAAATGGTAATCCCGCCAATCCCTAACAAGTGTTGCAGTTTTGAAATAAGATTTAATATTTAATTCTGAGAGTGGCATCAATTACTGGCTTATAAAGGGGGTGATGCTGAATTTGTTGTAACAAAGCAACAATCATCATGTCTGGGTTGGTCCCATTTTTGTTCACTACTTAATGGGAAAAGACAGCAATACAATAGCTTCAATTCATCATTTATTTAAAACAGTACCAATACAAGTAGCACATCATCTCAAAACACACTGCACGATCATGTGGATGAAGGCAAGTACCAGCTTGTCATGACGCACACAAGATCACGTACGAATCTGCCAACATGAATAGGAAATCCAATCTCGTTTTGTGCAGTTGCACTGAAATCAAGCAAAGTGTTTCGCGTAGAGAAGCAAAATGTCACAATAGCAACAAGTTGAATAGATATCCCTGTATAAACAGAGGCAAAAAAGGAATCAATTACTAGCTAATAAAGGAGGATGAAACATGTGGCCACAAAAATGGTAATCCCGCCAATCCCTAACAAGTGTTGCAGTTTGGAAATAAGATTCAGCAGTTAATTCTGAGAGTGGCATCAATTACTGGCTTATAAAGGGGGTGATGCTGAATTTGTTGTAACAAAGCAACAAACATCATGTCTGGGTTGGTCCCATTTTTGTTCACTACTTAATGGGAAAAGACAGCAATATAATAGCTTCAATTCATCATTTATTTAAAACAGTACCAATACAAGTAGCACAGCATCTCAAAGCACACTGCACAATCATGTGGATGAAGGCCTGTACGGCCCTATCATGAGACGACCAACATAAAATACGAATCTACCAACACGAATAGGAAATCCAATCAAGTTTTGTGCAGTTGCACTGAAATCAAGCAAAGTTGCCGGTGTGACATTTAAGTTTTCTATAGCAACAAGTTGAATAGATATTCCTGTTTTAAGAGGCAAAAAGAAGCATCTACCTTATCTTGATGGAAAACAAAGTATAGGACAGTAGCATTTCTAAAACGATTGCATTGATTCATATTAATAGAGAAATTCTTTTAAAACAGATCAGTAGTTAATTCTAAGATTAACAACAGCAAAATAGCTGCATGGGACATGCCAGCACCATGTGCGTCCACACGTATAAATGGGTGATGCGGAGTATGTAGCTAAGCAGCATATATGCGCTGGTCCCATATTTGTTCTCTTTGAACCTTCTTCCTATGTGAGGGAAGCAAATCTAGTCGTGCACAAACTACTCGACCCCCCAGTTTGTTTCCCTTTTCAACAAAGAGATCGGTTCCTTATAGATGTGTGTACTGGGTTACCCCCTTTTTCCGTTTTCAACCTACAAAGTGGCTGGATAGCCAGTCTATACTACTTTCCGCTCCTCCTTACTCATTGAACCACGTCCTAGATTCTTGCTCCAGCCCACCGCACCCTTGTTTCCTCTTTGAACCAAGACCTAGATTCGACTACAGATCGAAAAAGATCCACATGCAGCTAGAGCAACGACGGTTTCAAAGAAACTTATGCCTTAGGGTCGTCGGGATGTAGCAAGGCATGCGGCGGGAGGCTGGATCTGCCCACACTACGTACGGCAGCGAGGAAGAAGGGGTCGGTGGCCCTCCTGCACAGGCGCTGGGTGAAAGAGAACAGCGCAGCCGGCAGTGGATTGCCTCCCTCGCCGAAGGCGATAGAGTGACCGTTGCACCTCCTCCCCTTCCCGGTGCGACGGGATACGGACGCCTCCTTCATCAGCTGTGAGGGGGGAGAGAGAGACAAGAGACCAATGCAGTCTTGTTTATATCTGGTGAAGAGAGGGTGAGAGACTGTGACTATAGCAAACCCTAGCAAATGAATGCGGAGCCTCCAGCGTGTAACATATATGTAGTGCGGCGAGCGTGTGGAGAGTGCAAACCCTAGCGAACAAGCGTTGAAGCTCCCGCTTATATATATACTACTGTAGTACGAATTGAGCTCCGGTTCCTTCACTGCACCTGCTTTTGGCTGTATGACAGGTGAGCCAGCTACATTTTGGGCCCACCTGTGGTAAATCCAAAGGCAGGTGCACTAAGTCAATGAAGCTGCGTCCACGTTGTTAATTATATACGCAGCAATATTAACGTACATCATCTCTTGTTTGCACACGTCTGGACCGCTGCCACGGCCAGTCCTGACACACCCAAACCCTCTTAATCACCCGCGCGTGCTTCTCGCTCGAAACGGTCAGTGCCGCATTCATGCCCGGCCAGAGCGGACACGACCTCTCACTGGCACCGGCATTGAAGCTGCGTGCCGGCCGAGAGAGCGTTGCCCGTGCCGTTTCTGGGTGCACGCGGCTGCTCCGTGTTCAAAGGTCGCAATAGCTGGCTACAACATGCGCAATCTCTTCCAGTAGTAAGTTCTTGGGTGTCCGGGCTACAGCTAGCTGTCCTCCCCCAACTCGTCAATCTCTTCCAGTAGTGCTAGTACTCCATGGCGCGATCCATCGACAAGCAGGCGGGAAAGTTATAGTATACTACTCGGTTTGCGGTGAGTGGCATGCCGAGCGACTGTGTGGGGTCGAGCCATGGAGGAGGGTGAGACACGAACACGACAGACGTGATTTAAACGTTGGTTTTGCTCGATGGCGCGATCCAACGAAACGAAACGTTGGTTTCTCTCCGTTTCCATTTTTTCTCCGGAAAAACGGAAACTTTTCCACTCCATTTTCATTCCTGTTCCAAGGTTGCCCCGTTACAACATTCCATCAAATACAAAGGAAAACTAACACGCATGCTGATGCATCTCAATGATTCACAGATCATAGCCAATATTTACTTCACAACTAAAAAAAAGTTGTGAGAGCGTGTACGATAGAAAAACTACTGATGGGGTCACTACGACCTAAACCCTAAACATGATTTAATTTCCTGGCCAGGTAGAACCTGTCAAAGGAAAGACGGCTGGCACCCTCGGATCATACGATGCTTTTGTGCAGTTCCACTAAAATCGACCTGCGCATCCCAGATGGCAAAGATATTGAAGAAGTGTGATTAGAATAATAGTACTGGCACTAGTTCATGAGACATAAACTCATCACAAGTAGAAGCCGGTAGAAGTAGAGAAAGATCGACATGGAGATGGAGCTATGGCAGTGGAGCAAGTCGGCTCCAAAAGGAAGATGGACTACCTGGGACGTTGGGCTGTAGCTAGAAGGGCGGTTGGGACGCGGCATCGGCCCATACTGCGGTGACCCCCGATTGGGACGCATTGACTGTGGGTTTTCTCCCTCGCCGATGTCGACCGCGTCTACGCAGAACATTGTTCCCTTCCCCAAGCTGCGGGATCATGCCCGTCATTCTATGCTTGTGAAGAGAGCAACCTAAGCAAGCAGGCTTGTAGCTTAGGCTCCTGCTAGTGTATATATAGTGGTTTTATTTTTCTCTCCATATCAACCATTTTATATTGCGTATGTTCATTCAAGAGTGAAATGATGGTTTCTTCTTCCAACTAACTTACTGTGTGATTTGACTGCTCCTTAGTGGCCCCTACACGTACTCCCCCTATGTGTATGCAACAGTCACACATACACATGGACGCAAAAACGCGCGCGACACCCTAATGCATGCATGTCCGAGCACACGACGGAACACACACGGTCACGCTCAAGTGCTCAACCTACACGTGCATGCACACACATACTCAGTCAGGGTGAGCTAGTGATCGTATGAACACCAAAAAATATATATATTGAGCGCAATGAGCGTATTATGAAGTCCACTGGCCGTATTTTTACAAATATACAGTGACAGACAATGTATTTATGTCGTTTTAAATTAAGACATATTAAACGAAGAGGAGGCAGCATGGACTAGCATTACTTTGCTGTGTCCCGTCAACTTGCCGAACGAGGAGAAGGTTGCAGGACGGGAGAATCTTGCGCGCGGTGGCTCGCAGGACAAGGAGAAACTTTTGACTAATGCAAGCTCTCCCTCGCTCAAGCGATGGATGTGCAATAGTTAATTCGGTGTCAGATGTTGCCAGAAGCATACACTATACTACTAGTGCTATTATTGTTCGACTTCCCGAACAGCCAAGCGCAAAGTTTACTAGTACTACTACTATAGTCCATAAAGGTACATACTATACTAGTACTAGGAACTGGGTGGAGGAGCGTCTGCACTCTTATTATAATTTTAAAATGTGATAAAGCAATCTTCAACACATTCGGTTCTCTTCAAGGGTTCTCGCATGTGATAATGGAAGTTGATTGCATGGAACACTCGCCACAATTCTTGCTTAATTCTGGCTCATATCCTGTTACAAATATTAGCGCTCAGTAATATTTCCTATTTTTTTGTTATTCAGCATGTAAACAGGGCAGCAAACCTTGCGGCGCATCTTCGTGCGAACCGTGCTTGCTGCACTTTGAATGTGGCCGAGAGCTGGCTTGATGAAACACCTCGCTTCCTATTTCTTTTCTTGCGGAGTACCTAGCTTCCTAGTGACCAGTGTCTTGGCTGATCGTCCTAAGAATGCTTATATATGAATAAAGCTCTCTCATTTACCCGCAAAAAAGATTAAGCCATATTAACCAGAAAGGAGGGAGTATGGACTAGCACTACTTTTTGGTGTGTCCCGTCAACTCGCAGAATGAGGAGAAGCTTGCAAGACAAGGTGAAGCTCTCTTACGCCTTTTGACTAATGCAACCTACCCTCAGTGGACATGCATCAGTCCACTCGGTGTCAGATTGTCAGAGGCATACACTGTAGTACCCAACATGGGGAGTACCATCATTGTTCGACTTCACGAAGGGGCGAAGAGCCAAGTGTAGTAGTACGCATACTTGGTTTTGCACCTTCATACTACTCCACCCTCCGTCACAGTTTACAGGGCGCGCTTCATTATGATGCATTTCTCTCAATGCATTTCCACCACCAGAGAGACTTTAGACGCGTTTGGTTTAATACTCAATTAATTAGCGCATGGTAACCGCAATCAAGTCCACAATTTTCTCTCCATGTACTGTACTACTATGGAGTGCATGCATGTGTGTACCCGGGGTGGAAGCACTGCATGCATGTGTGTACGCATTATTCCCTCTAGTAATAGACGTCGTGCTATAACTACCAATGCTATTTTTCAGGCCGATCGCTAGTCGCCTTGGTCCCATGGATTTTTTTCTTTTTCTGAAGCGCGCTGTATAAACAGTGACGGATGGAGTAGTATGAGCGGATTCAAAGAAGAGCATATTGATGGTTGCTTCTTCAGAGAAACTTATAGTGGGAAAGGTGGGGCTTATGATTTGACTGCTCATTACTCACTATTAATGCGGCACAACGACCAGGCTGAGTCTCCCAAGCGGTTGTGCACTACCCCCTCGGTTCTTAAATATACTCCGGAGTATTTGTCTTTCTAGAGATTTCAACGAGTGACTACTCAAATATTTGTCTTTTTAGAGATTTCAAATGGAATGGCACATACGGATGTATATAGACATATTTTAGAGTGTAGATTCACTCATTTTGCTCCTTATGTAGTCACTTGTTGAAATCTCTGTTAAGACGAATAGAATATTTAGGAACGGAGGGAGTACACATACGAAGCAAAATGAGTGAATCTACACTCTAAAATATGCATGTTTGAAATTTGTGAAAAGACAAATATTTAGGAACGAAGGAGTATAATTTTGTGCATGGCACATGGACCCGGATGATGAAGAGGCTTCTGGCAATGCTATCAAGCTTCCATAATTTGTTTACATAATTGACGTACTATACAAATAATTTTCCAGTGACATGAAATTGTACAATGGTGTGAGCTTTCAGCTTTTGTTTCGCGTGTCTTGCCATCGATGCTCTTTCGAAAACAATAAAAAACTAACTTCCTTGCTAATGCATGTCAATTATTAGCAGATCAGAGCTAATAATTACATCACAACTGAAGACAAAGTTGTGAGAAGGTGTTAAATTAAAATTGATCCATGCTTTCATTGGCAGCAACGTCCCCCCAGCTCTGTCTAAATCAACAAGGCATGTTGGGAAAAAAGTAGCTGTCTGGAGCATGCAACATTCCGATCATTTTGTGCGGTTCCACTAAAATAGAGCTGAGTGTCCCTGTTCCAAAGATATCAAGTGTGATTATGATAAGAGAGGACTGCTGATGAAACAATAAACACACAAATAGAAGTCGGTCACCTTTGCAGTCTCTCTTAAGACTAACTATTTGGAGAAGATTAGGCTCGGAGTTGGATGAGGAGGATAGAGCAAAACTAATCTCCCTTTGTGCAGTCGCACTGAAATGTAGAGACGTTGCCCGTGTGACATTTTAGTACAACTGCACAAAACACTCTTAAGAAAAAAGTGATTTGTGCAGTTCACCAAAAGGTCGCAATAGCAATGAGGTGAAATGGATAGCCCTGTTTCCAAAAAGGAGGTAGAAAGGAAACAATTACTGGCCAATAACAGTTGATGACACATGCGACGACAAAAAAGAAGCATATTCCTTGTCCTAGGGGAAGATAACAACATGGTTGTGTTTGTCTAAAATGGTGTGAGGACGAGAATGCAATATGGAAAGTACGCCGGACGAGCTACGTTTTGGGCAAAGAACTATGGAAGATCCACATGCAGCGACGTGGGAAAACAGGCAGTGGAGAAAGGCCAGAGGGGATACCTGGAGGTCGTCGGGATGTAACTAGGTGAGTGGCGGCGGGCGGAATCTGCGAGCAGGTGGCGTAGGCCCTGCCGCGCCGGAGCTTGGTCAGAGAGAATGGTGTGTACCGCAGATCGGGACGTGCTGCCTCGTCGCCATCGAACGGAGAAACGATGCACTTCCTCCCTTTCCCCCGGCGGACGGGATACGGCCGGATCAGTGACCAACGGTGAGAGAGAGAGAGAGGCCACCGCACTCCCTTTCCCCCGGCGGACGGGATGCGGCCGGATCAGTGACCAACGGTGAGAGAGAGAGAGAGGCCACCACACTCCCTTTCCCCCGGCGGACGGGATGTAGCCGGATCAAGGACCAACGGTGAGAGAGAGAGGCCACCGGAGCCTTGTGTGAGATATTCTGAAGAGCGGACTACCTTTTCCTCCTTTAAAATTGTTTTATATTCTGTGTACATGCCATTGAGGACTATAACTTTATTTAAAAATAACGCGACAACCGTCAAGTCGAACTTTGTTTCGTGCACACGTGGTACATGGCCTCCCTAGGTAAACAACCGCTACAGGCGTTCAAATTAGCACGTGGGCTGCCATTTCGTAAAGAAATGAGCTCTACCGTGTACCCGCGCCGGTGTGGCTGGGCACGAAGCGTGAGTACGTGCACGGTGCACCTATTCTCTTCTTGTATACGTACACCACCTACGTGGGGTTGTGTGAGAGAGATACAAACCTAGAGAGATATACTGTGTGGGTTCTTGAGAGTTCTTTTTGTGTGGGGGGGGGGGGTCAATCAAAAAATTTAACATATGCAATGTGTGTGAAATAGAGTCCTGGATATAACATATATATAGAGGGGGCGATCCACGAGAAGAGAGTGGAGGTATCATCGGCTTGAGGTGTCCATAGAACCGAAGAGAGGGATGATGTGTGTGTGTGCGCACGCGCGATCGATAACGAGTGCCATCGAATTTGTGTGTGCCCATGTCAAAGATATAGAGTGGCTGGCCTACTGGAACATGAGATGGGACGTGTGCAGTTTGTCTCTGTGGCATGGATACCTACCTGCAGCGCTCGACTATTGGTGTGAGGTGGGGGAAGAGGGAGGCCCAATTAACTATAGAGGTACAATGGCTGGTATATGTGTGGAGGAGGAGAGAGGCCTACCTCATGTATTAAGGAGATCGATCTGCCTTATGTATTAAGGGAGATCGATCGACATCCATGCATATGTGCAGGAGATGAATAAGGTTGGGAGAGACACAGAGCTAGAGTGTTGGAGGGGGTGGTAGTGGAGTTGCTTCTAACAAATGGTGGGATAGGCTTGATAGACAAACGGAGGGCACGCCCGCAATATCAATAAGAGAGGAGATGGCTGCTTGTTGTCTGTGCACGTGCATGTGCGAGGCGGGTCAGGAGGCATGCACGAATGATGAGGGGGGCGATGTGGCTGTGGTAAGCAAACATAACTACATAGGAAGATCAATCGCCCTTTGTAAGAGAAAGGAGAGACATAACTTGTGAGGTACGTCGATCGATGGGGGTGTAGTTAAAGTCGATCTAGGTATATGTTGGGAGATCGATCGGTATACATGCATGTGTGTGTTAGAAGCAAATGAGGCACGAGGAGAAGGATAGAGAGAGAGGGATGCATGTAGGAGGTGGTACAAGAGGCATACTATATCGAGGGGGAGGAGTGTGCGAGTACGAGAAAGATGAAAAGAGTGGTGGGAGTGAGGCATGGATGGTGACAAGAGAAGAGGGGAAGCTTGTGTTTGTGCTAGGCACACCTGGCTAGAGAGGCATATCAATTGATGTGTGCCGTAAAGAAGGAGCGGGGGGCCTACACACACTGTGGGTGAACGACCTAAAGTGTAAAGACGAATTTGCACGATGGAGCTAGAGAATGCCGAGGGAGGGTGAGAGGGATGCGGGCGTGTGCATGCACGAGAGAAAGTTAGCGCTAGCTACAAAGATAAGAGGGTTGTGTGGGTGTAAAAGACGAATAGAGATCATATATACTTCATTATAAAAAGTGAATTCAGATATTTGAAGAATTTATCATAGTGTTTCAAACCGACGGATGTGTGAATATATATAACGGTGATACACATGGTGTGGTTACGAACATGGTATACTACATTTAATATATTTTATCTCTACTCTTATAAAAAACGGAGTTGTTGATGATGGTGTGCCTGCCATCCTGCATTATAGGCCGTCTGATTTATATCTGGCGGATAGCAAGGAAACTATGATGGTTGAAGTTGGCAACAATCATGATTGTAGATTCTTATTGAAATAGAAAAACGAATTCAAATTTAGTTCGAATTGTAGCGGTAGTATAGACATTTGGAATGCACTAAAATGTTGGTATGAGTAGGTTACATGCATTATACAGCAAGCGAAAAAATTTAATCGGACATAACATGGATTCATACTCCCTCCTTCCATCTACATAGGGCGTAATGAGATTTTAAGACCGCCTTTGACTATTGACAAGATTAATAGTACATGACATGCACAATGTGAAAATTATATAATTGAAAGAACCTTTCACAGACGAATTTAGCGGTGTGCTTTGTGTAAGTTGCATGTCATATATCATTGCTCTAATATTTGGTAAAAGTTAGTATCGAAAAACGCATT
This sequence comes from Triticum dicoccoides, assembly GCF_002162155.2. Taxonomy (NCBI): domain Eukaryota; kingdom Viridiplantae; phylum Streptophyta; class Magnoliopsida; order Poales; family Poaceae; genus Triticum; species Triticum dicoccoides. Next base: position 493,646,029 of record NC_041382.1, read on the forward strand.
AGGCCCTATAAAGATGGAAGGAGGGAGTAGCTTTGAATAGCATTTGTATAGTAAAACGGGGCAAGACTCTCTCTTTGTGTGGTGTGAATAGTTTTACTTTTTTTGTTTTCTTTTTGGTTGAGGGAAGTGTGAATTGATTTGGTACGTACAGGTACAATATTACTACATGTTAGGCTTGTCCCTAAAATTCAACCCGCGTCTTGTTATATCCCGAAAATTCAGATATCGTGCTCCCAAAACTGGCGCCTTCACAACCCGCGCCTTGCTATCCCGAAATTACAGCGCGCGCAAAAACTCCCTCCAGCTACCAAATCCCGACACGTGAAATCCCCCTTCTAACCCTGAGCCGAAAGGGCCACTAGTTCAAATCGGTGGGGGGTACTTTTGTAACACACCCTAGATTTTGGACAAGCGCGTTCCTAAGTCATGCTTCATCCCCTCCCATCGCCCCCTTGTCGCCATTCGAAATCCCAGGCTGCCATAACATCTCCGCTCCACCCACGAAACCCCACCCTCCCCCGTCCAGCCGGAGCCTCTTCCCCGACGACGTCGTCCACCGCAACAGCTCGACGTCCCTCGTCCACCTCCCCGGATGAGGATCTGTCGTCCATCTCATCGTCCCGTCGGTTCAGCTGCCCCGTCCTCCACCTCCAAGGAGCTGCTCCGATGATCGCCTCGTCTATCGCGGCTGCTCCATCCCCACAGCGCCGCCTTAACCTGCTCCACCGGAACCGCAGCATCCTCACCGACTCCTCGGACGAAGCCGAGGCCTACTCGGCGCCACCAAAGAGGTTGTACACTCATCGCATCACACCTTCTCCTTAACTCAACCTCCTGGCGCCGATGGTGCTCCATCCTGTACCCCCATGGAGCGGCTACCTTGAAGCCGGCGCCGCGGGCGACATCTCCACGGCGGCTCTCCCCCAGTGTGAGGCCCCATCGGCGGCGGCGTCCATACCAGCCGGATCTGCTGCTGCTGCTCCGGCTCTCGCTCGATCGCTCGCTCGCCTAGCTGCTGCTGCTGCTCTCCCCCTCGCTCGTGTTGCTGCTCTGCTCTGATTAAGCCACACTTCAGTCGACAGAATTGACTTTTGGGTCAATCGATTTTCAGGGGTTGGGGGGCTCGCCGGAGTTAAGGAAGAACCACCCGCAGTGGGGACGGGGGCTCGCCGGAGAGGTACCCCACTATCTATCTTAGGGTTCAGGGTGGCAGGGGGCGGGGGGCCTAGAGGGCTGGCCGGGGTGGCGGTGGCAAATTGTTTCGGGGCGGCGAGGCGGCGCTGGGGCCGGCGGTTAGGCCGGTGGTGGCTGGCGGCTTAGGGCGGTGTAGGCTGAAGATGAACTGCAGGCCCTCCCTAAACTACATGTCAAGTGCCTCTCGGCTACCATTGCGTTCAGTTTCGACAGTAGCATTCAGATTCCACAGTAAATTTCAGTTTCGATAGTTAAGTTCAGAGTCAAAAGTTTTTACCTCACCTGTTGTAGTCAGGTGGTTTTGGTTTACATCCATTTTACATCATCTATTGGAGATGCTATTAGAATCCCATTTGAGATTGACGATGTCTGTCTTGTGCTGCTTCAACCTTGACGTCTTACGGCTCACCGGAGCTGCTCCAACGATAGAACGATCCATCACAACAGAGCAGTGCCCTAGACGCCGTTTATAGATTCCTCAGATCTTCCTCCACACCTCCGACAGCCACCTCTGCCTCAACTGCTTCAGGGACCAACCCAACAATCCTGAGGTCGACACGGCTATGGCACAGAGGTTGTACACTTGTTGCATCACTTATTACTATACATTCACGTCGATCCATTAGGGCTATTTTGGTTCAACGGACAAACATCGATCCACTGGTTGTTACCATCACTCTAAATTTCTGCATGCTCTCCTTGCATAATCTCACCATATTTTTTTCGTATGCATGTCAGATATTGTACACAGTCATGCTCAACATGTAGAGAAAAAGAGAAGAGTTTTGCACGGCAATACAATGTCATGCAGACATCGCTCCATGGTGGGTTCAATGGCAAACCCTCCCCACCCCTCTCCAGATTGTCATCCAGAGGAAGATATCTGTTCTGAGGCGGATTCGTATGCCGCTGACCACTCCTATTTACCCCCCAAGGTGTTTGCTCTACCTTGGCATGATGATGTTAGTCATATCATGCATATGTTGCCTTGTAGTGCCTACTTTTGACATCATATATGTCATCTGCTTAGTTTAGACATGTTATGTAATGCCACCTGTTTAGTTTCTATATCATATATGGGAATTATGCAGTCTCATGTCTTTTAGCCAGCCATAATATATGTGAAATGTGCAATGCCATCCTATTTAACCAGGCATCATATATTTGAATGATATCTTGCCCATCCTTTTCTTCATTACATTTCCATTTGTTGACAATGTTTGTACATTAAACTACTCTTCCTGTGAATCAGCCATTTGGGTGGGAGATGGAAAAATCTGGAGTGAAAACAAGGCCTTCAGAGCAGACAGTACTACCTGTCGAAGCAGATCTCTTGTTGGGTCCCGATAGCTCCTCAGAGATGGATTCAGAGACAGATGACCTGTCCTATTCCCCCACTGAGGTATATGCTCTAACTTGGCATAGTTATACTGCTCATATCATGCATACGGTGTCTTGCATTGCATAGTTTAGACATCATATACACAATATTCAACACCATGTTCTTAGTTCAGACATCATATTGAATGCCCTCTGTTTAGCATATAAATCACATATGTGAATTAAATGATGTGATCCTGACTACTTAGATAACATGTAGGTGAATTATGTCATGCGATCCTGTTTAGTTATTCATCATATCTTTGAATTATGTTATGCTATGCTATCCAGTTTAGATAGACATCATATATGTGAAATTATGTCATGCTATCCATTTTAGTTAAACAATAAACATGTCAACTATTTCATGCCCTCTTTTTTCCACACTATCTATTGCATCTGTCTCTCATACAATGTCTGTACATTCAACTATGTTTCCTGTTTATCAGCCATTTGAATTGGAGCGGGTGATGCCAGTATCTAGCGGACTAAAAACACGGTCTTCAGATAAAACAGTGCTACCTCTTGGTGGAGATAGCACCCCGGTTGTACATGCACAAGAACCAGCCCTACCACACATAACCCAAACTCTCACAGATTGGACCCCTACTACGATGGACAGAGAACCAGCTTCACCCAATCGAACCCCAACCCCAGCCGATAGTAACCCAGTTCCTGTTGACACAGCACCATCTCCACCATAGAGCTCCCAAACAAGAGCAGTTAGTAAGGCAGCTCCAGCGCCCAAAGGGCCAGTACTATCACAGCGAACCCCAACTCCACCAGTTAGTACGCCTAGTCTTGTGGAGGAAGCACAACCAGCTAGTCATAGTTTAGCATCTATCGCATTTGATGTTGTTAAATTTTATGTGCGTATCTTCCCATCTTGGAAATATTATACTGAAGATGAAGGAAAATGCCAGTTGCAGGTGTTTGTCTAGGAGTTATGTGTAAGTAATGTTATTCATGGCAATTACTTTGCTTCGTCCCATACATCCCACATCCATGATGGTTGTAATACAGCAAATTTTCCCATTTTTCTCTATAGAGAAGGACCGATTGGAACTCAGGATGAGATAAACTATGCTAATACTTCTGCTATCTTCAAGAATGCTTGGTGGCAGTATCGGAATTACCTGAAGAAAACGTACTTCACCAGCAAAGAAACTCATCAAATTCCCTTACGTTCTCCTGAGACACATTTACTGGACGATGACTGGGAAGTGCCTAAACCTGAAGAACAACTGTTCTAATTTAAGATTCCATTGCTACCATAGGACATAGATATATGTTTGTTTGATGCTTTTATTATGTACTAGTGCTTGGCAATAGAATACTTGGTAGTTTAATCCTGTCCACCTTACTAATGAACCGGTTCACCGAAATGAGTTTCATATACTAGTACATGCTAAACTTGTTATGTGTCTGCTTGTTTCTTCTTTTAGAATGCTGATAGAATATTGGGGGAGAGTGCCTTATTAAGCAACGGTAAAGGAAGTAATGCAGATAAGGTTCAGGATAGTGACACATCATGTCTTGGTTTAGTGTTGGAGTTACTGGCCACTACCGCTTGCACAAGCTATTCAAACTCACTGTCTGAATAAGTTCGGTTTCTTAAGTCTCAACTACAAGCTGAAAGACATCGATCAGTTGTGCTGCGACAAGAAGCGGAAGGACTGCGGAAGTCCCTGGAGCATTCAGATGCATACTTTCTGGTGCAACAGCAAGCGTTGGAGGATTTTAGCGCCAAACAGGACAAAGCTAATCAGCTTCTAAGCTTATTGCCAGCATGGTGGATACCCAGGATAACATTTCTTGAGCTCTTCTAAAGATGTTTCAATTATGCTCTTGTTTTGCTGCCGCATTTATTTGCACTGGTGGCCATTTTTGATGGCTAGTGTATATGATATGCTGCTTTGTTCCCTATATTTACACTGGTGGCGAACGTTGATGCCCAGTGGATGTAATATGTGTAATAGCCGTGATAGCCTAGCGTTAGTTGCTTGCTTATTTATTTCCTTGTTGTCTTGTTTATTTGTTTGCTTGTAGTCATTGCAGTTCTTTTTCTGTGGTTAACTAGTGGCTGCAATAGCCTATTTTTTAAAACTAGGCCAACCATGGGCTAATATTTACTGTAGTGACACTGGGCCTCCTACGGGCCGTAGAAACAGTGGGCCTTCTACGGGCTGTAGAAACAGTAGGCCTTCTATGGGCCATAGAAACAATGGGCCTTCTACGGGTCGTATCATCAATGGGCCTTATACGGGCCGTATGATCAATTGGCCAAACATGGGCCAATAACAGGCCGCATTATGGCCGTAAACGGGCTAGAGTTGGAATCGTCCGTACATGGGCCGACCGTAACGGGCCATCGTTAATAGGCCGTATTTGATGACGCTATGAAAATGACCCAACGTATTAACGGACCACAAACGGGCCGACTATAACCACGTGCTGAATTTGGCCGACAATTAGAAAATGACAGTAACGGGCCGTAAGTAAACGAATGTTGGAAATGAGCCCAAGAATAAATGGGCTCTGAGAAGGCCGAAAGATAACATGGGCTGGAAACGGACCAATGGAAGAACGGACTGTTAATGGGTATAAAGTGATACACTGTTCATTACGGGCCAGTTTCACCACGGGCCGTTAATGGGTGTAAAGTGATACACTGTTCATTACGGGGCAGTTTCACCACGGGCCCTTAATAGGCCAAGAGTTAGATAGGGCCTCATATGGGCCTAAAGACGTCATGGGCCATACATGGGCCAGAAGTGAAAACGGGCTGGAATCATATTGGATGGCCCAGATGATGCTACTGGGCCTAATTTGGATAGGGCGTAACGGGCCTTGGGTTAGCGGGCTGTAAATGGGCTATATGCGAACATGCCGTTAACAGGCTTTCCATGGGCTGGCCCGCCACCTTTTGACCAAGTCAAACGGGCCGGACTTTTCACAGGAATGGGCCTCTGTTGGGTGGTGCCACGTGTCGACGTATCATAGGCGCCTATCTGACCCACTAACTAGCTGACACGTGTTTCGTCCGGCCAATAAGAATTTTACACGTGGAAATTTCCCATTGGTCGGGGCTGTTAACGGGTTATCGGATCCAAAACCCGACCCAATAGCTTAACGGCATTCCGTTACGGTGAATGCCACGTGTTGGTCACCCTTGACAAAAGCACTTCTGTAACGCGCGATTTATTGTCATGGAAGTGGACACTTCCGTGATGATAATTTTGGTAATATCATGGAACACTTCTACGACAACACATGTATGACTATCTTGATTCTGTCATAAATTTGTCATGGATGTGCATGCATGACAAAAAACGTGACCTACTGTGACAAACACGTATCATCACGAAAGTGTATTTTTTTGTAGTGTGGATCTGGAGCGCGCACCGAAGCCGGTCGCCGTTCGGGGAGGACAGCACGATGCCGGCTCCCAGGCCGAGACACATCTTGGAGCTGTCAAAGCGCATGCGCCAGTGCATTGAGTCCGGCAGCGGCGGCTGAAGGAGTCCTTGATTATGGAGTCCATTGGTGTCCGGGCTACGTGATGTGGGCCGGACAGATGGGCCGTGAAGATACAAGATAGAAGGCCTTCCCTTGTGTCCGGATGCGACTCTCTTTAGCGTGGAAGGCAAGCTTAGCGTGAGGATATGAATATTCCTTTCTTTGTAAACTGACTCTGTACAACCATATCCCCCTCCAGTGTCTATATAAACCGGAGGGTTTAGTCCGTAGAGACAATCATAATCATACAGGCTAGACAACTAGGGTTTAGCCATTATGATCTCGTAGTAGATCAACTCCTGTAACCCCTATACTCATTAAAGTCAATTAAGCAGGATGTAGGGTATTACCTCCATCAAGAGGGTCCGAACCTAGGTAAACATTATGTCCCTTGTCTCTTGTTACCATCGATCCTTAGACGCACAGTTCGAGACCCCCTACCCGAGATCTGCCGGTTTTGACACCGACATTGGTGCTTTCATTGAGAGTTCCACTGTGTCATCGTCGAAAGGCTCGATGGCTCCATCAATCATCTACAACAATGCAGCTGTGAGGGAGGTCTTTCTCCCCGGCCAGATCTTTGTGTTCGGCAGCTTCGCGCTGCGGGCCAACTCACTTGGCCATCTAGAGCAGATCGATAGCTACGCCCTAGGTCACCAGATTTGTTTTGGAAATCTGGACTATGTCGCTGATATCCAAGGAGACTTGATCTTCCAAGGGTTTGCGACCCCAACCTCCCCTCTGACCTTAAATCTGGAGCGCGTCACTAGGTCCGAAGACGATATTGCTGAGCCCGCCGGACTCTCTACGGCTATTAAGCCTAGTATGGGAAAGCCGGAGGAAACAACATCACCGGCAATCATCATGAAGCCGGACTCTTCTCCGAACACTGGCTTCGAACCCTCGGAGTCAGCATCATGTGAGCTCGTCCAAGGAGTTTCCTTCCTGTCGTACTCCATGAATTCTCCTCTCCCTGGCGGAACCTTGACTTTAAGCGAGGATCTGGACATAATGCAATCCCTCGTCATTACAGAGTGGCAACTTTCGAACTACACCCAACCCAAACTAGGGGCTGAGAGAGGGCAATTTTACGTCCCACCCACCACCCACTTCATAGCCACAGTCGAGGACCTAACTAACATTCTTGATTACGCCTCCGAAGACATTGATGGTATGGACGATGATGCCGGAGAGGAACAGGCCCAAAACCCACCGGTCACTGGATGTTGGATGGCCACCTCCTCGTATGATGTATACATGGTGGATACACCTAAAAACAACGATGACGATGATGAGAAAAAACCCACTCAAGGGCGAACCTCCTGAGATACCGCCAAAACGTCGACGTCAGCGGCGCCGCTCTAAATCGCGCCGCGGCAAGAACAACAATACCAGTACCAAAGACAATGATACTTTGGAGAATGCCGAAGTCCAAGAAGACCCCATCGAACCAACATACGAATAGGATGATCGGGAGGATGGGCAAGTTGACCCTGGTGAACAAACAAGGAACAACGACTCGAAGGACAGCAACTATCTGCCACTCTCTGAAGATGACGTAAGCCTCAGCGACGAAGATTTTATTGTGCCAGAGGAAACCCTCAAACAAGAGCAGTTCAAGCGCCGGCTAATAGCCATGGCTAGAAGCCTAAAAAAGAAACAGCAGAAGCTTCAAGCTGACCAAGACCTGCTCAACGACAGATGGACTAGCGTCCTAGCAGCCAAAGAATACGGCCTTGAATGCCCAGTAAAGAGTTACCCAAAGCGTAAGCTGCCACCCCAATTGGACGATGAGGCGTTGGAGCCCATACCACGCATGCGTAATGCGGCTGATGGAACCGATAGACCACCACGTGGCTAGGATAGAGCGGCAACTCAAGCCGAACACCAACCCGCACCACCTCGCCGTAAAAGCAGAGAAAAACAGCTCGGGGATACCCATACGACCTACGACATGACCTGGAAAATAAGGCTGGTCAGCCAGGTCAATCAACAGATCGCGGGGGCGTGCTCCGGCGCGAGAGGCGGGCTTTCAAGCCTGGTGCGATAAACACAACCAACCCCGGGCTGAAAACCGCATACAGACTCCATCTGAACTGCGTCGTGACATGGCCCGACACAGAGGCACCGCACACTCCCTATGCTTCACCGATGAGGTAATAGAGCAAGAGTTCCCTGAAGGGTTTAAACCCATGAACATCGAATCATACGATGGCACAACAGATCCCACGGTATGAATTGAATATTTTCTTCTCCACATTCGCATGGCTCGCGTGATGATCTACACGCCATCAAATACCTTCCCCTAAAACTTAAGGGGCTAGCTAGGCACTAGCTAAACAGCCTCCCAGAAAACTCTATTGGAAGCTGGGAAGACTTGGAAGATGCCTTTAGAGACAACTTCCAAGGTACTTATGTCCGGCCTTCGGATGCCGAGGACCTCAGTCATATAGTCCAATAGCCTGGAGAGTCGGCCAGGAAATTCTGGACCAGGTTCCTAATTAAAAAGAACCAGATTGTCAATTGTCCGGACGTCGAAGCCTTAGTGGCCTTCAAACACATCATCCGCAATGAATGGCTCACCCGACACCTCGGCCATGGAAATCCAAAGTCCATGGCAACCCTTACAGCACTAATGACCCACTTCTGTGCAGGCGAGGATAGCTGGCTAGCCCATAGCGGTAACAGTACCAGCGACCCCGGCACTTCCAAAGCCCAAAACGGCAATGGAAGGCCCCGACACAACAAACATAATCGTCGGGGCAACAATGATGATACGTATAATATGGAAGTCAACGCCGGATTCAGTAGCTCCAAATCCGGTGAACGGAAGAAGCCATTCAAAGGAAACAAAGATGGTTCATCAAGCCTGGACCAAATACTTGATCAACCCTGCCAGATCCACGACACTCCTGATAAGCCCGCCAACCATACCAACAGACTTTGTTGGGTCTTCAAACAGGCCTGGAAGTTAAATGCCGAACACAATGAGAAAGGGTCGCCCAGTAAGGACGACGATGAGGAACCTCGTGCACCAAAAACAGGGGGTCAGAAGAAATCCCCCCCCCCAAGTCAAAATTGTGAACATGATATACGCTACTCATATCCCCAAGAAGGAGCGCAAGCGCGCGCTAAGGGACGTTTATGCGATAGAGACAGTTGCCCCAAAATTCAACCCATGGTCATCCTATTTGATCACCTTCGACCGCAGAAACCATCCGACCAGTATCCATCACGGTGGGTCGACCACATTAGTCCTCGCTCCAATCATCGATGGATTCCACCTTACGCGAGTCCTCATGGATGCCAGCAGTAACCTTAACCTACTCTATCAGGAAACAATCCGCAAGATGGGTATTGACCCGTCAAGAATCAAGCCCACTAAAACTACCTTTAAATGAGTGATACCCGATGTAGAGGCCCGCTGCACGGGCTCAATCACATTGGAAGTGGTCTTTCGATCACCGGACAACTTCCGGAGCGAGGACTTGATCTTCGATATCGTCCCCTTCCGCAGTGGCTATCACGCACTTCTTGGACGAACCGCGTTCGCTCGTTTCAATGCAGTCCCGCACTACGCCTATCTCAAACTCAAGATGCCCGGACCACGTGGAGTCATAATAGTGAATGGAAACATGGAACACTCCCTCCACATTGAGGAGCACACCGCGGCCTTGGCAGCAGAAGTACAGGGTGGCCTCATTAAGCCAACTATTACTTCAGTAGCCAAGTCCTCGAACACTATCAAACGAGTCTAGACTACCCCATTGTGCGACAGTCCAACTCATCAAGAGCTCAATTAGCAATTTGGCCTCCATCTAATCCCCTACCGAATTGTGGCATACGTGCCACGCGTACATAATTACACACTAAAAATAGCATGGGAAAGGATGGATGCATAATAAGGAGAATGCCTGCAATGCGGTTAGACCCTACCAGGAAACTCACGTTCCTCTTCTTCCTTTATTTTTGTCGGCGTCCTGGGAACGGGGGTCCCTAGACTTGCCTGCCTGCGGCCCATGGTGTGACCAAGCCAGCAGGCCGTATGGCCCATCTTCATCAACAAGGCATCCAAGACCCTCACGACGGTCCAAGCCTCGCGAGGCAGACGATGCAAGACCTCCTCTGGAGTGGCCTAGCCGGGCAGGCTCATGAGGAGTGAAGATATCAAGGCGGGGCAAACCTCACAAGACCCTTGTGACGTAAGCCATGACACACGACACCAGGCGGGCGCCAGTGCGCGCAGCGTCCTTGTTTCATCTTTGGTGCTAAGGAGGCCAACACAGGCGAAGAGTACCGAGGTGTCAGGTAAAGGTTGCCATATTGGTGCAACGAGACCAAGGCCAAGAGGACGGCAAGACGCAGGTCATCGTGGATCCCAAGACAACGTCACCATAGAGCTTTTCGCAGGCGAAGACCACTTTTGTCAGGATAGCTTGTACTAGATGTCCCCCTTCAAATTGGCCCGCCATTGTTGGCTCCCTTCCCACTCGATATTTGGGAAGAGCACCAGGGCCTATATAAGTAGAGCTAGCCACCATAGTAGAGTGGGGATCGGATCAGGGAGACATCATCTCGCCTTAGCTTGATCCAACCCGATCGAGAGCCTACTCACAAGAACACCTCAACCTCCAAAGGTTGTTCTTCACTTGTAATATTCATCATCAGCCCTAAAGGCAATCCACCACCACCACACTGGAGTAGGGTATTACACCACAACGGTGGCCCGAACCAGTGTAAACCTCGTGTCTTTCTGTGTTGCGAGTTCGTCGAGTTCGTCCGCGAGATCTTAGTGAGCTTGGGCGAAGATTGGTAGGAGGGAAAGACTTCGCGCGCACCTCAGTGTTCGAACCTTAAGGGTTTGCCGGAACCCCACATCCGACATTTGGCGCGTCAGGTAGGGGTGCGCCAGAGCTCCTCCTCCAGCGGCCAGCTTGTCGACGCTCCTCAGCCACGATGTCCGGCAACACAAGGGCCGCCTCCGACCGCTGGGCAGCCTGGCAAGCCCGGGCAGCGCCGCCTGCCCATGAAGGTCTCTACCCCGCACTCCAGGCGGCACGGGCGCCGCCAAACTCCGCCGGGCGCGGGCAGCACGGCCAGGCATCGTCCACCCTCACTCCACGGCAGGTACGGGCCCTCGCAAGAGCGGCGAGCCATGCCGCAGCAATGGCACCGCACTCACGATGGGAGCAAGCAAACATGCGGGCAACGCTCACCGTGGCAAGGGAGCTGTTGCGGGGCAGGCTGATGGAAAGCGGTCGGGACACACTGCTGGAGCGTGTTGCCGATCTGCTGGATGCAGCGGCGTCGGGAGCACCGCCCTTCTGCTATTGACTTCCTCCCCAGGCCACTGCTGGGCCGCGCGGCGAACCTCACCACATCCACGCGCCATCAACTATGCCCGGTGGCTTCATCAACATCAGCACGGCCGGCGACGTAGGGGGCTCCGACTCCCCCATGCCGCCCGCGGCGGGCACGGGCGCAAGCGTCGCCCCCCATGGTCCCAGACGGATGCCATACAGTCATCCCCAGGGTGCCACCATGGGTCGAGCAACATGGAGCGTGGGGCACCATGGCGAGGTGTTCGGGGTGACGGCCCCGAAATCCTACGTGCCCCGCATGATGGACCAAGGGTACACACCGGAGGACGACCCTGGCTCGTTCATTGGAGAAGATTGGGGAGAGGGGGTGCTAGGAGTCGAAGCCCTCCAAGAACCAACGGAGAACCACAATGATCGCACCGATAACGGCAACTACAGGGTACCGCTAATCTCTCAAAAACAGGCTTATGCTAACAATGGGCTGCAGATGAATCAGGTTGCAGCGTCGATCGACGACCCTGGCGCGGCGGCACCCGTTCCAACAAGGGAGACACGTTGGCAGCTGCCGGGAGGGAGCCAGGAGCAAGGCCCCTCCCCAAGGCACGCGAAACCAGGGGACACCCGGAGGTAGGCCCTCTGCCGGGGTGGCCTCCACAAACCTTCCCCCGGCAGAGGACCCGTGGTCGCCGAGGGAACCGCTGGCGTCCCCTTTCCCTCTTTTGTGTCGTCCTGGTGACCGATCGTCTCAAAGGAGGTAGAGGGTGGCGCAAGGCGGGGCCCTCGTCTGGCGATATGAAGCAAGGCCGGTACCTGTGAAGAAGGCTCGGTACCTGTGAAGCTCGCCGCCCATGACACACTCACGTAATAATGAGTTGGGGCTGTACACACCCCAGAGTCTCAGGAGCGCCGGCCTCAGGCCCTGGGGCTCCCTCCCACGCCTAGTGGCAGCGCTTAGCTCCGTGCTGGTGAGAAGTCTTGAAGACCCGAAGAGTAGGCTAGGTGTCGGACGCGGCCTTTTGCTTTGGATCTCTCTTTCTGTGGCTTTGCTTTCTGGATCTGGACTTAAGTTGAAGCTGAATTTTTATCGATGCGCGCGGGGGGTACCTTTTCTCGTTCGAGCCGTTTCTTGCCTTCTGGATCTCATTTGGTTTGGGACTCATGTCCATCGCCTTTGCCTCACAAAGCTCCTCGCGATCCGGACCACGCAAAGCGCACGCTCGTCAAGCACGCGCTAGCACTGCGCCAGGTGCTCACCTCTTACGGGACCCCCTCAAACGGAGCGATAAGCTCCGCAGGATTCTCAGGAACTCATCGCCTCAAGACCCAGCCCTAAGCTGGCGCTGACTAAGGTAAACCACGTCAGGGAGCTCACCCCTAGCTTCATGAGCTCACAAGGACACATACCCACATCGCATAGGAAAGTAAAAACTGCAATTTTCTTACATGAGGGGCACGCCTGAGTTTTGCGTGCAAGATAAAACAACAGGCGAACATGAGATCAGCCAGATATATCACTCGCTACATCACCCACGGACGCGTCACTCACGTCGTCGTCATCTTCGTCAGAATCGCCGCCGCCATCGGCGCCGCCCCCATCACTATCGTTAACCATGTCACCTTCATCTGCGACGACCACCACCGCTTCATCCATCGAGGTGAAGGCCCTGACCAACGCATCGACATGGTCCTCTACCCAACGCGCCAGGTCGCCCCGGGTGGCCGTGGGTACAGGGGCAATGGAGGCGTCGAAGTCGAAGTTGGGGTCGGCATTCAAAAGATGGCTGAAGACGCGGGAGAAGGCACGCTGAAGCAGACCACGACCCCTCTCCTCCACAAGCTGCCGAGCTCTAGCAGATTGAGCCTCCAGGCGCGTCACCACCTTGGTGAAGAAGATCAGGTGGCTGGTGTAGTCGTTCGAGTGAGGGGTCGGGGCTTTCTCATCGCAGATATAACCCAGGGCGGTGTTGGCCTTGTTCCGAAGGTCCTGAAGCATAGGAGCATGCTCGCGCTCCAACGTTCGGCATTGGAGCACTTCCTCCCTGTTTTGTCGTGCGACGACCTCGGTGTGGTCAACTCGTTTCTGGAGGGAAAGCAGCTCGGCGCGGGCGGAGGCCAAGTCAGCCTACGCCGTGACCGGGGCAGCGGCTGTGGCCTCCGCACGCCTCTTGGCCTCGTACAACCTGGGCCTGAGGGCGTCGGCCCTGCCCGCACCCTCCTGACCCGCGAGCTACAACTTCAAGTCGTACCTGCCCTCCAGATCTACGCGAACCTCAGCTACCCGGCGGTTGATCTCCTCCTCGGCTCCGGCTTTGTGGGCCCCGACGGCATCTTCTACTTGGGCGACTTGACGCTCCCTCGTCTCCAGTCGCTTGAGCTCGAGGCTGTGCTCCATGGCTTCCAGGGCCAGCGTCTCCTCGCGCTGCCGGACCTGCTCCTCCTCCGCAGGCGTCCCCCTCAGCGATGCAAGAGCGGCCCTGCGCGCCTCCACCTGCTGCTCAAGGGACGCGCTCCAGGCCTGAAGCCCCCATGCGCGCTCCTCCGTAGCCTCGCGGCGGCAATGTGCCTCGCGAGCTTCTTCCAAAGCTCGCGGGCAGGCCTCATTCGCAATCTTGAGGGATGCCTCGGCCTTCACGTTCTCGAGGTCGCGCTGATAGCGACCAAGGTTGATGGCCACTCACAGCTTGCGCCGCTCCTGCACCAATCGAAGACCTTCAGCCTCAAGACGCGAGTCGACACAAGCAAGCTCTTCACCGAGGCGGCTCATCGCGCCCATCGCCTCCTGGAAGAGCTCGTGACGGACTACGCTGCGCCCGCGCTCGAGCTCGAACGCTCGACCCGCCTCGTCCTCCACCTCGGGGGCTGTGGGTGGAGCATCAAGTGGCGTGCCACCTCCCGGCTGGGGGCTGGCGCCGTGCCTGACGTCAGCCCCTCCTCGCGAGGAGCCCTAGCTGATCAAGGCTCGCTGCTTGAAGAGGAACCGAAGACCGAGGTCCGACAGTGACTGCTCATGAGCAGAGGAGGAGTCTTGGGCACGCCCGCCAAGCCCCAGGCCGGAGCGTGGGCGAGGGGTGGCCAAAACACGGACTCAGTGTGTCCCGAAGGCGGGGACGCTTCTCCGACTGACCCTGCTCCAGGGGCGGCAAGCAGGCCAGGAACGCTCAATGTCGACGGGGGAATCGAAGAAGGAGGAGGCCGCTTCTCGGAAGACGCAACAGCTTCAGTAGAAGGAGCCCTGGAGGACAGGCGTCAGGATAAGAAGACCACATGCAAAAAGTCACAGCGGCGAGATACTTACGCGTCAATAGAGATGTACTTCCGTCGCTTCAACGGCCCGAAGATCTTGCTGCCGCCGGGGGATCCCTTCCTCTTGCGGAGCTCCTCGAAGTCCACACAAATGCGACCGAAGCGCTGGACATGATGACCAGTGCGCGGCGGAGCCGAAGAAGACCCAAGAGGGATGACCTCAGGGGAGCCCGACTGAGGTGAACAGCCCGGCTCCTCCCCGCTGCGACCTCCCAAGGCTCCTGGAGCCTCAGCCTTGGGAGCCACATGCCGCATCTTCTGGGCAACCGACGCCTCAGGAGGGGGGTCGCAGGCCCCCGAGGACGACGCCCCGGATCACCACCTGACATGTGCTCCTCAGCACCTGAGCCGCTGGCCGCCGTCGTAGGTCGCTCCCCCGCATTGTCACCTGGGGCGAGCCCGGTACCGGTGGAGAAGAAGGGGACCATGATGACAGGGTTCTCGCGAGGCCCCACCAAGCCTACTGGGCGCAGCCCCCACTCATCAAAGGAAGGCATGTTCGCGGCAAATGTGGCTTTGTTCTCGCAGCGGTACAACATGCAGCTGTTCCTCGGCATCTCGTCTGGCAGAGGGACACCTGATAGGACCATGAGCACTGTCTACCGCGCAGCGAGAGGAAGCCCCTCCTCCTGAAACCTCATGTTGTCCTGTCTGCTGAGCAAGTCCCACATCGGGCGAGAGTGGCGCTGGAGAGGAGCTACTCGACGCCTGAAGAACTCCCTCACCACCAAGGGCGCAGTCACGCCAAGGTCCTTCAGCCACTTCAGCCTGGCCCAGATGGGGGCAAGGCAGGGGCTCGTGAGCTTCTGATGACCCCAGCCAGAGTTTGGAATAGCAGGCCCCACCGGAGCTTGGAGCAGAGGGTTGAGCACGCCTGCGTCAACAAACACCCATCGCATACGCAAATCGCTCGTGGATGAAGGGAGCTCGAAGTCGATCCCTGCGCCTGCTGTCGCAGCCGAGGCCTGGAAATCTACGCGCCCTGAGTTCTGCCGGGGACCGGTGAGATGCAACGAGAAGAAGTGGCGGAGGAGTTCCACGGAGGGGGGATGCCCACCATGGCCTCACACACGAAGGCGAAGACGGCGAGAAGGGTCACAGCCTGAGGATCGAGATGGAGCATGTGGATCTGATAGTGCTCGAGCACCGCGTTGAAGAAGGCAGAGAAGGGACGAAGCAGGCCAGCCTAGAGGGCATCAATGAAGATCGGTACCTCGGTAACTGCCTAGCCATGCTGCTGTGAGACGTGGGCCAAGCTGGCGTCTCTCCCCACTCGTTGAAACTTGAGGCGAGCATGGGGCGCACCTTGTCCATGGCCTCGTCGTTGAGCACCTGAGGCTGGCCAAGCGCCGACTTGAAGGATGGAGGCATAGTCGGCGAGTACAGAGGTTTCTTCCCCTTCATTGTTTGTTTCAGCGGCATGATGGTGAAGCGGGTGGAGCACAGGTCAGACTGAGAAGGGGGAGTAGGATGTCGAGGCAGCAGGGAGATTGGAAGAGCCGAGCGTGGCGGAAGAAGAATAACTGTGTAAGAGGCGGGGCCGCATAGCCAGGCGGATTGAAGGGCAGCGTGGGGAAGCGGAGACGCCCACGTCCAATCATCCACCACGCGTCAAATGAGGCCGCAGGCTTTGGGGGTCGCGGCGCTCCGTACTTGGCCCTTGGCTTCGCCGTGAAGCCAAGCCCGAGCGCACCCTGGGCCCGGGGGCTACTGTCGGCGTCCTGGGAACAGGGGTCCCCAGACTTGCCTACGTGCGGCCCACGACGTGACCAAGCCAGCAGGCCATACGGCCCATCTTCATCAATAAGGCATCCAAGACCCTCGCGAGGGTCCAAGCCTCGGGAGGCGGACGACGCAAGACCTCCTCTGGAGTGGCCTAGCCGGGCAGGCTCATGAGGAGCGAAGATATCAAGGTGGGGAAAACCTCACGAGACCGTCGTGACGTAAGCTATGATGCACGACACCAGGTGGGTGCCAGGCGGGCGCCAGCGCGCGCAGTGTCCTTGTTTCCTCTTTGGTGCTAAGGAGGCCAGCGCAGGCGAAGAGTACCGAGGCGTCAGGTAAAGGTTGCCATATTGGTGCAACGAGACCAAAGCCAAGAGTACGGCAAGACGGAGGTCATCGTGGAGCCCAAGACGGCTTCACCAGAGAGCTTTTCGCAGGCGAAGACCACTTTTGTCAGGATAGCTTGTACTAGTTGTGCCCCTTCAAATCGGCCCGCCATTGTTGGCTCCCTTCCAGATCGATATTTGGGAAGAGGACCATGGCCTATATAAGTAAAGCTAGCCACCATATTAGAGTGGGGATCGGATCGGGGAGACATCATCTAGCCTTAGCTTGATCCAACCCGATCGAGAGCCTACTCACAAGAACACCTCAACCTCCGGAGGCTGTTCTTCCCTTGTACTATTCATCATCAGCCCTAGAGGCAATCCACCACCACCACACAGGAGTAGGGTATTACACCACAATGGTGGCCCAAACCAGTATAAACCTAGTGAGCTAGGGCGAAGATTGGAAGGAGGGAAAGACTTCGCGCGCACCCTAGTGTTCGAACCTTAAGGGTTTGCCGGAACCCCACATCCAAAAAATTTATTTTATTTTCTTTCAAGTTCCCTCAAACCACATCACCCTTTCAATGGTACCAAGGCCTCTTTCCGTGGCCTATTATGAAAATAACGGATGATGACCGTCTCGAAGGACAATACACCAAGGAGAAAAGCAGCATAGATGCGTGCCAGAGTACCTAAAGGATCCTTAAAGATCACCCTGTCCACTTTCAGGACGCAGGCACGGCTTCCCCTTGTGTTCGGAATATAAAATAGCCTTGTTGCTTATTGCACTATTTATATCAATACGTTTCGCCGTATCAATCAGATTATAATGGAAACAGTTTTTAGCCCAAACCTACATGGCGTCGGCTCATCTCTAAACATATGTTTCCCTGTTTTTGTCTAATTATCATGTACACCTCCGTATGGCCTAAATTGCCAGGGGCTTTATTAAGTCGCGTACATCTTTTAAATATTAAAAATTCCAAACACTTTAATAGTGCAATTCGGCGTCCCGAATATAGCATTATATGCATTGGCTCTGAACCATGTCTTTGGTCAATAGTTGGGTTGCCCGACATCTGTGCTTGCTACCTTACGTTCCGTTTGATCGGCAAGGGTAGTAAAGGGAGAACTACTGTGATTGTGTTTCTGGTCAGCTATCCGGTGACTAAGTATAAGTCTTTAGCGATTTCTTCCGCATTATGCGATAGGTCGGCCTCTACCCGGCAGGGCATTCACAACACCTGAGTTGGGATAATCAAACAGTACTAGGGGCTGCGCCTGCACTCCCATTATAAAACTCCTATGGCTAAGTGAGGGTGATAAAGCCGTATAGTCCGATTGCTTGGTTCGCCGCTCTAACACCTCCTTCACGGACCAGTACGATGGGTCAAGTGTGTTTTAAGTGTTATCCCGAACACCCCCGTACCACCTACGTGGGGGTTGAAGCCAACGACTGGTCAACTCTCAGATATCATAAATAGCCGCACAGGAGGAGATATTTTCATAAGCAATATATCATACATAAGCCTTGTCTCATGATACAGGAGTAGACAACATAACTACATTCATTCAAATATAATGTCCTTCGAACATTGGCCCTCTACAATGCGGGATCCTTTCAGGACATCATCAAAGTACTACTCCGGCGTGCAATGCTCTTTCCTGGTGGGCCGTTCCTCGGTCGCAATCTTGACGGCATCCATCTTCACCCATTGCACCTTGACGCGGGCAAAGGCCATCCGTGCACCTTCAATACAGGCCGACCGCTTCACGACATCAAGCCAAGGGCAGGCGCTGACCAGCCCCTTGACGAGACCGAAGTAGCTACTGAGCATGGGTTCGGCGGGCCAAAGATGGAGTATCAAATCCCTCATGGCCAATTCAGCCACCCTGTGTGGTTCGGTCCATTGCTTCAGCTGATCGCTGAGGGGCACAGGATGCTCTGGTGCAAGGTGCTGCGACCAGAACGGCTTCTCCACTGAGCTCCCTTCTTCAGCCCGGAAGAACTCCACGGCATCAGCAACACTCCGGGGCAGGTCCGCAAACACTCCTAGAGAACTCCAATTCCGGGTTAGAAAGATAAACCTTTTCTTCACAAATTTGCTCTGCATGTTAGAGGCCTTACCCGCCGCAATTTGCTTTGCCTCTTGAATCTTCCGGACAGCGCTTTGGGCTTCAGCCCGGGCTTCCTTTGCTCTTTGGAGTGCCTTAGCAAGTTCGGAGTTCTGCTCCGAACTCTTTCCCTCTAAGGATTCAGATTTCCTATGTCATCCTTGAGCTCTTGCTGGACTTCCTCCACCTGGGATTCATGTTTAAGGCGGGAGGCTCGTTCCTCCTCCGCCTCCTTCTTAGCCTCGGCCAGCGCACTCTTGAGGGCCTCGACCTCAGACGTGTCAATGGAGTAGCTTTCAATGCTGAACATCACTATGTTGATCATATCTACTAAACCATAACCGATCATCACGTGAAATGGAGTAGCTTTCAATGGTGAACATCACTATATTGATCATATCTACTATATGATTCACGCTCGACCTTTCGGTCTCAGTGTTCCGAGGCCATATCTGCATATGCTAGGCTCGTCAAGTTTAACATGAGTATTCTGCGTGTGCAAAACTGGCTTGCACCCATTGTAGATGGACGAAGAGCTTATCACACCCGATCATCAGTTGGTGTCTGGGCACGACGAACTTTGGCAACGGTGCATACTCAGGGAGAACACTTTTATCTTGAAATTTAGTGAGAGATCATATTATAATGCTACCGTCAATCAAAGCAAGATAAGATGCATAAAAGATAAACATCACATGCAATCAATATAAGTGATATGATATGGCCATCACCATCTTGTGCTTGTGATATCCATCTCCGAAGCACCGTCATGATCACCATCGTCACCGGCGCGACTTTGATCTCCATCAGAGCATCGTTGTCGTCTCGCCAATCTTATGCTTCTATGACTATCACTACCGCTTAGTGTTAAGGTAAACCATTACAGGGTGATTGCATTGCATACAATAAAGCGACAACCATATGGCTCCTGCCAGTTGCCGATAACTCGGTTACAAAACATGATCATCTCATACAATAAAATTTAGCATCATGTCTTGACCATATCACATCACAACATGCCCTGCAAAAACAAGTTAGACGTCCTATACCTTGTTGTTGCAAGTTTTACGTGGCTGCTACTGGGCTTAGCAAGAACCGTTCTTACCTATGCATCAAAACCACAATGATAGTTCATCAAGTTGGCGATGTTTAACCTTCGCAAGGACTGGGCATAGCCACACTCGGTTCAACTAAAGTTGGAGAAACTGACACCTGCCAGCCACCTGTGTGCAAAGCACGTCAGTAGAACCAGTCTCGCATAAGTGTACGCGTAATGTCGGTCCGGGCCGCTTCATCCAACAATACTGCCGAACCAAAGTATGACATGCTGGTAAGAAGTATCACTTATATCGCCCACAACTCATTTGTGTTCTACTCGTGCATATGACATCTACGCATAAAACCTGGCTCGGATGCCACTGTTGGGGAACGTAGTAATTTCAAAAAAATTCCTGTGCGCACGCAGGATCATGGTGATGCATAGCAACGAGAGGGGAGAGTGTTGTCTACATACCCTTGTAGACCGTTCGCGGAAGCGTTATATCAACGCAGTTGATGTAGTTGTACGTCTTCACGATCCGACCGATCCAAGTACCGAAAGCATGGCACCTTCGAGTTCTGCACACGTCCGGCTCGGTGACGTCCTTGCCTTCTCGATCCAGCAAGAGGGGCGAAGTAGTAGATGAGTTCCGGCAGCACGAGGGCATGGTGACGGTGTTGGTGAAGAACAATCTCCGTAGGTCTTCGCCTAAGCACTATGAAAACTATGACGGAGGATAAACTAGAGGGGACGGGGTTGCCGGCACACGGCTTGGTGTTTCTTGATGTGTCTTGGGTGCTAGCGCTGCCCCTCTATTTATATGTTGAGCCTTGGGGTCGAAACTTGGAGTAAAAGCCAGACGCCAGGGTTCCCGGCGTCTGGACCCAGACGCCAGGGACCCTGGCGTCTGGCCCCTGGACTCCGCAAAACTTCCTTTTGCGCTTTTCAAAAACCTCGTGGGCTTTCCCCTTTGGCCCAGATAAAGTGTTCTCGTACCCAAACATTTCAGGAAACATCCGAAACCCCTTCCGGTGAATTCCGGAACCCTTCCGGAGATCAAACACTACTATCCACATATCAATCTTTACTTCCAGACCATTCCAGAGTTCCTCGTCATATCCGTGATCTCATCCGAATCTCCGAACAACATTCGGTCACCAACTTACATAACTCATAGTACTATATCATCAATGAACGTTAAGCATGCGGACCCTACGGGTTCGAGAACTATGTAGACATGACCGAGACACCTCTCTGGTCAATAACCAATAGCGGGACCTGGATGCCCATATTGGCTCCTACATATTCTACGAAGATCTTTATCGGTCAGACCGCATAACAACATACGTTGTTCCCTTTGTCATCGGTATGTTACTTGCCCGAGATTCGATCGTCGGTATCTCAATACCTAGTTCAATCTCGTTACCGGCAAGTCTCTTTACTCGTTCCATAATACATCATCCCGCAACTAACTCATTAGTTGCAATGCTTGCAAGGCTTATAGTGATGTGCATTACCGAGTGGGCCCAGAGATACTTCTCTGACAATCGGAGTGACAAATCCTAATCTCGAAATACGCCAACCCAACAAGTACCTTTGGAGACACCTGTAGAGCACCTTTATAATCACCCAGTTACGTTGTGACGTTTGGTGGCACACAAAGTGTTCCTCCGATAAACGGGAGTTGCATAATCTCATAGTCATAGGAACATGTATAAGTCATGAAGAAAGCAATAGCAACAAACTAAACGATCAATTGTAAGCTAACGAAATGGGTCAAGTCAATCACATCATTCTCCTAATTATGTGATCCCATTAATCAAATGACAACTCATATCTATGGTTAGGAAACTTAACCATCTTTGATCAACGAGCTAGTCAAGTAGAGGCATACTAGTGACACTCTGTTTGTCTATGTATTCACACATGTATTATGTTTCCGGTTAGTACAATTCTAGCATGAATAATAAAGATTTATCATGAAATAAGGAAATAAATAATAACTTTATTATTGCCTGTAGGGAAAATTTACTTCAGTGAGTACTTACGATCCAGCTAGGGGCTTCGGCCTGGGGCACCACTCATCGGCATCCGACTCGGAGTCATCTGTAAGGGAGGTCCTCCCTTTCTTGGACACTTCCGCCTCTAGATCGGCAGAAGCTACCCTCTTCTTCTTCTCCCCCTTGGGTGGGAGATCGCTCTCTTCCTCATTCTCTTCCACTTCGTCGGGGGAGGAGAGAGTTTCGGTGTCTTCGGACACTACGTCTGAGTCACCTTTACGGCGGAGGCCACTCTTGGCCTCCTTGCCCTTCTCCTTGGACTTCTTTTCCGGCGCTTGGTACCGCGCCGGGACTAGCATCCTCGTCAACAGAGGAATAGTTTCATCTTCGGGCAGTAGAGCCAGACAGTGAATCCGTTCCGCTTTCTTGGTCCAGCCCTGCAAAAGAAAAGGGAGAGTTTAGTGTGCTCCTTGGGCTCGCAAAGTAATGTTACCAAAGACCTTACGGGGGTCGCAGCGTGGGTGCTGTAGTAGACGAGGTCTTCGGTTGTCTCCGGCCATGACTTTTGGTTCTTGAAGAGTAGCTTCCACATGTCTTCGTGCTTCGTGCCGAAGAACCGCTGCAGGGTCCGGGGACCGGCCGGGTCGAACTTCCACATGGGCTCTTGACGCGCCTGACAGGGGAGTATCCGGCGGAAGAGCATCACTTGTATGACGCTGGCGAGGCTGGTATTTTTATGTACCATGCTCTTGATGCGCTTCTCCAGCATCGTTACCTCATCAAACGATGCCCAGTCCAGGCCCTTGTTGAGCCAGGATGTCAGCCGCATTGGGGGCCCGGACTTGAACTCCGTGGGAGCAGCCCATGTGGAGTCACAGGGCTCTGTGACATAGAACCAGCCCTGCAGCCATCCCTTCACGGTCTCCACGAAAGTGACCTTGGGCCAAGTGACATTGGGCAGTTTGCTCACCATAGCGCTGCCGCAATCCACGTGCTGGCCTTCCACCACTTTCGGCTTCACATTGAAGACCTTGAGCCATAGGCCGAAGTGGGGGGAAACACGGAGGAAGGCCTCGCATACAACGATGAACGTCAAAATGTTGAGGAAAGAATTCAGGGCTAGATCATGAAAATCTAACCCATAGTAGAACATGAGGCTGCGGACGAAAGGATGAAGGGGAAACCCCAGTCCGTGAAGAAAATGAGGGACGAACACTACCCTCTCGCCGAGCTTTGGAGTGGGGATGATCTGCTGTTTGGATGGAAGCCGGTGGAAGATTTCCTTGGCCAGATACCCTGCTTCCCGGAGTTCCTTGATGTTTTTCTCCATGACCGAGGAGGCCATCCACTTTCCCTGTGCTCCGGATCTGTACATGGCCAGAGTACTTTCTGGGAATGGAGTGGATCGAAGCTTGAGCGATGGAGCTTGAGGGTGGATGGACTAAGGAAGGGGAAGGCATGGAGTAAAAAGGGAGGAATCTTATCTCCTTATAAAGGCAGTAAATACCATGCGTCCCCCACGAGCCTTAAAGCTCACCTATTTTCAAGGGGTCATGCGGAATGGCACGGTTGGGTTTCCCATACCCGTATTGAGGAGAATCCCGTAATAAGGGGGCACGATCTCTACTTTGACAAGATGTGTCGTCGGTGGTTGCGTCTCGAAATGCGAAACGAGAAGCCGAAAATGGTTTGAAATAATAGAATGGTCGGACGTAATGTCTCACCAGTGAAATATTTGGAGGACAGAACTTATTTGTATTCTAGTTCAGAGGTATGACTGTTGTATAGAGCCGGATATAGTACTGACGATCAACTGCTTTGAAGAATTCGGAGGAGGAACCTGCCTTGCAATGCCGAAGGCAATCTGCGCACCGGACACATCGTCATTGAAGACTGGTTTAGGGGCTACTGAGGGAGTCCTGGATTATGGGGTCCTTGGGTGTTCGAGCTATGTGATGTGGGCCGGACAGATGGGCCGTGAAGATACAAGATAGAAGGCCTTCCCACATGTCCAGATGGGACTCTCCTTAGCATGGAAGGCAAGCTTAGCATGCGGATATGACTATTCCTTTCTCTGTAAACCGACTCTGTACAACCCTAGCCCCCTCCGATGTCTATATAAACCGGAGGGTTTAGTCCATAGAGACAATCATAATCATACAGGCTAGACAACTAGGGTTTAGCCATTACGATCTCGTGGTAGATGAACTCTTGTAACCCCTATACTTATTAAAGTCAATCAAGCAGGACGTAGGGTATTACCTCCATCAAGAGGGCCCGAACCTGGGTAAACATCGTGTCCCTTATCTCATGTTACCATCGATCCTTAGACGCACAGTTCCGGACCCCCTACCCAAGATCTGCCAGTTTTCACACCGACAGCGGCAGGTATTGGGTCTCGATCCAGTCAACGAGGAAGTCGCCAGAGCTTGGGACTTAATCGTGGGGCGAGGCTCGTAGAGGATGGTATGGCCGGCTAGCTCGAGCGCCCACTTGGTGACCCGGCCAGAGGCGTCTCGGCTCCCGATGATCTTGCCGAGGGGGGTCGTGTTGACCATGATGACAACATGCTCCTGGAAGTACTGCTTCAGTTTCTTGGCGGTGAAGTGCACGCCATAACACATCTTCTGGTAGTGCGGGTAGTCCTGCTTGGAGGCGGAGAGCACCTCGCTTAGGTAGTACATTGGGTGCTGGACGTCCTGGATCTCGCGCTTCTCTGGTTGCTCGACCACCATCACCGTGTTGATCGACCACGAGGTTGCGGCAATGTAGAGCAACAACGGCTCCTTCTCGGCTGGCGCAGCCAGGATGGGTGTGGTGGAGAGCATGCGCTTGAGGTCCCTGAAAGCTTCGTCCGCCTAGTCGTTCCACTCGAACGGCGTCGTCTTCTTCATCAGCTGATACAGGGGAAGGGCCCTCTCGCCTAGCCGGTTGAGAAACCGACTGACCGACGCCAAGCAACCGGTGAACTTTTGGACATCGCGCACCCGAGCAGGCTTGCGCATGCGCTCGATGGCCTTGATCTTCTCCGGGTTTGCCTCAATGCCACGCTCCGAGACGAGGAAGCCGAGTAGCTTTCCGGCTGGGAAGCCGAAAATGCATTTCTCCGGGTTGAGCTTGACCTTGTATTCGCGCAGGTTGGCGAAGGTTTCCTTCAGGTCCTCGAGGAGCGTGAGGTGCTTGGTCTTCACCACGACGCCATCCACGTAGACATGGATGTTGCGGCCGAGTTGCAGTAGCAAGCATTTCTGCACGCAGCGCTGGAAGGTGGCGCTGGCATTCTTTAGGCCAATCGACATCGTGATGTAGCAATACGCCCCAAAGGGCGTGATGAAGGACGTTCAGGGCGTCGGCCGGGTCCAGCTTTATCTGTTGATAGCCGGAGTAAGCATCCAGGAAGGACAGGAGCTCACAGCCGGCGGTGGAGTCGATGACTTGGTCGATCCGCGGGAGGGAGAATTGTAACATCCCAAAATTCTAAATTTTGGAATGTTGTATTAAATAAGTAATTATGATTGTTTGTTTGATTGTTGTGTGATTGGTTGTGTGAAATGTTTGGAAATTGAAAACTTTTTGAAAGTTCAATGAGAGGGAATAAAAGGACTTCCCTAAAACTGTTCATCTTGCATTTTGATCTCCCTGAGTTCAAATTCATTTCATTGCAAAACCCTAGAGTGAAGATGATATGACTTCTTCCATTTAAAGAAATGAAAAGGGGTTCGAAAATGATTTGAATTTCCATTTGAAATATTTTCAATTTAGAAACTTTAAGCAACTCAATGAGTTCATGAGGAAAGATAAAATGACTTCTTCATATTGAAGAAAGAGAATTGGGAGTTTCAAATAAATAATTCGGAACTCACTTTGAAGTTATTTGGATCTCATTTTCCATTTGAAGTTGTTTGAAATTCCAAATTCAAATCCTCTTTGAAGTTATTTAGTTTTAATTCAAATATTTTTCTCCTAAAAATAAATAAATGGAAATAAGGATAAAATGATTTCCTTCAATGGAAAATTAGGAGAAAATAAATTTGAAATCATTTTGCTATTTTAAAAATGATTTTTATTGATTTTAAATGTAACAGTAGCATTCTTTGACTTTTATGATTTATTTTGGATTTTATTTGAACTTGGAAAATAGTTCACCTTATTCTTGGTATTTTTATGATCATTTTGGTATATGATATGACTATGTATAATTTTATTTAATTTACTTCTACTGCAGTTTTCCTTTGTGTTTTTTTCAAAAAAAACACGCACGCACGCGCACACCAGCCCGGCCAACCAGCCTTTCGGCCCGCAACCTGCCCGAGCACCCGAAGGCCTTAAGCGCCGGCCGCCCACACCCCATTCCCCCTCGCTCTCTACCCGCCGCGGCCACTGACCCGTGGGCCTCACTTCCCCAGCTCGTCTCCAACCTCCCGTGCAGAGCACGGGAAGGATGTTGCGTGCACCGTCAAACCCGCTGGTCGTTTCCCTCACGGATGAGGCTTATCCCCTCGCCACCGGAGCCCCTACTGCGCCTATAAAAGCCCCCAAGGCTCCTCGTTCGGTCCCGCCCCTCCTCTACTCCACGTCGCACGTAGCCGCCTCCCCGCCCATTCGGATCTCGCCAGAGCCGAGCCGCCTCGCCGTCGATTTCGTCACCTGTGGTTCACCTGAGCCCTTCTCTTCTTTGTAAACCTACTCCCCAAGCCAGTGCACTTGGTTTTGACATGATGGTTTTGCCTCTAGGTCACTGGAGCCGCCGCCTGGAAAGCCCGCGCTCTCGCTGGAGCACCGGAGCTCCGCCTCCTCCCTCTGCTCATCGCCGGCACCCCGCCGCCCGCCGACCCCACCAGCAAGACGCCCGTGCCCGCCGGACCCTGCCGTCTCCTTCCCCGCCGCTGAGGACCGCCGGAGACGCCGCCCAGTCCGTCGCCCGACGCCCGCGCCGCCGTGTCCTGTCCTCGTCGTTGTCGGTAAGAAGCCGTTCACCCGGTCTGTTTTTTGTGTTAAATCGGTTAACTCCGGTTTTTAATAAACCATGCGGTTTAGTTAATCCGACCTCGGTTTTTGTTGTATTAAGCCGATGCCTCTGTTTTGCTTATTTAGTGGTCGTTCGCCATTTAGCCTAAGCCGCGAACGCTGCTCGGCCAATAGGAAGCCCCCACGTGGCTAGGGACCTGGTCGCGAATAAAACTTTCACAGTCAAGTCCCTGAGTTTTCAGTTTAGCCCCTAAACTTTGAATGGTTGTATCTTTTTAACCGTTACTCCAAATCCAATGAAACCAACGGCAAATTCTTTGTCACGATTAGATCTATCCTGTAACATCATGTTTTTAAACTTTTTCCAAATTCAAATTTGAACTTTATTCAGATTTGAATTTAAACTTCAATTGGCCATATCTCTTAAACCGTAGCTCCGATTGGTGTGATTCTTTTTGCACCGTGTCACCATAGCCAAACCCTACCACTTGGACCATTGTCACACATTTTCCACACAAAAATGGTTTGTCTATGATATTTTTACTATTATGGCATGTATGCACTTTAGTACACATCACGGTTTTGCACCTTATGTCACTTATTGTTGGCACCTAGAATTATTTGCATGCAAGTTATGTGTGTTGGATTTCCATTTGGTTTTCCGAGTCTTTTGTGTTGCATGTTATTGCTCTCTGGAATGATTGCTTCTGTATGTTATTTTACTTTGACGATAGACTGTCCGGATTGTGAAGCCGAGTACTATCGATCTCTAGAATTCAACTACCAGTATCAAGGCAAGTTCACATTTGACCATTCTTCCAATTACCTATGTTTTATATTATGCACTTAGTCCTTTTGTGGTAGGATTGCATGGTAGGATTTATTGTTGCCAGATGGCTATGCCGTTACATAGTAGTTCATTTTGAGGTAGGTCTGATCTATACAACCTTGTCACCACCGTGTAAGTTTATTTCTGCCTTGCAAATGTAGACGTGGAATTGGGAAGTGTTCATGGTGAGACATGAGTGACAAAGTAGTAATCAGGACCAAGACTTGTAAATGAACTACCTGGGCAATATTTGGTTTGAATGGTGGTGAAGTACACTGGGAGCATGCATGGTTAATCCATGGTGGTGCACCACTACTGGTCGGCCGCCCAGGCTCAAAGAGATCAATCATATTCTCATGTCTAGAAGCTTATGTGTGCAGCCACAAGCCAATATGGGCTCTGGCTTAGTTGACTAGTTAGTGTGACCCCTTCCGTGATGGGCTAGCAGATGTAGAATGATGTAGGTGTACCGGCCTATCAGTGGGTTAAGGGGGAACGTTTTCGAAAGACTATGTCTCGGTCATCCTGTTCTCAAACGCCAGGCGGTGCGAGAACTTCAAGGGAGGCGATCGAGTCTTGTGGGGAAAAGTGCGCAAACCTCTGCAGAGTGTTAAAACCTAATCGATTAGCCGTGTCCCCGGTTACGGACAACTTGAGCATCTAGTAGTGGAAATGCTGGGAGATCTCATCACTCTTAAATAAACAGTTGGGTTTTAAATGAAACTTTGGGAACGGATTGAGTTGGGTTTACCAACTCATCCTATGCCATACAGTAGTGGTAGAATAATATCTTTTATTCTAGGGAAAAACTAGCTTTATGCAAAAACTAAACTTAGAGCTTTCCACCAGCCAAATTGCATGTACAAATAAGTTCATTATTCTTATGATGTGACTTGCCAGTACATTCAATGTACTGACCTACAGGGCTGCAGCGTCTTATATTGTAGGAATTTTCTATGACGAGTAAGAGTTACGTTGTAGTGTTACAGTCTACACTCAACTTGCCAGTGGCGTTGATGGACTCCACACCCTTATGTTTGTTTCCTCTGAGACTTATGAGGTATATATCAGTTTTACGTTATTTATACATGTGATTGCACTTTGATATATACATTGATGTACTGTGTGTGGCAGCATACCGATCCAGGGATGGCACAGATACATAGAGGCTTGACCGTTCGAGGTTGGGTCGCTACAAATATGTTATCAGAGCACATGTTGATAGTAGGACGTGACCCTAGAAACTGGAAAGCCCTTAGGAAAGGATTTCTCTAAAACTTTATGTTCAAAACAAATCCTTTACCTCTCTTCTTTTCTGAGCTTTATCAAATCTTTCCTTTTACCCCAAATAGTTAGACAATACCCCTTTTCCCTTTGACCATAAGGAGGATCAACTGATGAGACCACTTCGAGAAGGACAAGATATCAGACTTCACCATACACTAGAAGAGTTGAAGCTATAATAGTCGAAGCCTCTGAAGAATTGAAGAATTTGAAGACACTAACGAATTCCAAGATTTATATGACCTTTAGAGGACTAAACCCTTGTTGTATAGTCACATTAGATGCGATGATTTGTGAGCTGTCATATTTTGTGTGTGTTTTCTGACAGCAACAAATAAAACTTATTTTCAAAACTATATTGTTTGTATTGTGTGTATCTCTCTCTATCCCTCTCTCTTATCTCATCCCAAAACCCTTGGACCCAATAGATGATGAATGAAGATGGGCTTGTATTCTCTGAACCGATCACTCAGTTGGAGGCAGAGCTATGGATTCAAAACATGGAGAATCACTTCAGGAGCAATTTCGTTGCAAGGAAGTATGAGGTTCAATACGCTCTTCAGTACTTTACAAAAAGTGCTGCAACCTGGTGAAAAATGCATCAAGCCATACAAGGATGTAATGGAGCAAAAACTTGGGAGGAATTCAAGATGACTCTACTGAGGTCTCGTCTTATTCATAAGCCCTATGGCAATAAAATGAAGAAACCTTGTGCATGCAAGATTTGTGGTGAGATAGGACATACCCATGAAGAACACAAGGATGGATGCCCTCATTGTGAAGGAAATCACCAAGCTGAAGAATGTCCAACCATGAAGGTACTTGTTTCCTGTGTGAAGGAACTACACACTACCCTGCCCAATGTCATATTTATCCCAAGGTACAAGAAATTACCAAGTAGTAGAAGGAAGTAGTGAAAGAAGCCCTCGGGGAAAGTTTAAGAAAACTGGTGATGAAAGAAGGTATTAACGACCCTGATGGAGAAATCCTAAACAGATTTTACTCCAATGCTTGCTATTCATGTGGAGAAGAAGGACATTTTACATAGTATTGCATGAAGGAAAGCCAAGAGTATCTGGGAGAATTCCTGATAGAAGAAGTGGAGTTTGATCCACAAGAGATAGAAGAATTGATCGGAACAAAGAAGTCGAGGAAGAGAAAGAGCATGTATCCCTAGAAAACCCAGTTTCTGCAAAAAAAAGGACCTGAGTCAAATCACTTGTTACAGATGCAAGGATGTAGGTCATTATGCTAGCAAATGCCCAGCAAGGAAGCCAAGAACCCAAGGAGCCAAGATAACCACCAGGAAGCCCCTGGATCTGAAGTCATTTGTTTACGCTGCAGAGGAAGTAGGACATTTTGCCAGGGAATGTTCAGACCCGAGGAAAGCTTGAGCTGAGTGGTTTAGATCTTGATATTGGAATAAAGCATGTAATAAATTTGGAACATACTTTTATTTTCGTTGGGGATGTTGAGTTGAGTTATGAAATGGGAATTGTAATAGTTCGTGATGCAATAAAAGTTGATGTGGTTGGAATCTCATATGAGGTGTCATGAGTTGTGTGTTGATTGTGAGTACCTCTCTCGCTATCTCACCCAGACTAAAACCTTGAACCCATGGACAAGCAGACCCCAAACCTTTCCCAGAAAATATAACCACATTTCACCCCAGGAAATAGATACATTATCCTGAGTACCCCTTCTATCTTATACCTGCAGATGACAACCCTTTACGAGTCTTTTCTGAAGGGCCCAGAAACGATCATGACCCTGACCAGTTATCAGGATTACCCGAAGATCCTGAAGGACATGATGAAGCATATTAATCTTGAAGGAGATGCAGTCTACAAGGGTTGTCCTACCATGGAGAATGGAGTTGAACTTTGGTACGTGGAGGTACACCTCCACCGCGTGAAGGGAGTTTGACCAAAGACTATGGGGCAATACTTTTTCATTTCTCGAGTACCACGAGCAACATTCTTCGACTCTGTTCGTGAAGCTTATATGGAAGCCATACGTCAGATTGGCGAAATACTTGAAGCAAGACTTCGTCACACTCAGGAATACTTGAGAGAGGTCTATGCAGAGATGATGGATATGAAGCTCATGGCCACCACAATGAAGGAAAACATCGATGATTTCAAGGATCACATCGCACAATTCCAGTGGGACTGAAGCATCTTCAAGAAGGGCAAATGAATAAAGATGGAAGTAATGCTTGACCATACCAAACTGTGTGGATGGCAGCTTTTGTAATAGAGTACTTTTGAAATTTGAGTTTTAAGTAGTGGTTAAGGATGTAACAAAGGATTTGATATGAACAGAATTATGGATGAACCAGTGCATTTTTGGCGATACTTGTCTATGTGAACACTTAACAAATGGAAAAGGAAATGTATTCCATAGAGTGGAGTTTGGACAAATGAGTTGGAGTTTGGTATTAGTTATGATGGTTATCCCAAGAGTACGAGGGAATGAAGTACTATTGGATTTAAAGGAGATGTAATGTTAGAATATGGAACAATAGTAACTCCAAGGATGAGTTAAAGATAAACAAGTGTTGAAGTGGGCCATAACCCACAGGACCCAGGATTTGGTAAGGAAACAAGCACAATCTTGTTGAAGAAAAGAATTCTGAAGGAAGCTGTGATTTCATCAGCAAACATTCTATAGGAAGTTACATAAACCCGAGAGTATTGAAGAAATGATAGAGGTTTTGTTTGGCTTGCAGAACCAATGGATTTACCTGAACCTAGTTCATGGAGAAGAGAAGTTCTGCAATGCTTGTGAGGATGCCCAAGTGTTAGAATACGTGATTCACTATCTGCGTATGTAGTAATGATTCAAGTACGTGATGGATTGGCCCCCATACCGGAGACTTCTATCATGAGCTATCATATGTTGATAGAAAATCAGAGAGACTTAAAACCCTAGAAGAGTGTCGACACGATAAGCCAAAAACCTTAGAATGGCAGGACGATGGAAACCCTGTATAGGCACCCGTTGCCAATCGTATGTTATACGGTGAGATTCAACCCAGACCCATTTTCTGTAGGAGGAACCAGTAATTGTCGACCACCATGAGGTTTTTGATAGTTGTTTAGCATTGGTGCCAGGCCTGTCAAGTCTCAAAAGGATCCTATTTTGATGCAAGGACTCCTGATTTTGAGGAAAAGGCCATGCCCTTACCAGAAGAGCACAAGTGAAGGAGTTATCTCGAAGAATATGAGAAGACCGACATTGTAAACGCAAAGGATGGAGTAAATGAGTTTTGTTGGATCCGTGACCATGCTTCTAAGGGTGGTAGCACCCCATACCTTGTGTGGATTAATGGATTTTCAAGGCGACCCCCCAAACCTAACCTTCTTTCTAGCCTCTCTGAATCTCGAGGACGAGATTCATTTTAAGGGTGGTAGTTTGTAACATCCCAAAATTCTAAATTTTGGAATGTTGTATTAAATAAGTAATTATGATTGTTTATTTGATTGTTGTGTGATTGATAGTGTAAAATGATTGGAAATTGAAAACTTTCTGAAAGTTGAATGAGAGGGAATAAAAGGACTTTCCCAAAACTTTTCATCTTGCATTTTGATCTCCCTGAGTTCAAATTCATTTCATTGCAAAACCCTAGAGTGAAGATAATATGACTTCTTCCATTTAGAGAAATGAAAAGGGGTTTGAAAATGATTTGAATTTCCATTTGAAATTATTTAAATTTAGAAACTTTAAGAAACTCAATGAGTTCATGAGGGAAGATAAAATGACTTCTTCATATTGAAGAAAGAGAGTTGGGAGTTTCAAATAAATAATTCGGAAGTCACTTTGAAGTTATTTGGAACTCATTTTCCATTTGAAGTTGTTTGAAATTCCAAATTCAAATCCTCTTGGAAGTTATTTAGTTTTAATTCAAATATTTTTCTCCTAAAAATAAATAAATGGAAATAAGGATAAAATGATTCCTTCAATGGAAAATTAGGAGAAAATAAATTTGAAATCATTTTGCTATTTTAAAAATGATTTTTATTGATTTTAAATGTAACAGTAGCATTGCTTGACTTTTATGATTTATTTTGGATTTTATTTGAACTTGGAAAATAGTTCACCTTATTCTTGGTATTTTTATGATCATTTTGGTATATTATATGACTATGTATAATTTTATTTTATTTACTTCCGCTGTAGTTTTCCTTTGTGTGTTTTTTTTAAAAAACACACGCACGCACGCGCACGCCAGCCCGGGCAACCGGCCTTTCGGCCCGCAGCCTGCCCGAGCACCCGAAGGCCTTAAGCGACGGCCACCCGCACCCAATTCCCCCTCGCTCGCTACCCGCCACGGCCACTGACCTGTAGGCCCCACTTCCCTAGCTCGTCTCCAAACTCCCGTGCATAGCACGGGAAGGATGCTGCGTGCGCCGCCGAACCCGCCGGCCGTTTCCCTCGCAGATGAGGCTTATCCCCTCGCCACCGGAGCCCCTACTGCGCCCATAAAAGCCCCCGAGGCTCCTCATTCGATCCCGCCCCTCCTCCACTCCCCACGTCGCACGTAGCCGCCTCCCCGCCCATTCGGATCTCGCCGGAGCCGAGCCGCCTCGCCGTCGATTTCGTCGCCTGTGGTGCACTTGAGCCCTTCTTTTCTTTGTAAACCTACTCCCCAAGCCAGTGCACTTCGTTTTGACATGATGGTTTTGCCTCTAGGTCACCGGAGCCGCCGCCTGGATGACCCGCGCTCTCGCCGGAGCACCAGAGCTCCGCCTCCTCCCTCTGCTCGTTGCAGGCACCCCGCCGCCCGCCGACCCTACCAGCAAGACGCCCGCGCCCCACCGGACCCCGCCAGTGAGGATCGCCGGAGCCGTCGCCCCGTCCGACGCCCGTGCCACCGTCTCTTGTCGTCGTCGTCGTCGGTAAGAAGCCGTTCGCTCGGTCCATTTTTTCTGTTAAATCGGTTAACTCCAGTTTTTAATAAACCATGTGGTTTAGTTAAACTGACCTCAGTTTTTGTTGTATTAAGCCGCTGCCTCTGTTTTGCCGTTTAGCCGTTCGCCGTTTTTGTTGTATTTAGTGGCCGTTCGCCGTTTAGCCTAAGCCGCGAATGCTACTCGGCCAGTAGGAAGCCGCCACGTGGCCAGGGACCTGGTCATGAATAAAACTTTCACAGTCAAGTCCCTAAGTTTTTAGGTTAGCCCCTAAACTTCCAATGGTTGTATCATTTTAACCGTAACTCCAAATCCGATGAAACCAGCGGCAAATTCTTCGTCATGATTAGATCTATCCAGTAGCATCATGTTTGTAAACTTTTTGCAAATTCAAATTTGAACTTTATTCAGATTTGAATTTAAATTTCAACTGACCATATCTCTTAAACCGTAGCTTCGATTGGTGTGATTCTTTTTGCACCATGTCACCATAGCCAAACCCTACCACTTGGACCATTGTCACACATTTTCCACACAAAAATGGTTTGTCTATGATATTTTTACTATTATGCCATGTATGCACTTTAGTACACATCACGGTTTTGCACCTTATGTCACTTATTGTTGGCACCTAGAATTATTTGCATGCAAGTTATGTGTGTTGGATTTCCATTTGGTTTTCCGAGTCTTTTGTGTTGCATGTTATTGCTCTCTGGAATGAGTGCTTCTGTAAGTTATTTTACTTTGACGATAGACTGTCCGGAGTGTGAAGTCGAGTACTATCGATCTCTAGAATTCAACTACCAGTGTCAAGGCAAGTTCACATTTGACCATTCTTCCAATTACCTATGTTTTATATTATGCACTTAGTCCTTTTGTGGTAGGATTGCACGGTAGGATTTATTGTTGCCAGATGGCTATGCCGTTACATAGTAGTTCATTTTGAGGTAGGTCTGATCTATACAACCTTGTCACCACCGTGTAAGTTTATTTCTGCCTTGCAAGTGTAGACGTGGAATTGGGAAGTGTTCATGGTGAGACATGAGTAACAAAGTAGTAATCAGGACCAAGACTTGTAAATGAACTACCTGGGCGATATTTGGTTTGAATGGTGGTGAAGTACACTGGGAGCATGCATGGTTAATCCATGGTGGTGCACCACTAGTGGTCGGCCGCCCAGGCTCAAAGAGATCAATCATATTCTCATGTCTAGAAGCTTATATGTGCAGCCACAAGCCAATATGGGCTCTGTCTTAGTTGAGTAGTTAGTGTGACCCCTTCCGTGATGGGCTAGCAGATGTAGAATGATGTAGGTGTTCCGGCCTATCCGTGGGTTAAGGGGGAACATTTTTGAAAGACTATGTCTCGGTCATCCTGTTCTCAAATGCCAGGCAGTGCGAGAACTTCAAGGGAGGCGATCGAGTCTTGTGGGGAAAAGTGCGCAAACCTCTGCAGAGTGTTAAAACCTAATCGATTAGCCGTGTCCCCGGTTACGGACAACTTGAGCATCTAGTAGTGGAAATGCTGGGAGATCTCATCACTCTTAATTAAACTGTTGGGTTTTAAATGAAACTTTGGGAACGGATTGAGTTGGGTTTACCAACTCATCCTATGGCATACAGTAGTGGTAGAATAATATCTTTTATTCTAGGGAAAAACTAGCTTTATGCAAAAACTAAACTTAGAGCTTTCCACCAGCCAAATTGCATGTACAAATAGGTTCATTATTTTTATGATGTGACTTGCCAGTACATTCAATGTACTGACCTACAGGGCTGCAACATCTTATGTTGCAGGAATTTTCTACGACGAGTAAGAGTTATGTTGTAGGGTTACGGTCTACACTCAACTTGCCGTTGGTGTTGATGGACTCCACACACTTATGTTTGTTTCCGCTGAGACTTATGAGGTATATATATCAGTTTTACGTTATTTATACATGTGATTGCACTTTGATATATACATTGATGTACTGTGTGTGCCAGCATACCGATCCAGGGATGGCAGAAATACACAGAGGCTTGACCGTTTGAGGTCAGGTCGCTACACGAATGATACGTCTCCAACGTATCTATAATTTTTTATTGTTCCATGTTGTTTTATAATCATTTTATATCTTTTTTGGTACTAACCTATTGACATAGTGCCCAGTGCCAGTTCTTCTTTTTTCCATGTTTTTTACATCGCAGGAAATCAATATCAAACGGAGTCCAAATGGCACGAAACTTTATGATGATTTTTTATGGGCCAAACGAAAGCAGATGAGCCCTGGTTGCACCTGTTGGTTCCCCGAGGGGGGCAGAACCCACTAGGACGCCAGGAGGCCCTGGCGCGCCCAGGTGGGTTGTGCCCACCTTAGGTGCCCCCCGGACCGCCTCTTTGCTCTATAAATACCCAAATATTCCCAAAACCCTAGGGGAGCCGATGAAATATTCATCCAGTCGCTGAAGAGTCCAAAAACACCAGATCCAATCTAGACACCATCACGGAGGGGTTCACCACTTCCATTGGTGCCTCTCCGATGATGCATGAGTAGTTCTTTGTAAACCTTCGCACTACTAGGAAAAGGGCTATAACTAATATGGACATTAATGGTGCACCATGTATGTGGTGCGCCACTGCTATATAGCAGTGGCGCACCAGATACAAGTGCACCATTATTGACATATTACTAATGGCGCACCTGGTGTGTGGTGCGCCATTAGTAGTTTTGAAAAAAAAAATAAAAAAAATTTGTTAGCAGTGGCGCACCAGGGGATAGTGCGACATTACTAGTTGACATAGTAATGGCGCACCAGACCCACCGTGTGCCATTAGTAGTTAAACTAGTAAGGGCGCACTGTCCACTAGTGCGCCACTACTAACAATTTGTTTTTTGAAAACTACTAATGCCGCACCACACACCAGGTGCGCCATTAATAACCCTGGTGCTAAATGCACCCCCCGGGTGGACCGCCTTTTCAGTTTAAAAAAATAAAAGGAAATGATGGAAATGTCAAAAAAATAAAAGAAAATAAGTTTCCCATGTGATATGTGGTCTAGTTATTGGGAAAATTTACAAATATGAATTTCGACTTTATTTGCAAAATCGCTCTAGAATTTAGTAAAATGGGCATAACTTTTGCATACGAACTCGGATTAAAAGGTTTTTATACGAAGAATCATCTACTCAAAAAGTTACATACGAATTGAACCGGAGAAACTCTGTTCAACATCTTCAAAATCCCTAAAAACATAACAGAACGAAAGATACGGGGCTTTTAAGATCTAGAGGAGGGAAAATGAAAAAAAAATCAAACTTACTAGTGGTGCACCATTTGCTAGGTGCGCCACTAGTAACAGAAAAAATTGGTTTCAGAAAAATTGGAATTTTTTTCAAAATATGATACGTAATATGATCGGAAAGTTTGGAATATTTTTTCAAAATTTCATCACACTTATGAATAGGAACAAAGTCCTAGACATCAAGAAGGTTTAATAGGATTGATATGATAGATATATCAACAAGTGCTTGTGAAGTGAGCTGGTGCTGGAGTTGGATAGAACTGCGAAGTTAAGCGTGCTTGGGCTGGAGTAGTGTGAGGATGGGTGACCTTCCGGGAAGTTTGACCACGGAATGCGATTTGACCTGAGATTAGTAATGGCGCACCAGATAGGCATAGTAATGGCGCGATTTGACCTGAGATTAGTAATGGCGCACCAGATAGGCATAGTAATGGCGCACTATAGGTGTGCCAATACTATCTAGGATACTAATGGCGCACCAGAGGTGCGCCATTACTATTTTTTTACTAATGGCATGATAATAGTGGCGCACTTTCAGGAAAAAAAATCATTTTTTTAATTAATAGCAAAAACAAGTGCACCACTAATTAGCCTTTTCCTAGTAGTGTCGAGTCCGTAGCTAGTAGCTAGATGGCTTCATCTCTGTCTCTTGATCCTCAATACAATGGTCTCTTAGAGATCCATATGATGTAACTCTTTTGCGGTGTGTTTGTTGGGATAGATGAACTTCGAGTTTATGATAAGATCTATGTATTTATATCCATGTGCGCCATTACTATTTTATTACTAATGGCGTGATAATAGTGGCGCACTTTCAGGAAAAAAATCATTTTTTTAATTAATAGCAAAAACAGGTGCGCCACTAATTAGCCTTTTCCTAGTAGTGTCGAGTCCGTAGTTAGTAGGTAGATGGCTTCATCTCTGTCTCTTGATCGTCAATACAATGGTCTCTTAGAGATACATATGATGTAACTCTTTTGCGGTGTGTTTGTTGGGATAGATGAACTTCGAGTTTATGATCAGATCTATGTATTTATATCCATGAAAGTATTGAGCTTCTATGATCTCTTTTATGCATGATCTCTTATAGCCTCGTATTTCTTCTCCAATACTTGGGTTTTGTCTGGCGAACTTGATCTATTTGTCTTGCAATGGGAAGAGGTGCCCGGTAGTGGGTTCGATCTTACGGTGCTTGATCCCAGTGATAGAAAGGGAACCGACACATATGTATCGTTGCCACTAAGGATAAAAAGACGATATCTATATCTACCGCCATATAGATAAATGGATCTTATTGCATTACTCCG
The DNA here is from genome assembly GCF_002162155.2 of Triticum dicoccoides. NCBI lineage: Eukaryota > Viridiplantae > Streptophyta > Magnoliopsida > Poales > Poaceae > Triticum > Triticum dicoccoides. Next base: position 493,684,540 of record NC_041382.1, read on the forward strand.
TTTTTTTGTCAACTTAATACACTAGATGCATGCTGGATAGCGGTCAATATGTGGAGTAATAGTAGTAGAAGAACGCAGGAGTCGGTCTACTAATCTTGGACGTGATGCCTATGTAATGATCATTGCCTGGATATCGTCATAATTATTTGAAGTTCTATCAATTGCCCAACAGTAATTTGTTCACCCACCGTTTGCTATTTTTCTTGAGAGAAGCCACTAGTGAAACCTACAGCCCCCGGGTCTTATTCTCATATATTTGCCTTTGCGATCTACTTTTTCCTTGCTTTTATTTTTAGATCTATTAAACCAAAAATACAAAAATACTTTGCTGCACTTTATTTTAGTTGCGATCTGTTTATCCAATCTATTACAACATTTTTACTGTCACGCACCAATTTCTGGCGCTGTTACCTGAAAGGGATTGACAACCCCTTTAACACGTCGGGTTGCGAGGTGTTGTTATTTGTGTGTAGGGGTTGTTTGCATTGTGTTGCTTCGTTCTCCTACTGGTACGATAACTTGGTTTCATAACTGAGGGAAATACTCTACCGTCGCTGTGCTACATCATCCCTCCCTCTCCGGGGAAATACCGACGTAGTTCCAGCTGCCATCAAGGAGAATTTCCAGCGCCGTTGCCAGGGAGGATCTTCATCATAACCAGGTTCCAAATCACAAATCTCATCTCCTCGTGATTTACATTATTTGCCATTTGCCTCTCATTTTCCTCTTCCCCACTTCACAAAAATTTGCCATTTTATTCGCCTCTCTTTTTCGTTCGCCATTTTTCTTGTCGGATCTGTTTTTTGTGTGCTTTCTTGTTTGCGTAGTCCTGATGCCTCAAAGAAAATATTATGATGTTCCTTATCCAAATATTTGCTTGAAATTGAGAAAAGTACCAAGGAATATATGACTACACAATTTGAGCATAATAAGTATTTTACTAAAGAACTTAAGGAGCACTCCGTTGTGCTAGATTCTATTACAAAACAACTTGATGATATTAGTAGAGAAGTTTGCAATCTCCAATCTAAGTATGATTTTGCCGAATGTTTGCTAGGAAAAATATCCGATGCACAAGCTACCTTAGTGAATCAAATGGCCGCTAAACCAATCTCATTAGAGGATAAAAGTGATGAAGATCTTAAAATGATTGGTGTTTCTTCTATTGATTCCTTGTTTAGTAAATTTAAGAATGATTAAAAAGGGACTGGAGAAGGTTCAACTTTAGGTAGAAGGCATCCCAATATTCCGGAGGGTGAAAATCTTGTTGAGAAAATTGACGAAAGTAGGTTTGGAGAGGTCAAGACTTCAGCTAGCGATGCACCCACTATTTTGGATTATAATGACTTTAATTATAATAGTTGCTCTTTGATTGATTGTGTTTGGAAAAGTAGATACGACGGAGACGTATCAACTCCCCCAAACTTAAACCTTTGCTTGTCCTCAAACAATTCATTTGATAAACTGAAAGTGATAAAGAAAAACTTTTACAAACTTTGTTTGCTCTTGTTGTTGTAAATATGTAAAGCCAGCATTCAAGTTTTTAGCAAAGATTATGAACAAACCATATTCACAATAACATTTAGGTCTCATGTTTACTCATATCAATGGCATAATCAACTAGCGAGCAATAATAATAAATCTCGGATGACAACACTTTCTCAAAACAATAATGATATGATATAACAAGTTGGTATCTCGCTAGCCCTTTCTGAGACCGCAAAACATAAATGCAGAGCACCTTTAAAGATCAAGGACTGACTAGACATTGTAATTCATGGTAAAAGAGATCTAGTCAAGTCATACTCGATGTAAACTAACAGTAATGGATGCAAATGACAGCGGTGCTCTCCAACTGGTGCTTTTTAATAAGAGGATGATGACTCAACATAAAAGTAAATGGATAGGCCCTTCGCAGAGGGAAGCAGGGATTTGTAGAGGTGCCATAGCTCGGTTTTGAAATAGATATGAATAATATTTTGAGCGGTATACTTTCATTGTCAACATAACAACCGAGAGATCTCTATATCTTCCATGCTACACGCATTATAGGCAGTTCCCAACAGAATGGTAAAGTTTATACTCCACCTCCACCAACAAGCATCAATCCATGGCTTGCTCGAAACAACGAGTGCCTCCAACTAACAACAGTCCCGGGGGAGTTTTGTTTGCAGTTATTTTGATTTGATTTGCATAAAGCATGGGACTGGGCATCCCGATGACCAACCATTTTCTCGCGAGTGAGGAGCGGAGTACACTCCTCTTGAGAATAACCCACCTAGCATGGAAGATACATACATCCCTAGTTGATACATGAGCTATTTGAGCATACAAAACAGAATGTTTATTTGAAGATTTAGAGTGTGGCACATACAAATTTACTTGGAACGGCAGGTAGATACCGTATATAGGTAGGTATGGTGGACTCCTATGGAATAACTTTGGGATTTATGGAATTGGATGCACAAGCAGTATTCCCGCTTAGTACAAGTGAAGGCTAGAAAAAGACTGGGAAGCGACCAGCTAGAGAGCGACAACAGTCATGAACATGCATTAAAATTAATTAACACCGAATGCAAGCATGAGTAGTATATAATGCACCATGAACATAAATATCATAGAGGCTATGTTGATTTTGTTTCAACTACATGTGTGAACATGTGCCAAGCCAAGCCACTCGAATCGTTCAAAATAGGATACCACCCTATCATACCACATCACAACTATTTTAATAGCATGTTGGCACGCAAGGTAAACCATTATAAGCTCCTAGCTAATTAAGCATGGCATAAGCAACTATAATCTCTAATTGTCATCGCAAACATGTTTATTCATAATAGGCTGAATCAGGAACGATGAACTAATCATATTTACAAAAACAAGAGAGGTCAAGTTCATACCAGCTTTTCTCATCTCAATAAGTTCATCATATAATCATCATTATTGCCTTCACTTGCACGACTGAATAGTGTGGATAATAATAATAGTGCACGTGCATTGGACTAAGCTGGAATCTGCAAGCAATCAATTCAAGAGAGAAGACAAGGTAATATGGGCTCTTTGTTAGATCAACAATAATGCATATGAGAGCCACTTAGCATTTTCATTGTGGTCTTCTCCTCTCGACCCCCAAAGAACAAGAAAAGAAATAAAACTATTTACACGGGAAAGCTCCCAACAAGAAAAAGAAGAACGAGAAATCTTTTTGGGTTTTCTTTTTAATTATTACTACTACAACATGAATAGTAAACTAACTAAAAGCTACAGCTAATTTTTTTAATTTTTTATTAAGGTTTATTAAACACACAAGAAGAAAGCATAAAAAGGAAAATAAACTAGCATGGATGATACAATCAAAAAGTATGAGCACCGACAACTAGCAATGAGTGTGTGAACATGAATGTAATGTCGGTGAGAAGTACATACTCCCCCAAGCTTATGCTTTTGGCCTAAGTTGGTCTATGGCCACGGCTGGCCTGGCGAATATCGAAAGTTGTAGTTGGGGTCGTACTGTGATTCAGCGGTTATTGCATCTTGGGCTGCAACATGGAGGCGAGCTGTCTCAGTCCTCCTCTCATACTCGTTTGCCTCTTCGCTAGTTATGACATATCTCACTTTTGTCTGAAAGTCAAAGAAAGTAGGAGCAGGGAGAGCGATGCGATAGGTGCGTCGTCTGTCAAAGATTAGTCGGTACTGGAGAAACTAATCGTTCCTCTCAACAAACTGATGACGAACCATAGCCTCATAATTTAAATAAACATGAGGCAACTCAAAATCATACCCACGTATGGGTATATCAAGAAAAGTAGCTAGACGGGTTGCATAAATTCCAGCAAAGAAATCTCCATTAAACCTATTATTATGCAACCTACGTGCAAAAATGGCTCCCAAATTATAATGTTTTTCTCCTAATACAACACTCCTGAGAACACTGAGGTCAGGGACACACATGTGACATGCTTCATCCTTACCATTTATGCACCTACCTATGAAGTAACCAAAATAATGTATAGCAGGAAAATGAATGCTCCCTATGGTAGCTTGTGTTATATCTCTAGATTCCCCCACAGTTATACTAGCAAGAAAATCTCTAAACTCAGATTTGCGAGGCTCACTAGTGCTGCCCCATTGTGGAAGTTTGCAAGCAGTATTAAAATCCTCTAAGTCAATAGTATAAGAATTTTCATAAAGATTAAATAGGACAGTTTGAGAATTGCGTGATGATGAAAATTCAAACCTTCTCACAAAGGAATCAGTGAGATAGTGGTATTGGAGGCACTTATCTGCCTCGAAGCTCTCAAGATCGGCATTACGCACATACGCGTTAAATTATTCCTTGATTCCTGCTCGATCCATAAAGTCCTCTGACGGCCACTCACAAGCCCGCACCTGAGCTTCCCTCGGTGGTTCATCGTCGGCATCGCGTATGGCGATCCTGGGTCCTTGCTTCCTTGAAGGACCACCTTGGTACATTTTCCTAAACATGTTTCTTCCTTTGAAAAATTTCTGAAATTTTTAGTAACTTCAAAATAAAAGTGAACCAAACTCAACAAAATTGATAGCAGCTACTCCTACAAGTGCCTAGAGGATATATCATGCATCAAAACTACTTTTGACCACATAAATTTGACATGCAAGCTCAAGAACAAGGTCACCTAAGCAGCAAAAATTTGCAATGAATAAAGCACTAGACCAAAAACTAATTGGACCATTGGAGGAGTCACATACCAAAGAATAATCCCCCAAAGCAGTTCTGTGAATGGAGCTTTGAGCAAGGAGATCGAAAATGGCAGCAAGATGAGCTTGGGCTCGGGTTTGAGTTGTGGCTAGGGATGTTTTTGGGAGGAAGGAGTGTGTGGTAGCTGGAATAAGTGGAGGGGAGCCACCATAGGCCCACGAGGCAGGGGGCGCGCCCAGGGGGGTGGGCGCGCCCTGGACCCTCATGGCCAGGTGCTTGCTCCACCTAATGTGTTCTCAGTGCCAGATATTCTCAAATATTCCAGAAAAAATCATATTTAAATTTTAGGGCATTTGGAGAACTTTTATTTTTGGGGTATTTTTTATTGCATGGATAATTCAGAAAACAGACAGAAAAATGTTATATTTGCTTTATTTAATATAAATGACAGAAAGTAAAAAGAGGGTACATAGAGTTGTGTTTTCTAAATTCATCCATCTCATGCTCATCAAAAGGAATCCATTAACAAGGTTGATCAGGTCTTGTTAACAAACTCATTTCGAATAACATGAAATCGGAGAATTTTCGAATAACACTAAGTTACCTCAACGGGGATATGCATGTCCCCAACAATAAGAATATCATATTTCTTATTGACAGTAGGAAGAGGAAATTCAAAACTTCCAATAGTAATAGTTGAAAATTTTCCAATAGAGTTTATACTGTAAACTTGAGGTTGTTTCCTTGGAAAGTGTACCGTATGCTTATTACCATTAACATGAAAAGTGACATTGCCTTTGGTGCAATAAATAATAGCCCCTGCAGTATTGAAAAAGGGTCTTCCAAGAATAATAGACATACTATTGTCCTCAGGAATATCAAGAATAACAAAGTCCGTCAAAATAGTAACGTTTGCAACCACAACAGGCACATCCTCACAAATACCGACAGGTATAGCAGTTGATTTATCAGCCATTTGCAAAGATATTTTAGTAGGTGTCAACTTATTCAAATCAAGTCTACGATATAAAGAGAGAGGCATAACACTAACACCGGCTCCAAGATCACATAAAGTAGTTTTAACATAGTTTGTTTTAATGGAGCATGGTATAGTTGGTACTCCTGGATCTCCAAGTTTCTTTGGTATTCCACACTTAAAAGTATAATTAGCAAGCATGGTGGACATTCCAGCTTCCGGTATCTTTCTTTTATTAGTAACAATATCTTTCATGTCCTTAGCATAAGGATTCATTTTAAGCATATCTGTCAAACGCATACGCAAGAAGATAGGTCTAATCATTTCAACAAAGCGCTCAAAATCCTCATCATCCTTTTTCTTGGATGGTTTAGGAGGAAAAGGCATGGGTTTCTGAACCCATGGTTCCCTTTCTTTATCGTGCTTCCTAGCAACAAAGTATCTCTTATCATAACATTGATTCTTTGATTGTGGGTTATCAATATCAACAGCAGGTTCAATATCTACTTCATTGTCATCACTAGGTTGAGTATCAACATGAACATCATCATTAACATTATCACTAGGTTCATGTTCATTACCAGATTGTGTTTCACAGAAATAGAAATATCATTGGGATTCTCAGGTGTGTCTACAACAGGTTCACTAGAAGCATGCAAAGTCCTATCATCTTTCTTTTTCTTCTTCTTAGAAGGACTAGGTGCATCTACATTATTTCTCTGAGAATCCTGCTCAATTCTCTTAGGATGGCCCTTAGGATACAAAGGTTCCTGAGCTTTAAGTACTTGTTCTATTTGAGTGGTAACCATAGAGCATGTTTACTAATAAGATTTAGTTCACCTTTAACATTAGCCATATAATCACTCAAGTGTTCAATCATGTAAGCATTGTGTTTTAATTCTCTACAAACATAAGCATTAAAATCTTCTTGCTTAACCATAAGGTTATCAAACTCATTTAAGCATTGGCTAGCAAACTTAGTAGGAGGGATTTCAGCTTTATCATATCTATAGAGAGAATTTACCTTCACTACAGGTGTCGGGTTATCAAGACCATGTATTTCTTCAACAGGCGGTAATTTAAGACCATGTATTTCTTCAATAGGAGGTAAATTCTTAACATCTTTAGCTTTAATACCTTTTTCTTTCATAGATTTCTTTGCCTCTTGCATATCTTCTGGACTGAGAAATAGAATACCCCTTTTCTTCGAAGTTGGCTCAGGAGTTTGTTCAGGAATTGGATCAGGAAGTGTCGAATTATTTTCATTAGTCAACATATTATTCAATAGAATTTTAGCTCCATCAATAGTTCTTTACCTGAAAACACAACCAGCACAACTATCCAGGCAATCTCTGGAAGCATCAGTTAGTCCATTATAAAAGATATCAAGTATTTATTTTTTCTTGAGAGGATGATCAGGCAAAGCATTAAGTAATCGGAGAAGCCTCCCCCAAGCTTGTGGGAGAGTCTCTTCTTCAATTTGCACAAAATTATATATTTCCCTTAAGGCAGCTTGTTTCTTATGAGCGGGGAAATATTTAGCAGAGAAGTAGTAAAAATCATATCCTGGGGACTACGCACACAGCCAGGATCAAGAGAATTAAACCATATCTTAGCATCACCCTTTAATGAGAACGGAAATATCATAAGGATATAATAGTAGCGAGTTTTCTCAACATTAGTGAACAGGGTGGCTATATCATTTAATTTAGTAAGATGCGCTACAATAGTTTCAGAATCATAGCCATAGAAAGGATCAGATTCAACCAAAGTAATTATATCAGGGTCAACAGAGAATTCATAATCCTTATCAGTAACAAAGATAGCTGAAGTAGCATAAGCAGGATCATATTTCATTCTAGCATTCAGAGTTTTTTATTTTAGCTTAGCTAATAATTTCTTAAGATCACTCCTATTATTGCAAGCAAGACAATCTCTAGCAGTTTCTTCATCCATAACATAGCCCTCAGGCACAATAGGTAATTCATATCTAGGGGGAGAATCTTCATCATCACTTTCATCAATATTATCAGTTTCAATAATTTCATTTTCTCTAGCCCTAGCAAGTTGTTCATCAAGAAATTTACCAAGTGGCACAGTAGTATCAAGCATAGAAGTAGTTTCATCATAGGTATCATGCATAGCAGAAGTGGCATCATCAATAACATGCGACATATCAGAATTAATAGCAGAAGCAGGTTTAGGTGTCGCTAGCTTACTGAAAACAGAAGGTGAATCAAGTGCAGAGCTAGATGGCAGTTCCTTACCTCCCCTCGTAGTTGAGGGACAAATCTTGGTTCTTGGATCTTTCAAGTTCTTCATAGTGATAAATAGATATAAATCCCAAGTGACTCAAAGAATAGAGTTATGCTCCCCGGCAACGGCGCCAGAAAATAGTCTTGATAACCCACAAGTATAGGGGATCGCAACCATTTTCGAGGGTAGAGTATTCAACCCAAATTTATTGATTCGACACAAGGGGGGCCAAAGAATATTCTCACACCTGGAAACTTAATATCTGCAGCAAGGTATTTAGTAGAAAAGTAGTATGATAGTAGTGATAATGATAGCAAAAGTAACGATAGCAAAAGTAACATTTTTGGTGTTTTGTAGTGATTGTAACAATAGCAATGGAAAAGTAAATAAGCGAAGAACAATATATGGAAAGCTCGTTGGCATTAGATCAGTGATGGAGAATTATGCCGGATGCGATCAATCATTTAACAGTCATAACCTAGGGTGAAACAGAACTAGCTCCAATTCATCAAGTAATGTAGGCATGTAGTGATACGTGCTTATGGAAAATAACTTGCATGACATCTTTTTTTCCTACCCTCCCATGCCAGCGGGGTCCTAGCGGAAACTAAGGGATATTAAGGCCTCCTTTTAATAGAGTATCGGACCAAAGCATTAACACATAGTGAATACATGAACTCCTCAAACTACGGTCATCACCGGGAGTGGTCCCGATTATTTTCACTTCGGGGTTGCCAGATCATAACACATAGTAGGTGACTATAGACTTGCAAGATAGGATCAAGAACTCACATATATTCATGAAAACATAATACATTCAGATCTGAAATCGTGGCACTCGGGCCCTAGTGACAAGCATTAAGCATAGCAAAGTCATCGCAACATCAATCTCAGAACATAGTGGACACTGGGGATCAAACCCTAACAAAACTAACTCGATTACATGATAAATCTCATCCAACCCATCACCGTCCAACAAGCCTACAATGGAATTACTCACGCACGGCGGTGAGCATCATGAAATTGGTGATGGACGATGGTTGATAATGATGATGGCGATGGATTCCCCTCTCCGGAGCCCCGAACGGACTCTAGATCAGCCCTCCCGAGAGAGTTTAGGGCTTGGCGGCGGCTCGTAAAACGCGATGAATCTTTCTCTCTGATTTTTTTCTCCCCGAACATGAATATATGGAGTTGGAGTTGAGGTCGGTGGAGCTCCAGGGGGCCCACGAGGCAGGGGGAGCGCCCAGGGTGGTAGGGCGCGCCCCCACCCTCGTGGACAGGTGGAGGCCCCCCCTGACGTGGATTCTTTTTCCAGTATTTTTTGTATATTCCAAAATAATTCTCTGTTGATTTTTAGGTCATTCTGAGAACTTTTATTTCTGCACAAAAATAACACCATGGCAATTCTGCTGAGAACAGCGTCAGTCCGGGTGAGTTCCATTCAAATCATGCAAGTTAGAGTCCAAAACAAGGGCAAAAGTGTTTGGAAAAGTAGATACGACGGAGATGTATCAACCATCACCGGAGTTGTCGCCACCAGGACCTCGGAGGGCGCCTGAGGCACAAGCCCGTATTCATTGAAGACGGGCATGGCGGCAGTGATCTCTGCCCTGTCAGCACGGCAGTACAACGGAAGATGTGAGTCCGGTGGAAATCCCTGGCCCTCCCCGACCAGGAGTCATAGGGCAGCATCCAGGTCCTCGTTGGACAGAGAGTCAGGGCGCAGGTGGAGGTCATCCCCCTCGTCCTCGAGCTTCCAAAGGGGGCGCGAATGCGCCTGAAGCGGGCCCAGGCGCTGCGCCAGAAACTCCTTGAGTATAATGGCCCCCGTCAGCTTCTACGCCCCCGTCAGCGGCCATCTTCTCTAGCACATGCTTCGCCCGGGGGTCGAGGAGCTTCACGTTGAGCCAACTCTCATCAGAAGAAGGCATCTCGGTCGGCAGCGACAACCAGGGGTAGGGGCTCTTGGCATCCATAAGGACCCATTTGTTCCTGAAGCCCTCAGCCTTCTTCCCCGCCTTTGAAATTGCGTTGGTCCCGTTGGCTGCGATGAAATTGGCGCATCCTGAGCAGTGGTCGTCCTTGATCCGAAGGTAGAAGAAATGGCACAATTGTGCCATGGATGGCATTACCCCCACAAATGCCTCACAGTAGAAGGCAAAAATTGATAGGAGGAGAACTGATTTGGGATGGAGGTGAAGAGCATGGAGGCCGTAGTGGCTGAGCACGGCGTAGAAGAAATCGGAAAAGGGATAAACCAGCCCCGCGAACACGCTGTTCAGGAAGAAGGGACGAAAGGTGCTACCCGGAGCCTCAGGCTTGGCGGAGCCAGCCCACGGCGCCGCTACTCTTCCCTCGTCATCGTCACCCACCGTCATTCGGCGCCCGGCGGCGAGCTTCTCCTCTGAGACAGTGGGCGCGCTCAAGGCTGGCTCGTACCTGGCGGGTGAGGCGCGCGAGGCCTTGGCCTTGTCGGGCGCCATCAGATGCGATCTCAGGGATAATCCCTAGTAGGTAGGAGGTTTCTTGGGGAGAGAGGAGCAAGAAAGGGGATCTAGAGCAAGACGAAGGGAAGCAATAAGGGCACTGCAGCGCGCGCCAACCTTTTGTCAGTCGGGCAGTTGCCGAGGCAGCGTGGGGAAGCGGAGGCGCCCATGTCCCATCAGTCTCCATGCGTTGATCGAGGCCGCAGGATATTGGGGCCCACGGCGCTCCGCACTTGACCCTTGGCTTCGCCGCGAAGCCAAGTACGAGTGCGCCTTGGGCCCGGGGGCTACTGTCGGCGTCCTAGGAACGGGGGTACCTAGACTTGCCTCCCTGCGGCCCAGGGCGTGGCTCCACCAATGGCCTGTTATGGCCCATCTCCACCAGCAACCACTCAAGACCCTCGCGAGGGGCCAAGCCTCGTGAGGCGGACGACACCAAGACCTCCTCCGGGGCGGCCTCCCTAGGATGGCTCCCAAGGAGCGGAGATATCTATGCAAGGGTCACCTCACGAGGAGCGCGTGACGTGAGCCATGATGACCAAGGGCCTCTATAAACTGGCTGTTGTGGGATCCCTTCCCGCCTAATATTTGGGAAGAGGACCAGGGCCTCTATAAATAGGACTAGCCACCACCTTAGCAGAGGAGGAGAGAGACCAGACCATCTACACACACACAAGCTCATCGAGCTCACGAACACCTCTCCTCAGGAGGCTGTTCTTCCCATGTACTTGTTCATCCTCAGCTTACAAGGCAATCCACCACACCACACTGGAGTAGGGTATTACACCACAACGGTGGCCCGAACCAATATAAACCCTCATGTCCCATGTTCTTCGGGTTTGGCGATTTAGGCTTTGAGATTGTTGCGAGAGTGGGCTCGCGGGGGAGAGAGATCCTCGTGCGCACCCTAGTGTTCGAACCTTGAGGGTTTGACGGAACCCGTAATCCGACAGGTTCATCATGTCCGCATACAAATTTCTGAAAAATAAAAAAATTGGGTTGACAAAAATTTATCAACAAAACTTCGTAAGATTGATAGAAACTACTCATAGGGATTCATAGAGGCCAAAGCCAGCATTCAAACTACTTAGAACACTAAGAATTCAACATGCAAGCTCATCTACAGCAGCACCAAGAGTAGCTAATTATTCAAGATAAAAACCACTAAAAAAACTAATTGGACAAGCGGTGGAGTCACATACCAAGCAACAATCCCCTGAAACAGTTTCAGAAATGGAGCTTCAAGCAAAGAGATCGAAATCCACGGGTTTAAGAGCAAGAACACGGGAGAGAGAGCAATGGAGATTTTCTTCTGGAGGTAGGTGATGATGTGGTATAAAGAGATAAGTGAGAGGGCCCACGTGGGGACCACAACCCACCAGGGCGCGGCTGGGGGTCCTGGCGCGCCCAGGTGGGTTGTGCCCACCTGGTGCACCTCCCTCTGATGTTATTTGCACCAAAAATTCTTAAATATTCAGAAAAAATCGTATTAAATTTTCAGGGCATTCTGAGAACTTTTATTTTTGGGTCATTTTGTATTGCACGGGAAATTCAGGAAACAGACAAAATATGGGATTTTATTTTATTTAGCTAATAAAAACAGAGAATAAGAAGTAGGGGCAGAAAGTAGTGCTTACTAAATTTATCAACTTCATACCGCTCAAAAATGATTCATTAATAAGGTTGATCAAGTCTTATTAACAAGCACTTTCGATTAGCATGAAACCGAAGAACTTTCATAAATCACTAAGTTACCTCAATGGGGATATGAATGTCCCTGACAATAAGCATTTCATATTTCTTTTTGACAGTAGGTAGAGGTATTTGAAAACTTCCAATAGTGATTGTCGGAGACTTTTCAATAACATTAATACCATTCACCTGGAATTGTTTCTTCGGACAGTGCACCGTATGCTCATTACCATTGATATGAAAAGTGACCTTGCTTTTATTGCAATCAATAACATCTCCTGCAGTATTCAAGAAGGGTCTACCAAGGATAATTGACATGTTGTCGTCTTCGGGCATCTCAAGTATAACAAAGTCAGTCAAAATAGTAACATTAGCAACAACAACGGGCACATCCTCAGAGATACCAATAGGTATGGCAGTTGATTTATCAGCCATTTACAAAAATATTTCAGTAGGTGTGAGTTTATTCAAGCAAGTCTTTTATATAAAGAGAAAGGCATGACACTAACACCAGCTCCTAAATAACACAAAGCAGTTTTCACATAATTCTTTTTGATAGAGCAAGGTATAGTTGGTATTCCCGGATCTCCAAGTTTTTAGGTACTCCATCTTTAAAAGTATAATTAGCAAGCATAGTGGAGATTTCAGCTTCCGGTATTTTTCTCTTATTAGTGATGATGTCTTTCATATACTTTGCATCATTTTCAGGATATCAGTCAAGCGAGTACGCAAAAAGACTGGCCTCAGCATTTCAGCAAAGCGTTCAAATTCTTCATGATCATTCTTTTTAGTTGACTTAGGTGGAAAAGGCATAGGTTTTTGAACCCATAGTTCTCTTTCTTTACCGTTTCCTAGCAACAAAGTCTCTTTTATCATATCTTTTATTTTTAGGTTGTGGATTATCAAGATCAATAGGTGGTTCTATCTCAACATCATTGCCTGGTTCTTTATCATTTGGTTGGGTATCTTCATGAACATTAGCATTATATTTTTCATTATCACTAGGTGAGTGTTCATTACCAAACTGAGTTTCAGCATCAGAGATAGAAACTTCATTATCATTGTCAGGAGGTTTCTCTATTTTAGGTTCACTAGGAGCATGTGAAGTCCTATCATTCTTCTTTTTCTTTTTCTTTTTAGAAGAACTAGGTGCACTAATGTTGGCTCTTTGTGAATCTTGTTCAATTCTTTTTGGGTGTCCCTCAGGACAAAGTGGTTCCTGAGTCATTTTACCTCCTTGATACATCTCCATGGTATCTATAATTTTTGATTGTTCCATGCTGTTTTATTATCAATCTTGGATGTTTTATAATCATTTTATATCATTTTTTGGTACCAACCTATTGACGTAGTGCCAAGTGCGAGTTGCTGTTTTTCCATGTTTTTTACATCGCAGAAAATCAATATCAAACGGAGTCCAAATGCCATGAAACTTTACAGAGATTTTTTATGGGCCAGAAGGAAGGCAATGGGCCCTGGTTGCACCTTGGTGGTGCCCCGAGGGGGGAACAACCCACCAGGGCGCGCTAGGAGGCCCAGGCGCGCCCCGGTGGGTTGTGCCCACCTCGGGTGCCCCTCGGACCGCCTCTTTGCTCTATAAATACCCCAGAAATACCAGAACCCTAGGGGAATCAACGAAATATTCATCCAGCCGCCGCAGAGTCCAGAATCACCAGATCCAATCTAAACACCATCTCGGATGGGGTTCACCACCTCCATTGGTGCCTCTCCGATGATGCCTGAGTAGTTCTTTGTAGACCTTCGGGTCCGTAGTTAGTAGCTGGATGGCTTCATCTCTCTCACTTGATTCTCAATACAATGGTCTCTTGGAGATCCATATGATGTAACTCTTTGCGGTGTGTTTGTTGGGATTAATGAACTTCGAGTTTATGATCAGATCTATGTTTTTATATCCATGAAAGTATTTGAGTTTCTTTGATCACTTTTATGCATGATCTCTTATAGCCTCATATTTCTTCTCCGATATTTTATTTTTTTGGCCAACTTGATCTATTTATCTTGCAATGGGAAGAGGTTCCCGGTAGTGGGTTCGATCTTACGGTGCTTGATCCTAGTGACAGAAAGGGAACCGACACGTATGTATCATTTCTACTAAGGATAAAAAGATGAGATCTATATCTACTGCCATATAGATAAACGGATCTTGTCTACATCATGTCATCATTCTTATTGGATTACTCCATTTTTCCATGAACTTAATACACTAGATGCATGGTGGATAGCGGTCGATGTGTGGAGTAATAGTAGTAGATGCAGGCAGGAGTCGGTTTACTAGTCTTGGACGTGATGCCTATGTAATGATCATTGCCTGGATACTGTCATAATTATTTGAAGTTCTATCAATTACCCAACAGTAATTTGTTTACCCACCGTTTGCTATTTTTTTTTGAGAGAAGCCACTAGTGAAACCTACGCCCCCGGGTCTTCTTTCTCATATTTGCCTTGCGATCTATTTTTCCTTTGCATTTTTATTCAGATCTATTAAACCAAAAATCCAAAAAATACTTGGCTGCACTTTATTTTATTTTTGATCTATTATTTCAATCTATTACAACTTGATCTCCCATCACACGCAATTTCTGGTGTCGTACCCCGAAAGGGATTGACAACCCCTTTAACACGTCGGATTGCGAGGTGTTGTTATTTGTGTGCAGGTGCTGTTTTACAATGTGTTGCTTGGTTCTCCTACTGGTTCGATACCTTGGTTTCATAACCGTGGGAAATACCTAACATTGCTGTGCTATATCATCCCTCCCTCTCCAGGGAAATACCGACGTAGTTCCAGCTTCCATCAAGGAGAATTTCTGGCGCCGTTGTCGGGGAGGATCTTCAACATAACCAGGTTCCTAATCAAAAATCTCATCTCCTTGCAATTTACATTATTTTCCATTTGCCTCTCCCCCACTTCACAAAATTTTGCCATTTTATTCTCCCATCTTTTTCCGTTCACCGTTCTCTTGCTTCCCAGTCTCGATGGCTAGCGTCCCTGACCCTCCTTTGTCACCATATTTTGAAGACTTGTACTTCAAACAAAGACAAGGAGAAAATTTGAAAGATGCCTGGTATAGGCTTATGGAATCGTATCGTATTTCCAACTTAAAGGGGGACACCAAGGTTTTGCTTTGTAATTTTTACATAGGATTGGCTTTGCATCATAGACAACTTGTTGATTTCGCTGCTAAAGGAAATTTTATTGAACTTGATACCAATGTTGCCTATGATCTCTTAGAGGGAATCTTGGGAATTCCACCTCAAAAGAAGGGGTTTCATTTTACCCCTGAGGGAGCTCAAATGTTGGAAAAACTTGGTGATTTGCATAAGCATATGGTTGAAATACATAAATATAATGAACCCCTCAAACACCTCAATGGTAGTATCAACCGCATGAATACCTTGATTACTCTTTGCAACAAGCGGTTGGATATTTTGGATCTTAAGATGGTTTATTTTACGGAGGATTTAGGGAAGCATAAAGAGCCTCCCGGGTTTGAGAAAACCCTTACAAAAATTTCCAAACCTTCGAAGACAAAACTTAGATACATGCTTTATGCCTAGCTAAGGGCGTAAAACTATAGCGCTTGTTGGGAGGCAACCCAATGAATAAAATTTATTTTTTCTTTTTGCTTTCTATTCTTGAGTGTTAGCACAATTATGCTACTGTTATGATTGTGTTTTTTATGTTTTAATTAGTGTTTGTGCCAAGTAAAGCCTTTAGGATCTTCTTGGGCAATAGTTGTTTGATCTTGCTAAGTAAATAGAAACTTTTACACTCAAGAATTTAATTTTAATTTTTTACCAGGGAGGGATAAAATACCTATTCCAATTTTTGTAGATCAATATACAAATTTCTAAGGTCATCCTAAGTTTTAGAGTTTTTAGAGTCACATAAGTATTCGAAATAGTCAGATTGCTACAGACTGTTCTGTTTTGACAGATTCTGTTTTCTTTGTGTTGTGTGCTTATTTTGATGGCTCTATGGTTTTCTTTGATGAGTTTTTGCCATAGAAAAGTTGGAATATAGTAGATATAATACAAAAACAAAATATGGATTGGTTTGATACAACACTTAAAGTAGTGGTTTATTATTCTTATACTAACGGATCTCACGAAGGTTTTGTTGAGTTTTGTGTAATTGAAGTTTTCAAGTTTTGGGTTATATTACAATGGATGAAGGAAGGATGTAAGAGCCTAAGCTTGGGGATGCCCCGGCATCCCAAGCTATTATCCAGGAGTGAGCAACCAACTAAGCTTGGGGATGCCCCCGAGTGGCATCCCCGCTTTCTTTCAACAACTATCGGTATTTTACTCGAGACTATATTTTTATTCGTCACATGATATGTGTTTTGCTTGGAGTGTCTTGTATGATATGTGTCTTTGCTTGTTTTATTTTTTGTTTAAAGTCATCAATCCTTGCTGGCCACACCTATTTGAGAGAGCCAAAATTATGTCATGACTTGTTAGAATTGCTCTCTATGCTTCACTTAAATCTTTTATGAGCTAGGACTTGCTCTAGTGCTTCACTTATATCTTTTGAGCACGGTGTGCTTTGTTATTTTTGAAGAAATGCTCTCTTGCTTCACTTAGATTTATTTGAGAGTTAGTAAAATTTTGAAGAAATTCTCTCTTGCTTCACTTAAATTATTTTGAGAGAAAGAAATTTGTTATGCTCATGATCTTCGCTTATATTTGTTTGAGGTTATGAAAAGCAACACATGAAAATTAGTACCAAAGTGATAGATATCCAAGAAGGATAAAGTAAAACAAAATGTCATGGAGGTCATTTGACAAAATAAACTTGATTCTTAGTAATAGTTTTAAGATATGATGCTGTGATATGTGAGTTATGTTGATGAGTAATTATGCCTTACTAGGAATATTGGTGTTAAGGTTTGTGATTCCCTATGCATGCACGAAAGTCAATAGTCATGCAATGAAAATTATATCCTACTTGGGGTGCATTATTCGGTGTTAATTATGCTTAATGCTTGCTTATGAAATTATTCGTTTCTTGGTTGGTCGCTTCCCAATCTTTTGCCAACCTTCATTTTGCACTAAGTATGTGTTGGGTTTCGTAGTAATTTCAAAATTTTCCTACGCACACGCAAGATCATGTGATGCATAGCAACGAGGGGAGAGTATTGTCTATGTACCCAACGCAGACCGACTGCGGAAGCGATGACACGACATAGAGGAAGTAGTCGTGCGTCTTCTCGATCCAACCGATCAAGCACCGAAACTACGGCACCTCCGAGTTCGAGCACACGTTCAGCTCGATGACGATCCCCGGACTCCGATCCAGCAAAGTGTCGGGGAAGAGTTCCGTCAGCATGACGGTGTGGTGACGATCTTGATGAACTACAGCAGCAGGGCTTCGCCTAAACTCCGCTACAGTATTATCGAGGAATATGGTGGCTGGGGGCGCCGCACACGGCTAAGGAATAGATCACGTGGATCAACTTCTTGTCTCTTTGGTGCTAGCCCTGCCCCTCTATTTATATGTTGAGCCCCGGGGTCGAAACTTGGAGCAAAAGCCTCCTCAAAGTCGGTTTTGCCCGAAAGGCAAGAGTCCCACTCGGACTCCAGGACCAAACGCCACAATCCTTGGCGTCTGGCCCAGACGCCATGGGCCTCGGCGTCTGGCCCAGGGCCAGACGCCAGGGTCTCCGGCGTTTGGCCCCCTGGCCTCCGCAAGACTCCTTTTTGCATCGACCTAAAGCCTCATGGGCTTGACCCCTTGGCCTAACCATATCATCCAATATATGAATATTTACGTCTC
Organism: Triticum dicoccoides; assembly: GCF_002162155.2. Taxonomy (NCBI): domain Eukaryota; kingdom Viridiplantae; phylum Streptophyta; class Magnoliopsida; order Poales; family Poaceae; genus Triticum; species Triticum dicoccoides. The sequence continues at coordinate 493,702,428 of NC_041382.1, forward strand.
GACCATTTCGAGACTCCTCGTCATGTCCCCGATCTCATCCGGGACTCCGAACTCCTTCGGTACATCAAAACATGTAAACTCATAATATAACTGTCATCGTAACCTTAAGCGTGCGGACCCTACGGGTTCGAGAACAATGTAGACATGACCGAGACACGTCTCCGGTCAATAACCAATAGCGGGACCTGGATGCCCATATTGGCTCCTACATATTCTACGAAGATCTTTATCGGTCAGACCGCATAACAACATACGTTGTTCCCTTTATCATCGGTATGTTACTTGCCCGAGATTCGATCGTCGGTATCCAATACCTAGTTCAATCTCGTTACCGGCAAGTCTCTTTACTCGTTCCGTAATACATCATCTCACAACTAACATATTAGTTGTAATGCTTGCAAGGCATATGTGATGTGTATTACCGAGAGGGCCCAGAGATACCTCTCCGACAATCGGAGTGACAAATCCTAATCTCGAAATACGCCAACCCAACATCGACCATTGGAGACACCTGTAGTACTCCTTTATAATCACCCAGTTACGTTGTGACGTTTGGTAGTACCCAAAGTGTTCCTCCGGTAAACGGGAGTTGCATAATCTCATAGTCATAGGAACATGTATAAGTCATGAAGAAAGCAATAGCAACATACTAAACGATCGGGTGCTAAGCTAATGGAATGGGTCATGTCAATCAGATCATTCTACTAATGATGTGACCTCGTTAATCAAATAACAACTCATTGTTCATGGTTAGGAAACATAACCATCTTTGATTAACGAGCTAGTCAAGTAGAGGCATACTAGTGACACTTTGTTTGTCTATGTATTCACACATGTATTATGTTTCCGGTTAATACAATTCTAGCATGAATAATAAACATTTATCATGAAATAAGGAAATAAATAATAACTTTATTATTGTCTCTAGGGCATATTTCCTTCACCGGCCACCTCTCCTAGTCCTAATAGGACTAGGGGAAGGGGGGGCGCGCAGCCCATCTAGGGCAGCCCCTTCTCTTTTCCACTAAGGCCCACTATGGCCCAAATAGCTCCCGGGGGGTTCCGGTAACCCTCCCGGTATTCCGGTAAAATCCCGATTTCACCCGGAACACTTCCGATATCCAAATATAGGCTTCCAATATATCAATCTTTACGTCTCGACCATTTCGAGACTCCTCGTCATGTCCGTGATCACATCCGGGACTCCGAACAACCTTCGGTACATCAAAATGCATAAACTCATAATATAACTGTCATCGTAACCTTAAGCGTGCGGACCCTACGGGTTCGAGAACAATGTAGACATGACCGAGACACGTCTCTGGTCAATAACCAATAGCGGGACCTGGATGCCCATATTGGCTCCTACATATTCTACGAAGATCTTTATCGGTCAGACCGCATAACAACATACGTTGTTCCCTTTGTCATCGGTATGTTACTTGCCCGAGATTCGATTGTCGGTATCCAATACCTAGTTCAATCTCGTTACCGGCAAGTCTCTTTACTCGTTCCGTAATACATCATCTCACAACTAACATATTAGTTGTAATGCTTGCAAGGCTTATGTGATGTGTATTACCGAGAGGGCCCAGAGATACCTCTCCGACAATCGGAGTGACAAATCCTAATCTCGAAATACGCCAACCCAACATCGACCATTGGAGACACCTGTAGTACTCCTTTATAATCACCCAGTTACGTTGTGACGTTTGGTAGTACCCAAAGTGTTCCTCCGGTAAACGGGAGTAGCATAATCTCATAGTCATAGGAACATGTATAAGTCATGAAGAAAGCAATAGCAACATACTAAACGATCGGGTGCTAAGCTAATGGAATGGGTCATGTCAATCAGATCATTCTACTAATGATGTGACCTCGTTAATCAAATAACAACTCATTGTTCATGGTTAGGAAACATAACCATCTTTGATTAACGAGCTAGTCAAGTAGAGGCATACTAGTGACACTTTGTTTGTCTATGTATTCACACATGTATTATGTTTCCGGTAAATACAATTCTAGCATGAATAATAAACATTTATCATGATTATAAGGAAATAAATAATAACTTTATTATTGCCTCTAGGGCATATTTCCTTCAGTCTCCCACTTGCACTAGAGTCAATAATCTAGATTACACTGTAATGATTCTAACACCCATGGAGCCTTGGTGCTGATCATGTTTTGCTCGTGGAAGAGGCTTAGTCAATGGGTTTGCAACATTCAGATCCGTATGTATCTTGCAAATCTCTATGTCTCCCACCTGGACTAGATCCCGGATGGAGTTGAAGCGTCTCTTGATGTGTTTGGTCCTTTTGTGAAATCTGGATTCCTTTGCCAAGGCAATTGCACCAGTATTGTCACAAAAGATTTTCATTGGACCCGATGCGCTAGGTATGACACCTAGATCGGATATGAACTCCTTCATCCAGACTCCTTCATTTGCTGCTTCCGAAGCAGCTATGTATTCCGCTTCACATGTAGATCCCGCTATGACGCTTTGTTTAGAACTGCACCAACTGACAGCTCCACCGTTTAATGTAAACACGTATCCGGTTTGCGATTTAGAATCGTCCGGATCAGTGTCAAAGCTTGCATCAACGTAACCTTTTACGATGAGCTCTTTGTCACCTCCATATACGAGAAACATATCCTTAGTCCTTTTCAGGTATTTCAGGATGTTCTTGACCGCTGTCCAGTGATCCACTCCTGGATTACTTTGGTACCTCCCTGCTAAACTTATAGCAAGGCATACATCAGGTCTGGTACACAGCATTGCATACATGATAGATCCTATGGCTGATGCATAGGGAACATCTTTCATATTCTCTCTATCTTCTGCAGTGGTCGGGCATTGAGTCTTACTCAATTTCACACCTTGTAACACAGGCAAGAACCCTTTCTTCGCTTGATCCATTTTGAACTTCTTCAAAATTTTCTCAAGGTATGTGCTTTGTGAAAGTCCAATTAAGCGTTTTGATCTATCTCTATAGATCTTAATGCCTAATATGTAAGCAGCTTCACCGAGGTCTTTCATTGAAAAACTTTTATTCAAGTATCCCTTTATGCTATCCAGAAATTCTATATCATTTCCAATCAGTAATATGTCATCCACATATAATATCAGAAATGCTACAGAGCTCCCACTCACTTTCTTGTAAATACAGGCTTCTCCGAAAGTCTGTATAAAACCAAATGCTTTGATCACACTATCAAAACGTTTATTCCAACTCCGAGAGGCTTGCACCAGTCCATAAATGGATCGCTGGAGCTTGCACACTTTGTTAGCTCCCTTTGGATCGACAAAACCTTCCGGTTGCATCATATACAACTCTTCTTCCAGAAATCCATTCAGGAATGCAGTTTTGACATCCATCTGCCAAATTTCATAATCATAAAATGTGGCAATCGCTAACATGATTCGGACGGACTTAAGCATCGCTACGGGTGAGAAGGTCTCATCGTAGTCAATCCCTTGAACTTGCCGAAAACCTTTTGCGACAAGTCGAGCTTTGTAGACAGTAACATTACCATCAGCGTCAGTCTTCTTCTTAAAGATCCATTTATTCTCAATTGCTTGCCGATCATCGGGCAAGTCAACCAAAGTCCATACTTTGTTCTCATACATGGATCCCATCTCAGATTTCATGGCTTCAAGCCACTTTGCGGAATCTGGGCTCACCATCGCTTCTTCATAGTTCGTAGGTTCATCATGATCTAGTAGCATGACTTCCAGAACAGGATTACCGTACCACTCTGGCGCGGATCTTACTCTGGTTGATCTACGAAGTTCAGTAGTATATTGATCTGAAGTTTCATGATCATTATCATTGGCTTCCTCACTAACTGGTGTAGGTGTCACTGAAACAGTTTTCTGTGATGAACTACTTTCCAGTAAGGGAGCAGGTACAGTTACCTCGTCAAGTTCCACTTTCCTCCCACTCACTTCTTTCGAGAGAAACTCCTTCTCTAGAAATGATCCATTCTTAGTAACGAATGTCTTGCCTTCGGATCTGTGATAGAAGGTGTACCCAACAGTTTCTTTTGGGTATCCTATGAAGACACATTTCTCCGATTTGGGTTCGAGCTTATCAGGTTGAAGCTTTTTCACATAAGCATCGCAGCCCTAAACTTTAAGAAACGACAACTTTGGTTTCTTGCCAAACCACAGTTCATAAGGCGTCGTCTCAACGGATTTTGATGGTGCCCTATTTAACGTGAATGCGGCCGTCTCTAAAGTATAACCCCAAAATGATAGCGGTAAATCTGTAAGAGACATCATAGATCGCACCATATCTAGTAAAGTACGATTACGACATTCGGACACACCATTGCGCTGTGGTGTTCCGGGTGGCGTGAGCTGTGAAACTATTCCACAGTTTTTCAAATGTACACCAAACTCGTAACTCAAATATTCTCCTCCACGATCAGATCGTAGAAACTTTATTTTCTTGTTATGATGATTTTCAACTTCACTCTGAAATTCTTTGAACTTTTCAAATGTTTCAGACTTATGCTTCATTAAGTAGATATATCCATATCTGCTCAAATCATCTATGAAGGTGAGAAAATAACGATATCCGCCTCGAGCCTCAATATTCATCGGACCACATACATCGGTATGTATGATTTCCAACAAATCTGTTGCTCTCTCCATAGTACCGGAGAACGGTGTTTTAGTCATCTTGCCCATGAGGCACGGTTCGCAAGTACCAAGTGATTCATAATCAAGTGGTTCCAAAAGTCCATCAGTATGGAGTTTCTTCATGCGCTTTATACCGATATGACCTAAACGACAGTGCCACAAATAAGTTGCACTTTCATTATCAACTCTGCATCTTTTGGTTTCAACATTATGAATATGTGTATTACTACTATCGAGATTCAATAAGAATAGACCACTCTTCAAGGGTGCATGACCATAAAAGATATTACTCATATAAATAGAACAACCATTATTCTCTGATTTAAATGAATAACCGTCTCGCATTAAACAAGATCCAGATATAATGTTCATGCTCAACGCTGGCACCAAATAACAATTACTTAGGTCTAATATTAATCCCGAAGGTAGATGTAGAGGTAGCATGCCGACTGCGATCACATCGACTTTGGAACCGTTTCCCACGCGCATCGTCACCTCGTCCTTAGCCAATCTTCGCTTAATCCGTAGCCCCTGTTTCGAGTTGCAAATATTAGCAACAGAACCAGTATCAAATACCCAGGTGCTACTGCGAGCATTAGTAAGGTACACATCAATAACATGTATATCACATATACCTTTGTTCAACTTGCCATCCTTCTTATCCGCCAAATACTTGGGGCAGTTCCGCTTCCAGTGACCAGTCTGCTTGCAGTAGAAGCACTCAGTTTCAGGCTTAGGTCCAGACTTGGGTTTCTTCTCTTGAGCAGCAACTGGCTTGCTGTTCTTCTTGAAGTTCCCTTTCTTCTTTCCTTTGCCCTTTTTCTTGAAACTAGTGGTTTTGTTAACCATCAACACTTGATGCTCCTTTTTGATTTTACCTCCGCAGCTTTCAGCATTGCGAAGAGCTCGGGAATAGTCTTGTTCATCCCTTGCATATTATAGTTCATCACGAAGCTCTTGTAGCTTGGTGGCAGTGATTGGAGAATTCTGTCAATGACGCAATCATCTGGAAGATTAACTCCCAATTGAATCAAGTGATTATTATACCTAGACATTTTGAGTATATGCTCACTGACAGAACTGTTCTCCTCCATCTTGCAGCTGTAGAACTTATTGGAGACTTCATATCTCTCAATTCGGGCATTTGCTTGAAATATTAACTTCAACTCCTGGAACATCTCATATGCTCCATGACGTTCAAAACGTCGTTGAAGTCCCGATTCTAAGCCGTAAAGCATGGCACACTGAACTATCGAGTAGTCATCAGCTTTGCTCTGCCAGACGTTCACAACATCTGGTGTTGCTCCAGCAGCAGGCCTGGCACCCAGCGGTGCTTCCAGGACGTAATTCTTCTGTGCAACAATGAGGATAATCCTCAAGTTACGGACCCAGTCCATGTAATTGCTACCATCATCTTTCAACTTTGCTTTCTCAAGGAACGCATTAAAATTCAACGGAACAACAGCACGAGCCATCTATCTACACTCAACATAAACAAGCAAGATACTATCAGGGACTAAGTTCATGATAAATTTTAAGTTCGATTAATCATATTACTAAAGAACTCCCACTTGGATAGACATCCCTCTAATCCTCTAAGTGACCATGTGATCCAAATCAACTAAACCATGTCCGATCATCACGTGAGATGGAGTAGTTTCATCGGTGAACATCATTATGTTGATCATATCTACTATATGATTCACGCTCGACCTTTCGGTCTCCGTGTTCCGAGGCCATATCTGCATATGCTAGGCTCGTCAAGTTTAACCTGAGTATTCTGCGTGCGCAACTGTTTTGCACCCGTTGTATTTGAACGTAGAGCCTATCACACCCGATCATCACGTGGTGTCTCAGCACGAAGAACTTTCGCAATGGTGCATACTCAGGGAGAACACTTCTTGATAATTTAGTGAGAGATCATCTTATAATGCTACCGTCAATCAAAGCAAGATAAGATGCATAAAAAGATAAACATCACATGCAATCAATATAAGTGATATGATATGGCCATCATCATCTTGTGCTTGTGATCTCCATCTCCGAAGCACCGTCATGATCACCATCGTCACCGGCGCGACACCTTGATCTCCATCGTAGCATCGTTGTCGTCTCGCCAATCTTATGCTTCCACGGCTATCACTACCGTTTAGTAACAAAGTAAAGCATTACATCGCGATTGCATTGCATACAATAAAGCGACAACCATATGGCTCCTGCCAGTTGCCGATAACTTGGTTACAAAACATGATCATCTCATACAATAAAATTCAGCATCATGCCTTGACCATATCACATCACAACATGCCCTGCAAAAACAAGTTAGACGTCCTCTACTTTGTTGTTGCATGTTTTACGTGGCTGCTACGGGCTTAAGTAAGAACCAATCTCACCTACGCATCAAAACCACAACGATAGTTTGTCAAATAGACTCCGTTTTAACCTTCGCAAGGACCGGGCGTAGCCATACTTGGTTCAACTAAAGTTGGAGAGGCAGTCGCCCGCAAGCCATCTCTATGCAAAGCACGTCGAGGGAACCGGTCTCGCGTAAGCGTACGCGTAAGGTTGGTCCGGGTCGTCTCGTCCAACAATACCGCCGAACCAAAGTATGACATGCTGGTAGGCAGTATGACTTGTATCGTCCACAACTCACTTGTGTTCTACTCGTGCATATAACATCAACATAAATAACCTGGGCTCTGATACCACTGTTGGGTTTCGTAGTAATTTGAAAATTTTCCTACGCACACGCAAGATCATGTGATGCATAGCAACGAGGGGAGAGTATTGTCTACGTACCCAACGCAGACCGACTGCGGAAGCGATGACACGACGTAGAGGAAGTAGTCGTGCGTCTTCTCGATCCAACCGATCAAGCACCGAAACTACGGCACCTCCGAGTTCGAGCACACGTTCAGCTCGATGACGATCCCCGGACTCCGATCCAGCAAAGTGTCGGGGAAGAGTTCCGTCAGCACGACGATGTGGTGACGATCTTGATGAACTACAGCAGCAGGGCTTCGCCTAAACTCCTCTACAGTATTATCGAGGAATATGGTGGCTGGGGGCGCCGCACACGGCTAAGGAATAGATCACGTGGATCAACTTCTTGTCTCTTTGGTGCTAGCCCTGCCCCTCTATTTATATGTTGAGCCCCGGGGTCGAAACTTGGAGCAAAAGCCTCCTCAAAGTCGGTTTTGCCCGAAAGGCAAGAGTCCCACTCGGACTCCAGGACCAAACGCCACAATCCTTGGCGTCTGGCCCAGACGCCATGGGCCTCGGCGTCTGGCCCAGGGCCAGACGCTAGGGTCTCCGGCGTTTGGCCCCCTGGCCTCCGCAAGACTCCTTTTTGCATCGACCTAAAGCCTCATGGGCTTGACCCCTTGGCCTAACCATATCATCCAATATATGAATCTTTACATCTCGACCATTTCGAGACTCCTCGTCATGTCCCCGATCTCATCCGGGACTCCGAACTCCTTCGGTACATCAAAACATGTAAACTCATAATATAACTGTCATCGTAACCTTAAGCGTGCGGACCCTACGGGTTCGAGAACAATGTAGACATGACCGAGACACGTCTCTGGTCAATAACCAATAGCGGGACCTGGATGCCCATATTGGCTCCTACATATTCTACGAAGATCTTTATCGGTCAGACCGCATAACAACATATGTTGTTCCCTTTATCATCGGTATGTTACTTGCCCGAGATTCGATCGTCGGTATCCAATACCTAGTTCAATCTCGTTACCGGCAAGTCTCTTTACTCGTTCCGTAATACATCATCTCACAACTAACATATTAGTTGTAATGCTTGCAAGGCTTATGTGATGTGTATTACCGAGAGGGCCCAGAGATACCTCTCCGACAATCGGAGTGACAAATCCTAATCTCGAAATACGCCAACCCAACATCGACCATTGGAGACACCTGTAGTACTCCTTTATAATCACCCAGTTACATTGTGACGTTTGGTAGTACCCAAAGTGTTCCTCCGGTAAACGGGAGTTGCATAATCTCATAGTCATAGGAACATGTATAAGTCATGAAGAAAGCAATAGCAACATACTAAACGATCGGGTGCTAAGCTAATGGAATGGGTCATGTCAATCAGATCATTCTACTAATGATGTGACCTCGTTAATCAAATAACAACTCATTGTTCATGGTTAGGAAACATAACCATCTTTGATTAACGAGCTAGTCAAGTAGAGGCATACTAGTGACACTTTGTTTGTCTATGTATTCACACATGTATTATGTTTCCGGTAAATACAATTCTAGCATGAATAATAAACATTTATCATGATTATAAGGAAATAAATAATAACTTTATTATTGCCTCTAGGGCATATTTCCTTCAGTATGATCACTACTTGTGCATCCAAAATCTTTTAAACCAATTTTGCCACATGATCCACTATATCTACCTATATGAAGTATTCTTTTGCCATTCTAAGCAAATTTCCATGTGCCATCTCTAATTTTCAAAATAAACTTCTCGTTTGTGTGTTTGTTTCGCTCGTGGAGCGGTGAGGGGTGGCTAATACTTTCCATGCTAGATGTGTTATTCTCAAGATGAGTGTTTATTCACTTGTCATAGCACGAGAGTAAGGCAAAGGTATTAGGGATGCCCAGTCCCGTAATGAAAAAACAAATAAATTTACTTTATGTTGTCAAATAATAAATTCCTTGGAAAGTGTTGGTATGGAGGGCACCCATGGATACGGTTAGCCATGGAAAGTGAAAGTTATGGTGGTGTTAGGGGGATGAACCGCAGGCAGGCAACGGAACCCAGATCCTTTTCAAAAACAAAAGGGCCAACAACGCCTGTCAAGTCGGCTCGTGCTTGGCTAGGTCGCTGGACCCGGCCAAACCCCCTCGACCCGGTCGAGTTGCTCAACCCGGCCTCAACAGCCAGCGCAAGGCAGCCGAGCCTGGCGCACCAAGACTTCTCCAACAAGCCATCTCCCCCTTGGTGTGTTCCCCAACCCGGCCACGGGTCAGCTCCCGTCCCATCCCAGTCGTACGATGGGACGAGTCTTCATTCAGAGATGAGCAAGGCAAAAGTGCCCCTCCCATGCCTCTAGTCAGCTGGGATGTGGCAACAGTGCCCCACCTACCCGCTGACTAGGGTTGGCGTGGCTACAGTGCACCCGTCATCACTGCTGACGCCAGCCAGCGGCGACCTGACGGAGTGTCACTGTAGCGGACTCAACTCGGCCACTCCCTGACGATCAACAAGATGACAAACCGTGCCCCTACACCCAGCGGGTCCCACGCTCGGAGAACACGGCGAGCCCTGACACCCGGCGGGTCCCAACGCCGGTTTCCCGGATGATGACAACCCGGCCCCATGGCCTTGTAACATTACCATTGTACCCATGGGGGTTGACCTATAAAACCCCCCAGGAGCACTCATGCATACGGGCACGACGAGAATGATAGCAATCACACAACAAACTAGACTAGACACCCAAGGAGCGGGAGCAGCCTAAGCCTTGGCCTGCCTTCCTTCTTCCTCCATACAGCTCTAGGAGCAACCCTGTACTATTACATATAACCCACACTCAGCAGGACTTGGCGTGTTATCTCTCTGGAGAGCCCCAAACCTGGGTATGTCTTGTGTCCCGCGCTCGCTCATGCCGACCTCGCCTCTGGAGCGCACCAGTGCCCTCAAGCCTCCTCCTCTCTTCTGCCATCCCTTGGCATCTGCCGTGCGCCCACCATGACAGTTGGCGCCCACCGTGGGGAAGCTCGAGGTCCTAGCCGGAAGCATACTCCAGATGGGGCTCCCCTCCGACTCCGACGAGCCCGTCACGCTGGCGGACGACGTCATCGATGTGCTCACCGCCTCCTTCGCCGCGCTACGCATCTCCGATGCACCCGCGATCGACGAGTACCCGAGCGAGGTACTTGATTTCTACAACTCCCCCTCTCCCTCGGTGGCAATGATCCCGACGGAGGAATGGTCCTCTGCGTGGAGGTCTTCGTCACTGACACTGGCGCCTCTCCCTCATCCAACGCGGTGAGGAAGGCTGCCGAAGCCAGAGCCGCAGTGGGGCGGGCTGGCTCGTGCAACCCGCTGCGCGCCATGATGCAGAGCCTCTGTGTTCCCATCGCCACCAACGTCGACGCCTCCAACATAATCGGTGCCTGGACTCGGCTCAAGGAGGACCGCCAGCGCCAGCTGTACCTGACCGAGATGCTCACCGCCATGCAGCATCGCCTGGACTCCGCTTAGCTGGAGCGCAATGCCGCCTACGGCTTCACGCCCCGTGCGACCGAGCCAAGCCGGGTCACCGACGTGCGAGCTAGGGGCGGAGCGATCGGCCGGGCCTTCGGTGCCATTCCACCCATTTACGAGATGCCCATGAAGAACATGCGCGCCACCCAGGCGGCTGCGGTCGGCCTGGATCAGCTCGCAGGCGACGAGCTAAAGGATCGCCTCAAGTGGGTGGACGACCTCCTCGACGCGGCCAACACACATTAGGACTGCCTCAACCAACTCGCCAAGCTGGCAGGATCTGGCTCACTCCACACCGACGGACCCGACGATCATCAGACCACGGTGTCTTCGCCACTCGGCAAGGCGCATTCCGGCCGCACCCGGACCCAGAGCAAAGGACATGAAGATCCAGGTAGCGCTGGACGAAGCCGACAAGGCAAAGCGGGTCCCCCCTCCGAAGGAGGCCGGCGAAGGAGGCCAACAGTTGCACAACTGGCAAAACAACAAGCGCAAGGCCGTCCAGCCAGCCCAGCGCTACGACAACCAGCTCGTCACGGCTGCTGAGCAGGCGCCCGCGACCGACCCGCCCGCCAAGCGTCGGCAGACCGGCAAGATGGCGTGGCAACCCGCCATGAGTTTCGAGGATATGCTCGACGCTCCTTGCAAGCACCACAACAGCGCGAGGCCGTCCACGCACACGCTTCGGCAATGCGCCATCACCAAGCGCATCATGAGGGGTGATAGCCCGCCTCCTCCGACCCCGACTTCGGGAGCAGGGCAGCCACCTCCGCTTCCTCCTCCGCCCCCGGTAGGCGGAGCGATGCGCGACGGCGTCTACCCGACCCAGAACGCGACTTACGTTGTCTTCACCAGCCTCGGCGACGACAAGCATAGCGAGCGCCTGCTCCAGCAGGAAGTGAACGTCGTCATCCTGGCCAAGCCAGAGTACATGGACTAGTCGGACCGCCCGGTCACCTGGACCCAAGAAGACCACCCGGCAGTCATGCCAATTCCGGGTGGTTACGCTCTCGTCCTCGACCCTACCCTTGTCGCGCCACGACGCACATGCAAGTTCTCTCAGGTCCTCATCAACGGCGGCAGCAGCATCAACATCCTCTACCGCTACACCATGACCAAGCTCGGTCTCGAGGCAAAGAACTTGGACCCGACCCAGACAATCTTCCACGACATCTTTCCCGGCCTCTCCTGCTCTCCGATCGGCCGCGTCTGGCTCGACATCCTGTTCGGCAACAACAACCACTTCCGACGCAAGCTGCTCTGGTTCAAGGTGGTGGACCTGTCAAGCGCGTACCATGCGCTGCTAGGCCGGCCCGCGCTCGCTAAGTTCATGGTGGTCCCCCACTACGCCTACCTGAAAATTAAGATGCCGGGTCCGAAGGGCCTCATCACCATCACTGGCGACTACTTCATGTCCCTGGAGTGCGCCCGAGACGGCGCCAAGCTAGCCGAGTCGCTGGTCATAGCCGAGGAGCGGCGCCAGCTCGACCGGATCGTCGCCTTGGCCAACGAGACATCGGCCGCAGCGGTTTCGGCCGAAGAGCTGGCTAACCTCGTTCAAGCCCTCCAAGGAGATCAAGAAAGTGAAGCTGAACCCGGAAGACCCCAGCTACAGCAACTACGTTGTCGTAGGCACCCGCCTCGACAGAAAATAGGAAGGCGAGCTCGTTGACTTCCTCCGTGAGAATCGGAATATCTTTGCATGGACTCCAAGGGACATGCCGGGTATCCCGAGGAAGTACGCCGAGCACAAACTCCACGTCCGCAAGGACGCCAAGCCTGTCCGCCAACCCCTACAACGTTTCCCCGAAGAGAAGAGAAGGACCATCGATGAAAAGGTCGCCAAGCTTTTGGCGGCCGGCTTCATCATGGAAGTATTACACCCTGAGTGGTTGGCCAACCCAGTCCTCATCCTGAAGAAGAACAAGACCTGGTGCATGTGTATTCACTACACCAGCCTGAACAAGGCCTGCCCCAAGGATCTGTTCGCTGATGGTAGCTGGAGATACATTGGTATTTCCCCGGAGAGGGAGGGATGACGTAGCATAGCGACGGTAGAGTATTTCCCTCACTTATGAAACAAAGTTATCAAACCAGTAGGAGAACCAAGAAAGACAACGTAAACAGCCCCTGCACACAAATAACAACACCTCGCAACCCGACGTGTTAAAGGGGTTGTCAATCCCTTTCGGGTAACGGCGCCAAAAATTGGTGCGTGACGGTAAAAAGGTTGTAATAGATTGGATAAATAGATCACAAATAAAATAAAGTTCAGCAAAGTATTTTTGTATTTTTGGTTTAATAGATCAGAAAATAAAAGCAAGGAAAAAGTAGATCGCAAAGGCAAATATATCAGAAATAAGACCCAGGGGCCTTAGATTTCACTAGTGGCTTCTCTCAAGAAAAATAGCAAACGGTGGGTGAACAAATTACAGTTGGGCAATTGATAGAACTTCAAATAATTATGATGATATCCAGGCAATGATCATTACATAGGCATCATGTCCAAGATTAGTAGACCGACTCCTGCCTGCATCTACCACTATTACCCCACACATCGACCACTATCCAACATGCATCTAGTGTATTAAGTTCATGGAAAAAATGAAGTAATGCAATAAGAACGATGACATGATGTAGACAAGATCCGTTTAACTATATGGAGGTAGATATAGATCTTGTCTTTTTATCCTTAGTGGCAACGATACATACATGTCGGTTCCCTTTCTATCAGTTGGATCAAGCACCGTAAGATCGAACCCACTACCGGGCACCTCTTCCCATTGCAAGACAGATAGATCAAGTTGGCCAGACAAAACCTAAATATGGGAGAAGAAATACAAGGCTATAAGAGATCATGCATAAAAGAGATCAAAGAAACTCAAATACTTTCATGGACATAAAAACATAGATCTGATCATAAACTCAAAGTTCATCGATCCCAACAAACACACCGCAAAAGAGTTACATCATATGGATCTCCAAGAGACCATTGTATAGAGGATCAAGAAAGAGAGATATGAAGCCATCTAGCTGCAAACTACGGACCTGAAGGTCTACAAAGAACTACTCACGCATCATCGGAGCGGCACCAATGGAAGTGGTGAACCTCTTTGTGATGGTGTCTAGATTGGATCCGGTGTTTCTGGACTCTGCGTCGGCTGGATGAATATTTCGTCGACTCCCTAGGGTTTTGGGAATATTTGGGTATTTATAGAGCAAAGAGGAGGCCCTGGCGGGTTGTGCGCCCCTCAGGCATCCCCAGGTGCAACCAGGGACCATCTGCTTCCTTTTAGCCCGTAAAAATCATCGTAAAGTTTCGTGCCATTTGGATTCCGTTTGATATTGATTTCCTGCAATGTAAAAAACATGGAAAAAAGGAACTGGCACTAGGCACTACGTAAATAGGTTAGTACCAAAAAATGATATAAAATGACTATAAAATGCTTATGAAACATCCAAGATTGATAATAAAACAACATGGAAAAATCAAAAATTATAGATACGTTGGAGACGTATCAGCATCCCCAAGCTTAACTCCTACTTGTCCTTGAGTAAGTACGTGATAAAAAAAGAATTTTTGATGTGGAGTGTTGTTCATCAAGTCATATCATATTCTTTTATTTATAGCATGGACATTTGGACTTTTATGTTATCCCTAGCCCATCATGCTCAAACATTGATCCATTCACGAAACACACTCGAATATTAACTACACCCAATACTTGAGCACGATCATATTGCCTCCTAGTTGGTGCTTTTCATGAGAGAAGATGGAGACTCAAAGTTCAAAATAAAAATTGCATAAAGTAAACGAAAGTCCCTTTGCAGAGGGAAGTAGGGATTTGTAGAGGTGCCAGAGCTCAAAGCGAAAAATTTGAGATAGAAACATTTTGGGTGGTGTATCCATCCCACCAACGAAAATGACTTAGAGTTCCGAACACTTTCCATGCCAGATCTGCCATAGGCGGTTCTCAAACTAAAATAAAGTTTATTCCTTTTTCCACCATAACTTTCACTTTCCATGGCTAGCCGTATCCACGGGTGCCCTACATACCAACACTTTCCAAGGAATTTATTATTTGACAACATAAAGTAAATTCATTTTTGTTTTTGCATTTTGGGACTGGGCATCCCTAATACCTGTGCCTTACTCTCGTGCAATGACAAGTGAATAAACACTAATCTTGAGAATAACACATCTAACACGGAAAATATTAGCCACCCCTCACCATTCCACAAGCGAAACAAACACACAAAAGAGAAGTTTATTTTGAAAATTATAGATGGCACATGGTAATTTTCTTAGAACGGCAAAAGAATACTGCATATAGGTAGATATAGTGGAGTCATGTGGCAAAACTAGTTTAAAAGATTTTGGATGCACAACTAGAGGTCATACTTAGTGCAAAATGAAGGCTAGCAAAATATTGGGAAGCGACCAACCAAGAAACGAATAATCTCATAAGCAAGCATTAAGCATAATTAACACCGAATAATGCACCACAGTTAGGATATAATTTTCATTGCATGACTATTGACTTTCATACTTGCATAGGGAATCACAAACTTTAACGTCAATATTCCTACCAAAGCATAATTACTCATCAAGATGACTCACATATCACATCATCTTATCTCAAAACTATTACTAAGAATCAAGTTTATTTTGTGCAATGATCTTCATGACATTTTATTTTACTTTATCCTTCTTGGATATCTATCACTTTGGCACTAATTTTCATGAGTTGCTTTTCATAAGCTCAAACAAATAGAAGTGAAGATCATGAGCATAGCAAATTTTCTATTTCTCAAAATAATTTAAGTGAAGCAAGAGAGAATTTCTGCAAAATTTTACTAACTCTCAAATAAATCTAAGTGAAGAGAGAGAGCATTTATTCCAAAAAATACTAAGCACACCATACTCAAAAAGATATAAGTGAAGAACTAGAGAAAGTCCTAGCTCATAAAAGATTTAAGTGAAACATAGAGCAATTCTAACAAGCCATGACATAATTTTGGCTCTCTCAAATAGGTGTGTACAACATGGATTGATAACTTAAAACACAAAATAAAACAAGCAAAGACACATATCATACAAGACACTCCAAGTAAAACACATATCATGTGATGAATAAAAATATAGTCTCGAGTAAAATACCGATAGTTGTTGGAAGAAAGCGAGGATGCCACTCGGGGGCATCCCCAAGCTTAGTTGGTTGCTCATTCTTGGAAAAAAGCTTGGGATGCTGGGGGCATCCCCAAGCTTAGGCTCTTACATCCTTCCTTTATCCATCATAAGATAACCCAAAACTTGAAAACTTCAATCACACAAAACTCAACAAAGCCTTCGTGAAATCCGTTAGTATAAGAATAATAAACCACTACTATAAGTGTTGTACCAAACCAATTCATATTTTGCTTTTGTATTGTATATACTAGATTCCAACTTTTCTATGGCAAAACCTCATCAAATAAAACCATAGAGCCATCAAAATAAGCACACAACACAAAGAAAACAGAATATGTCAAAACAGAACAGTCTGTAGCAATCATACTATTTCGAATACTTATGTAACTCCAAAAATTATGCTAAATTAGAAAGACCTGAGAAATTTGTATATTGATGTACTACAATTGGAATGGGTATTTTATGTCTCTCTGTTAAAAAAACGAAAATTAATTTTGTGAGCACAAACTTTTTGTTTTTTTAGCAAGATCAAACAACTATTGCCCAAGAAGATCATAAAGGCTTTACTTGGCACAAACGCTAATTGAAACATAAAAACACAATCATAATAGTAGCATAATTTTTCTAACACTCAAGAAGAGGAAGCAAAAAGCAAAAATAAATTTTATTCATTGGGTTGCTTCCCAACAAGCGCTATAGTTTTACGCCCTTAGCTAGGCATAAAGCATGGATCTAATTTTTGTCATCTTTGGTTCGAGATCCATAAGATGTCCTCATGATTGATTCATAGGGTGGCTTAATTCTAGTTCTAGGAAAGTGTTCCATACCATTCCTCAAAGGAAATTGGACGTTAATATTGCCTTCTTTCATATCAATCACGGTACCGATAGTGCATAAAAAGGTCTACCAAGAATAATTGGACAAGACCGATTGCAATGAATATCAAGGACAATAAAATCTATGGGCACATAATTTCTCTTTGCAAGAATAAGAACATCATTGATTCTTCCCATAGCCTTTTTAATAGTAGAATCCGCCAAGTGCAAATTCAAGGAACATTCTTCAAGATTGGTAAGACCAAGCACATCACATAAAGATTTTGGAATTGTGGAAACACTAGCACCAAGTCACACAAAGCAAAACAGTCATAATTTTTAATCTTGACTTTGATAGTAGGTTCCCATTCATCATAAAATTTTCTAGGAATTGAAACATCTAATTCCAATTTTTCTTCAACAGCTTTCATCATGGCATCAACAATATGTTTAGTAAAAGCTTTGTTTTGTTTATAAGCATAGGTGAATTTATCATGGATTGCAACTATCGGTACCGTGATTGATATGAAAGAAGGCAATATTAACGTCCAATTTCCTTTGAGGAATGGTATGGAACACTTTCCTAGAACTAGAATTAAGCCACCCTATGAATCAATCATGAGGACATCTTATGGATCTCGAACCAAAGATGACAAAAATTAGATCCATGCTTTATGCCTAGCTAAGGGTGTAAAACTATAGCGCTTGTTGGGAGGCAACCCATTGAATAAAATTTATTTTTGCTTTTTTGCTTCCTCTTCTTGAGTGTTAGAAAAATTATGCTACTATTATGATTGTGTTTTTATGTTTCAATTAGTGTTTGTGCCAAGTAAAGCATTTATGATCTTCTTGGGCAATAGTTGTTTGATCTTGCTAAAAAAACAAAAAGTTTGCGCTCACAAAATTAATTTTCATTTTTTTAACAGAGAGACATAAAATACCCATTCCAATTGTAGTACATCAATATACAAATTTCTCAGGTCTTTCTAATTTAGCATAATTTTTGGAGTTACATAAGTATTCGAAATAGTATGATTGCTACAGACTGTTCTGTTTTGACATATTCTGTTTTCTTTGTGTTGTGTGCTTATTTTTATGGCTCTATGGTTTTATTTGATGAGGTTTTGCCATAGAAAAGTTGTAATCTAGTATATACAATACAAAAGCAAAATATGAATTGGTTTGGTACAACACTTATAGTAGTGGTTTATTATTCTTATACTAACGGATTTCACGAAGGCTTTGTTGAGTTTTGTGTGATTGAAGTTTTCAAGTTTTGGGTTATCTTATGATGGATAAAGGAAGGATGTAAGAGCCTAAGCTTGGGGATGCCCCAGCATCCCAAGCTTTTTTCCAAGAATGAGCAACCAACTAAGCTTGGGGATGCCCCCGAGTGGCATCCTCGCTTTCTGCCAACAACTATCGGTATTTTACTCGAGACTATATTTTTATTCATCACATGATATGTGTTTTACTTGGAGTGTCTTGTATGATATGTGTCTTTGCTTGTTTTATTTTGTGTTTTAAGTTATCAATCCATGTTGTACACACCTATTTGAGAGAGCCAAAATTATGTCATGGCTTGTTAGAATTGCTCTATGTTTCACTTAAATCTTTTATGAGCTAGGACTTTCTCTAGTTCTTCACTTATATCTTTTTGAGTATGGTGTGCTTAGTATTTTTTGTAATAAATGCTCTCTTTCTTCACTTAGATTTATTTGAGAGTTAGTAAAATTTTGCAGAAATTCTCTCTTGCTTCACTTAAATTATTTTGAGAAATAGAAAATTTGCTATGCTCATGATCTTCACTTCTATTTGTTTGAGCTTATGAAAAGCAACTCATGAAAATTAGTGCCAAAGTGATAGATATCCAAGAAGGATAAAGTAAAATAAAATGTCATGAAGATCATTGCACAAAATAAACTTGATTCTTAGTAATAGTTTTGAGATAAGATGATGTGATATGTGAGTCATCTTGATGAGTAATTATGCTTTAGTAGGAATATTGACGTTAAAGTTTGTGATTCCCTATGCAAGTAGGAAAGTCAATAGTCATGCAATGAAAATTATATCCTAACTGTGTTGCATTATTCGGTGTTAATTATGCTTAATGCTTGCTTATGAGATTATTTGTTTCTTGGTTGGTCGCTTCCCAATCTTTTGCTAGCCTTCATTTTGCACTAAGTATGACCTCTAGTTGTGCATCCAATATCTTTAAAACTAGTTTTGCCACATGACTCCACTATATCTACCTATATGCAGTATTCTTTTGCCGTTCTAAGAAAATTACCATGTGCCATCTATAATTTTCAAAATAAACTTCTCTTTTGTGTGTTTGTTTCGCTTGTGGAACGGTGAGGGGTGGCTAATATTTTCCATGTTAGATGTGTTATTCTCAAGATTAGTGTTTATTCACTTGTCATTGCACGAGAGTAAGGCACAGGTATTAGGGATGCCCAGTCCCAAAATGCAAAAACAAAAATGAATTTACTTTATGTTGTCAAATAATAAATTCCTTGGAAAGTGTTGGTATGTAGGGCACCCGTGGATATGGCTAGCCATGGAAAGTGAAAGTTATGGTGGAAAAAGGAATAAACTTTATTTTAGTTTGAGAACCGCCTATGGCAGATCTGGCATGGAAAGTGTTCGGAACTCTAAGTCATTTTCGTTGGTGGGATGGATACACCTCCCAAAATGTTTCTATCTCAAATTTTTCGCTTTGAGCTCTGGCACCTCTACAAATCCCTACTTCCCTCTGCAAAGGGACTTTCGTTTACTTTATGCAATTTTTATTTTGAACTTTGAGTCTCCATCTTCTCTCATGAAAAGCACCAACTAGGAGGCAATATGATCGTGCTCAAGTATTGGGTGTAGTTAATATTCGAGTGTGTTTCGTGAATGGATCAATGTTTGAGCATGATGGGCTAGGGATAACATAAAAGTCCAAATGTCCATGCTATAAATAAAAGAATATGATATGACTTGATGAACAACACTCCACATCAAAAATTCTTTTTTATCACGTACTTACTCGAGGACAAGTAGGAGTTAAGCTTGGGGATGCTGATACGTCTCCAACGTATCTATAATTTTTGATTTTTCCATGTTGTTTTATTATCAATCTTGGATGTTTCATAAGCATTTTATAGTCATTTTATATCATTTTTTGGTACTAACCTATTTACGTAGTGCCTAGTGCCAGTTCCTTTTTTCCATGTTTTTTACATTGCAGGAAATCAATATCAAACGGAATCCAAATGGCACGAAACTTTACGATGATTTTTACGGGCTAAAAGGAAGCAGATGGTCCCTGGTTGCACCTGGGGATGCCCGAGGGGCGCACAACCCGCCAGGGCCTCCTCTTTGCTCTATAAATACCCAAATATTCCCAAAACCCTAGGGAGTCGACGAAATATTCATCCAGCCTACGCAGAGTCCAGAAACACCGGATCCAATCTAGACACCATCACAAAGAGGTTCACCACTTCCATTGGTGCCGCTCCGATGATGCGTGAGTAGTTCTTTGTAGACCTTCAGGTCCGTAGTTTGCAGCTAGATGGCTTCATATCTCTCTTTCTTGATCCTCTATACAATGGTCTCTTGGAGATCCATATGATGTAACTCTTTTGCGGTGTGTTTGTTGGGATCGATGAACTTTGAGTTTATGATCAGATCTATGTTTTTATGTCCATGAAAGTATTTGAGTTTCTTTGATCTCTTTTATGCATGATCTCTTATAGCCTTGTATTTCTTCTCCCATATTTGGGTTTTGTCTGGCCAACTTGATCTATCTGTCTTGCAATGGGAAGAGGTGCCCGGTACTGGGTTCGATCTTACAGTGCTTGATCCAACTGATAGAAAGGGAACCGACATGTATGTATCGTTGCCACTAAGGATAAAAAGACAAGATCTATATCTACCGCCATATAGTTAAACGGATCTTGTGTACATCATGTCATCGTTCTTATTGCATTACTTCATTTTTTCCATGAACTTAATACACTAGATGCATGTTGGATAGTGGTCGATGTGTGGGGTAATAGTGGTAGATGCAGGCAGGAGTCGGTCTACTAATCTTGGACATGATGCCTATGTAATGATCATTGCCTGGATATCATCATAATTATTTGAAGTTCTATCAATTGCCCAACTGTAATTTGTTCACCCACTGTTTGATATTTTTCTTGAGAGAAGCCACTAGTGAAATCGAAGGCCCCTGGGTCTTATTTCTGATATATTTGCCTTTGCGATCTACTTTTTCCTTGCTTTTATTTTCTGATCTATTAAACCAAAAATACAAAAATACTTTGTTGAACTTTATTTTATTTGTGATCTATTTATCCAATCTATTACAACCTTTTTACCGTCACGCACCAATTTTTGGCGCCGTTACCTGAAAGGGATTGACAACCCCTTTAACACGTCGGGTTGCGAGGTGTTGTTATTTGTGTGCAGGGGCTGTTTACGTTGTCTTTCTTGGTTCTCCTACTGGTTTGATAACTTTGTTTCATAAGTGAGGGAAATACTCTACCGTCGCTATGCTACGTCATCCCTCCCTCTCCGGGGAAATACCAATGTATCTCCAGCTACCATCAGCGAATAGATCCTTGGGGCAGGCCTTGTTCAGGCTGGTGTAGTGAATACACATGCACCAGGTCTTGTTCTTCTTTAGGATGAGGACTGGGTTGGCCAACCACTCAGGGTGTAATACTTCCATGATGAAGCCGGCCGCCAAAAGCTTGGCGACCTTTTCATCGATGGTCCTTCTCTTCTCTTCGGGGAAACGTTGTAGGGGTTGGCGGACAGGCTTGGCGTCCTTGCGGACGTGGAGTTTGTGCTCGGCGTACTTCCTCGGGATACCCGGCATGTCCCTTGGAGTCCATGCAAAGATATTCCGATTCTCACGGAGGAAGTCAACGAGCTCGCCTTCCTATTTTCTGTCGAGGCGGGTGCCTACGACAACGTAGTTGCTGTAGCTGGGGTCTTCCGGGTTCAGCTTCACTTTCTTGATCTCCTTGGAGGGCTTGAACGAGGTTAGCCAGCTCTTCGGCCGAAACCGCTGCGGCCGATGTCTCGTTGGCCAAGGCGACGATCCGGTCGAGCTGGCGCCGCTCCTCGGCTATGACCAGCGACTCGGCTAGCTTGGCGCCGTCTCGGGCGCACTCCAGGGACATGAAGTAGTCGCCAGTGATGGTGATGAGGCCCTTCGGACCCGGCATCTTAATTTTCAGGTAGGCGTAGTGGGGGACCACCATGAACTTAGCGAGCATGGGCCGGCCTAGCAGCGCATGGTACGCGCTTGACAGGTCCACCACCTTGAACCAGAGCAGCTTGCGTCGGAAGTGGTTGTTGTTGCCAAACAGGATGTCGAGCCAGACGCGGCCGATCGGAGAGCAGGAGAGGCCGGGAAAGATGCCGTGGAAGATCGTCTGGGTCGGGTCCAAGTTCTTTGCCTCGAGACCGAGCTTGGTCATGGTGTAGCGGTAGAGGATGTTGATGCTGTTGCCGCCGTTGATGAGGACCTGAGAGAACTTGCATGTGCGTCGTGGCGCGACAAGGGTAGGGTCGAGGACGAGAGCGTAACCACTCGGAATCGGCATGATTGCCGGGTGGTCTTCTTGGGTCCAGCTGACCGGGCGGTCCGACTAGTCCATGTACTCTGGCTTGGCCAGGATGATGATGTTCACTTCCTGCTGGAGCAGGCGCTCGCTATGCTTGTCGTCGCCGAGGCTGGTGAAGACAACGTAAGTCGCGTTCTGGGTCGGGTAGACGTCGTCGCGCATCGCGCCGCCTACCGGGGGCGGAGGAGGAAGCGGAGGTGGCTGCCCTGCTCCCGAAGTCGGGGTCGGAGGAGGCGGGTTGTCACCCCTCATGATGCGCTTGGTGATGGCGCATTGCCGAAGCGTGTGCGTGGACGGCCTCGCGTTGTTGTGGTGCTTGCAAGGAGCGTCGAGCATCTCCTCCAAACTCATGGCGGGTTGCCACGCCATCTTGCCGGTCTGCCGACGCTTGGCGGGCAGGTCGGTCGCGGGCGCCTGCTCAGCAGCCGTGACGAGCTGGTTGTCGTAGCGCTGGGCTGGCTGGACGGCCTTGCGCTTGTTGTTTTGCCAGTTGTGCAACTGTTGGCCTCCTTCGCCGGCCTCCTTCGGAGGGGGGACCCGCTTTGCCTTGTCGGCTTCGTCCAGCGCTACCTGGATCTTCATGTCCTTTGCTCTGGGTCCGGGTGCGGCTGGAATGCGCCTTGCCGGGTGGCGAAGACACCGTGGTCTGATGATCGTCGGGTCCGTCGGTGTGGAGTGAGCCGGATCCTGCCAGCTTGGCGAGTTGGTTGAGGCAGTCCTAATGTGTGTTGGCCGCGTCGAGGAGGTCGTCCACCCACTTGAGGCGATCCTTTAGCTCTTCGCCTGCGAGCTGATCCAGGCCGACCGCAGCCGCCTGGGTGGCGCGCATGTTCTTCACGGGCATCTCATAAATGGGTGGAATGGCACCGAAGGCCCGGCCGATCGCTCCGCCCCTAGCTCGCACGTTGGTGACCTGGCTTGGCTCAGTCGCACGCGGCGTGAAGCCGTAGGCGGCATTGCGCTCCAGCTGAGCGGAGTCCAGGCGATGCTGCATGGCGATGAGCATCTCGGTCAGGTACAGCTGGCGCTGGCGGTCCTCCTTGAGCCGAGTCCAGGCACCGATGATGTTGGAGGCGTCGACGTTGGTGGCGATGGGAACACAGAGGCTCTGCATCACGGCGCGCAGCGGGTTGCACGAGCCGGCCCGCCCCGCCGCGGCTCTGGCTTTGGCAGCCTTCCTCACCGCGCTGGATGAGGGAGAGGCGCCAGTGTCAGTGACGAAGACCTCCACGCAGAGGACCATTCCTCCGTCGGGATCGTTGCCACCGAGGGAGAGGGGGAGTTGGAGAAATCAAGTACCTCGCTCGGGTACTCGTCGATCGCGGGTGCATCGGAGATGCGTAGCGCGGCGAAGGAGGCGGTGAGCACATCGATGACGTCGTCCGCCAGCGTGACGGGCTCGTCGGAGTCGGAGGGGAGCCCCATCTGGAGTATGCTTCCGGCTAGGACCTCGAGCTGCCCCACGGTGGGCGCCAACTGTCATGGTGGGCGCACGGTAGATGCCAAGGGATGGCAGAAGAGAGGAGGAGGCTTGAGGGCACTGGTGCGCTCCAGAGGCGAGGTCGGCATGAGCGAGCGCGGGACACAAGACATACCCAGGTTTGGGGCTCTCCAGAGAGATAACACGCCAAGTCCTGCTGAGTGTGGGTTATATGTAATAGTACAGGGTTGCTCCTAGAGCTGTATGGAGGAAAAAGGAAGGCAGGCCAAGGCTTAGGCTGCTCCCGCTCCTTGGGTGTCTAGTCTAGTTTGTTGTGTGATTGCTATCATTCTCGTCGTGCCCGTATGCATGAGTGCTCCTGGGGGGGTTTTATAGGTCTACCCCCATGGGTACAATGGTAATGTTACAAGGCCATGGGGCCGGGTTGTCATCATCCGGGAAACCGGCGTTGGGACCTGCCGGGTGTCAGGGCTCGCCGTGTTCTCCGAGCGTGGGACCAGCTGGGTGTAGGGGCACGGTTTGTCATCTTGTTGATCGTCAGGGAGTGGCCGAGTTGAGTCCGCTACAGTGGCACTCCGTCAGGTCGCCGCTGGCTGGCGTCAGCAGTGACGACGGGTGCACTGTAGCCACGCCAACCCTAGTCAGCGGGTAGGTGGGGCACTGTTGCCACGTCCCAGCTGACTAGAGGCATGGGAGGGGCACTACCTGCTCATCTCTGAATGAAGACTCGTCCCATCGTACGACTGGGATGGGACGGGAGCTGACCCGTGGCCGGGTTGGGGAACACACCAAGGGGGAGATGGCTTGTTGGCGAAGTCTTGGTGCGTCAGGCTCGGCTGCCTTGCGCTGGCTGTTGAGGCCGGGTTGAGCAACTCGACCGGGTCGAGGGGGTTTGGCCGGGTCCAGCGACCTAGCCAAGCACGAGCCGACTTGATGGGCGTTGTTGGCCCTTTTGTTTTTGAAAAGGATCTGGGTTCCGTTGCCTGCCTGCGGTTCATCCCCCTAACACCACCATAACTTTCACTTTCCATGGCTAACCGTATCCATGGGTGCCCTCCATACCAACACTTTCCAAGGAATTTATTATTTGACAACATAAAGTAAATTTATTTGTTTTTTCATTACGGGACCGGGCATCCCTAATACCTTTGCCTTACTCTCGTGCTATGACAAGTGAATAAACACTCATCTTGAGAATAACACATCTAGCATGGAAAATATTAGCCACCCCTCACCGCTCCACGAGCGAAACAAACACACAAACGAGAAGTTTATTTTGAAAATTAGAGATGGCACATGGAAATTTGCTTAGAATGGCAAAAGAATACTACATATAGGTAGATATAGTGGATCATGTGGCAAAATTGGTTTAAAAGATTTTGGATGCACAAGTAGTGATCATACTTAGTGCAAAATGAAGGTTAGCAAAAGATTGGGAAGCGACCAACCAAGAAACGAATAATTTCATAAGCAAGCATTAAGCATAATTAACACCGAATAATGCACCACAAGTAGGATATAATTTTCATTGCATGATTATTGACTTTCGTGCATGCATAGGGAATCACAAACCTTAACACCAATATTCCTAGTAAGGCATAATACCTCATCAACATAACTCACATATCACAGCATCATATCTTAAAACTATTACTAAGAATCAAGTTTATTTTGTCAAATGACCTCCATGACATTTTGTTTTACTTTATCCTTCTTGGATATCTATCACTTTGGTACTAATTTTCATGTGTTGCTTTTCATAACCTCAAACAAATATAAGCGAAGATCATGAGCATAACAAATTTCTTTCTCTCAAAATAATTTAAGTGAAGCAAGAGAGAATTTCTTCAAAATTTTACTAACTCTCAAATAAATCTAAGTGAAGCAAGAGAGCATTTCTTCAAAAATAACAAAGCACACCGTGCTCAAAAGATATAAGTGAAGCACTAGAGCAAGTCCTAGCTCATAAAAGATTTAAGTGAAGCATAGAGAGCAATTCTAACAAGTCATGACATAATTTTGGCTCTCTCAAATAGGTGTGGCCAGCAAGGATTGATGACTTTAAACAAAAAATAAAACAAGCAAAGACACATATCATACAAGACACTCCAAGCAAAACACATATCATGTGACGAATAAAAATATAGTCTCGAGTAAAATACCGATAGTTGTTGAAAGAAAGCGGGGATGCCACTCGGGGGCATCCCCAAGCTTAGTTGGTTGCTCACTCCTGGATAATAGCTTGGGATGCCGGGGCATCCCCAAGCTTAGGCTCTTACATCCTTCCTTCATCCATTGTAATATAACCCAAAACTTGAAAACTTCAATTACACAAAACTCAACAAAACCTTCGTGAGATCCGTTAGTATAAGAATAATAAACCACTACTTTAAGTGTTGTATCAAACCAATCCATATTTTGTTTTTGTATTATATCTACTATATTCCAACTTTTCTATGGCAAAAACTCATCAAAGAAAACCATAGAGCCATCAAAATAAGCACACAACACAAAGAAAACAGAATCTGTCAAAACAGAACAGTCTGTAGCAATCTGACTATTTCGAATACTTATGTGACTCTAAAAACTCTAAAACTTAGGATGACCTTAGAAATTTGTATATTGATCTACAAAAATTGGAATAGGTATTTTATCCCTCCCTGGTGAAAAAGTAAAAGTAAATTCTTGAGTGTAAAAGTTTCTATTTACTCAGCAAGATCAAACAACTATTGCCCAAGAAGATCCTAAAGGCTTTACTTGGTACAAACACTAATTAAAACATAAAAAACACAATCATAACAGTAGCATAATTGTGCTAACACTCAAGAATAGAAAGCAAAAAGCAAAAATAAATTTTATTCATTGGGTTGCCTCCCAACAAGCGCTATAGTTTTACGCCCTTAGCTAGGCATAAAGCATGGATCTAAGTTTCGTCTTCGAAGGTTTGGAAATTTTTGTAAGGGTTTTCTCAAACCCGGGAGGCTCTTTATGCTTCCCTAAATCCTCCGTAAAATAAACCATCTTAAGATCCAAAATATCCAACCGCTTGTTGCAAAGAGTAATCAAGGTATTCATGCGGTTGATACTACCATTGAGGTGTTTGAGGGGTTCATTATATTTCTGTATTTCAACCATATGCTTATGCAAATCACCATGTTTTTCCAACATTTGAGCTCCCTCAGGGGTAAAATGAAACCCCTTCTTTTGAGGTGGAATTCCCAAGATTCCCTCTAAGAGATCATAGGCAGCATTGGTATCAAGTTCAATAAAATTTCCTTTAGTAGCGAAATCAACAAGTTGTCTATGATGCAAAGCCAATCCTATGTAAAAATTACAAAGCAAAACCTTGGTGTCCCCCTTTAAGTTGGAAATACAATACGATTCCATAAGCCTATACCAGGCATCTTTCAAATTTTCTCCTTGTCTTTGTTTGAAGTACAAGTCTTCAAAATATGGTGACAAAGGAGGGTCAGGGACGCTAGCCATCGAGACTGGGAAGCAAGAGAACGGTGAACGGAAAAAGATGGGAGAATAAAATGGCAAAATTTTGTGAAGTGGGGGAGAGGCAAATGGAAAATAATGTAAATTGCAAGGAGATGAGATTTTTGATTAGGAACCTGGTTATGTTGAAGATCCTCCCCGACAACGGCGCCAGAAATTCTCCTTGATGGAAGCTGGGACTACGTCGGTATTTCCCTGGAGAGGGAGGGATGATATAGCACAGCGATGTTAGGTATTTCCCACGGTTATGAAACCAAGGTATCGAACCAGTAGGAGAACCAAGCAACACATTGTAAAACAGCACCTGCACACAAATAACAACACCTCGCAATCCGACGTGTTAAAGGGGTTGTCAATCCCTTTCGGGGTACGACACCAGAAATTGCGTGTGATGGGAGATCAAGTTGTAATAGATTGAAATAATAGATCACAAATAAAATAAAGTGCAGCCAAGTATTTTTTGGATTTTTGGTTTAATAGATCTGAATAAAAATGCAAAGGAAAAATAGATCGCAAGGCAAATATGAGAAAGAAGACCCGGGGGCGTAGGTTTCACTAGAGGCTTCTCTCAAAAAAAATAGCAAACGGTGGGTAAACAAATTACTGTTGGGTAATTGATAGAACTTCAAATAATTATGACAGTATCCAGGCAATGATCATTACATAGGCATCACGTCCAAGACTAGTAAACCAACTCCTGCCTGCATCTACTACTATTACTCCACACATCGACCGCTATCCACCATGCATCTAGTGTATTAAGTTCATGGAAAAACGGAGTAATCCAATAAGAATGATGACATGATGTAGACAAGATCCGTTTATCTATATGGCAGTAGATATAGATCTCATCTTTTTATCCTTAGTAGAAATGATACATACGTGTCGGTTCCCTTTCTGTCACTAGGATCAAGCACCGTAAGATCGAACCCACTACCGGGAACCTCTTCCCATTGCAAGATAAATAGATCAAGTTGGCTAAAAAAATAAAATATCGGAGAAGAAATATGAGGCTATAAGAGATCATGCATAAAAGTGATCAAAGAAACTCAAATACTTTCATGGATATAAAAACATAGATCTGATCATAAACTCGAAGTTCATTAATCCCAACAAACACACCGCAAAGAGTTACATCATATGGATCTCCAAGAGACCATTGTATTGAGAATCAAGTGAGAGAGATGAAGCCATCCAGCTACTAACTACGGACCTGAAGGTCTACAAAGAACTACTCAGGCATCATCGGAGAGGCACCAATGGAGGTGGTGAACCCCATCCGAGATGGTGTTTAGATTGGATCTGGTGATTCTGGACTCTGCGGCGGCTGGATGAATATTTCGTTGATTCCCCTAGGGTTCTGGTATTTCTGGGGTATTTATAGAGCAAAGAGGCGGTCCGAGGGGCACCCGAGGTGGGCACAACCCACCGGGGCGCGCCTGGGCCTCCTAGCGCGCCCTGGTGGGTTGTGCCCCCCTCAGGGCACCACCAAGGTGCAACCAGGGCCCATTGCCTTCCTTCTGGCCCATAAAAAATCTCTGTAAAGTTTCATGGCATTTGGACTCCGTTTGATATTGATTTTCTGCGATGTAAAAAACATGGAAAAACAGCAACTCGCACTTGGCACTACGTCAATAGGTTGGTACCAAAAAATGATATAAAATGATTATAAAACATCCAAGATTGATAATAAAACAGCATGGAACAATCAAAAATTATAGATACCATGGAGATGTATCAAGGAGGTAAAATGACTCAGGAACCACTTTGTCCTGAGGGACACCCAAAAAGAATTGAACAAGATTCACAAAGAGCCAACATTAGTGCACCTAGTTCTTCTAAAAAGAAAAAGAAAAAGAAGAATGATAGGACTTCACATGCTCCTAGTGAACCTAAAATAGAGAAACCTCCTGACAATGATAATGAAGTTTCTATCTCTAATGCTGAAACTCAGTTTGGTAATGAACACTCACCTAGTGATAATGAAAAATATAATGCTAATGTTCATGAAGATACCCAACCAAATGATAAAGAACCAGGCAATGATGTTGAGATAGAACCACCTATTGATCTTGATAATCCACAACCTAAAAATAAAAGATATGATAAAAGAGACTTTGTTGCTAGGAAACGGTAAAGAAAGAGAACTATGGGTTCAAAAACCTATGCCTTTTCCACCTAAGTCAACTAAAAAGAATGATCATGAAGAATTTGAACGCTTTGCTGAAATGCTGAGGCCAGTCTTTTTGCGTACTCGCTTGACTGATATCCTAAAAATGATGCAAAGTATATGAAAGACATCATCACTAATAAGAGAAAAATACCGGAAGCTGAAATCTCCACTATGCTTGCTAATTATACTTTTAAAGATGGAGTACCTAAAAACTTGGAGATCCGGGAATACCAACTATACCTTGCTCTATCAAAAAGAATTATGTGAAAACTGCATTGTGTTATTTAGGAGCTGGTGTTAGTGTCATGCCTTTCTCTTTATATAAAAGACTTGCTTGAATAAACTCACACCTACTGAAATATTTTTGTAAATGGCTGATAAATCAACTGCCATACCTATTGGTATCTCTGAGGACGTGCCCGTTGTTGTTGCTAATGTTACTATTTTGACTGACTTTGTTATACTTGAGATGCCCGAAGACGACAACATGTCAATTATCCTTGGTAGACCCTTCTTGAATACTGCAGGAGATGTTATTGATTGCAATAAAAGCAAGGTCACTTTTCATATCAATGGTAATGAGCATACGGTGCACTATCCGAAGAAACAATTCCAGGTGAATGGTATTAATGTTATTGAAAAGTCTCCGACAATCACTATTGGAAGTTTTCAAATACCTCTACCTACTGTCAAAAAGAAATATGAAATGCTTATTGTCAGGGACATTCATATCCCCATTGAGGTAACTTAGTGATTTATGAAAGTTCCTCGGTTTCATGCTAATCGAAAGTGGTTGTTAATAAGACTTGATCAACCTTATTAATGAATCATTTTTGAGCGGTATGAAGTTGATAAATTTAGTAAGCACTACTTTCTGCCCCTACTTCTTATTCTCTGTTTTTATTAGCTAAATAAAATAAAATCCCATATTTTGTCTATTTCCTGAATTTCCCGTGCAATACAAAATGACCCAAAAATAAAAGTTCTCAGAATGCCCTGAAAATTTAATACGATTTTTTCTGAATATTTAAGAATTTTTGGTGCAAATAACATCAGAGGGAGGTGCACCAGGTGGGCACAACCCACCTGGGCGCGCCAGGACCCCCAGCCGCGCCCTGGTGGGTTGTGGTCCCCACGTGGGCCCTCTCACTTATCTCTTTATACCACATCATCACCTACCTCCAGAAGAAAATCTCCATTGCTCTCTCTCCCGTGTTCTTGCTCTTAAACCCGTGGATTTCGATCTCTTTGCTTGAAGCTCCATTTCTGAAACTGTTTCGGGGGATTGTTGCTTGGTATGTGACTCCACCGCTTGTCCAATTAGTTTTTTTAGTGGTTTTTATCTTGAATAATTAGCTACTCTTGGTGCTGCTGTAGATGAGCTTGCATGTTGAATTCTTAGTGTTCTAAGTAGTTTGAATGCTGGCTTTGGCCTCTATGAATCCCTATGAGTAGTTTCTATCAATCTTACGAAGTTTTGTTGATAAATTTTTGTCAACCCATTTTTTTTTATTTTTCAGAAATTTGTATGCGGACATGATGAACCTGTCGGATTACGGGTTCCGTCAAACCCTCAAGGTTCGAACACTAGGGTGTGCACGAGGATCTCTCTCCCCCGCGAGCCCACTCTCGCGACAATCTCAAAGCCTAAATCGCCAAACCCGAAGAACATGGGACATGAGGGTTTATATTGGTTTGGGCCACCGTTGTGGTGTAATACCCTACTCCAGTGTGGTGTGGTGGATTGCCTTGTAAGCTGAGGATGAACAAGTACATGGGAAGAACAGCCTCCTGAGGAGAGGTGTTCGTGAGCTCGATGAGCTTGTGTGTGTGTAGATGGTCTGGTCCCTCTCCTCCTCTGCTAAGGTGGTGGCTAGTCCTATTTATAGAGGCCCTGGTCCTCTTCCCAAATATTAGGCGGGAAGGGATCCCACAACGGCCAGTTTATAGAGGCCCTTGGTCGTCATGGCTCACGTCACGCGCTCCTCGTGAGGTGACCCTTGCATAGATATCTCCGCTCCTTCGGAGCCATCCTAGGGAGGCCGCCCCGGAGGAGGTCTTGGTGTCGTCCGCCTCGCGAGGCTTGGCCCCTCACGAGGGTCTTGAGTGGTTGCTGGTGGAGATGGGCCATAACAGGCCGTTGGTGGAGCCACGCCCTGGGCCGCAGGGAGGCAAGTCTGGGTACCCCCGTTCCTAGGACGCCGACAGTAGCCCCCGGGCCCAAGGCGCACTCGTACTTGGCTCAAGTGCGGAGCGCCGTGGGCCCTAATATCCTGCGGCCTCGATCGACGCATGGAGACTGATGGGACATGGGCGCCTCCGCTTCCCCACGCTGCCTCGGCAACTGCCCGACTGACAAAAGGTTGGCGCGCGCCGCAGTGCCCTTATTGCTTCCCTTCGTCTTGCTCTAGATCCCCTTTCTTGCTCCTCTCGCCCCAAGAAACCTCCTACCTACTAGGGATTCTCCCTGAGATCGCATCTGATGGCGCCCGACAAGGCCAAGGCCTCGCGCGCCTCACCCGCCAGGTACGAGCCAGCCTTGAGCGCGCCCACTGTCTCAGAGGAGAAGCTCGCCGCCGGGCGCCGAATGACGGTGGGTGACGATGACGAGGGAAGAGTAGCGGCGCCGTGGGCTGGCTCCGCCAAGCCTGAGGCTCCGGGTAGCACCTTTCGTCCCTTCTTCCTGAACAGCGTGTTCGCGGGGCTGGTTTCTCCCTTTTCCGATTTCTTCTACGCCGTGCTCAGCCACTACGGCCTCCATGCTCTTCACCTCCATCCCAAATCAGTTCTCCTCCTATCAATTTTTGCCTTCTACTGTGAGGCATTTGTGGGGGTAATGCCATCCATGGCACAATTGTGCCATTTCTTCTACCTTCGGATCAAGGACGACCACTGCTCAGGATGCGCCAATTTCATCGCAACCAACGGGACCAACGCAATTTCGAAGGCGGGGAAGAAGGCTGAGGGCTTCAGGAACAAATGGGTCCTTATGGATGCCAAGAGCCCCTACCCCTGGTTGTCGCTGCCGACCGGGATGCCTTCTTCTGATGAGAGTTGGCTCAACGTGAAGCTCCTCGACCCCCGGGCGAAGCATGTGCTAGAGAAGATGGCCGCTGACGGGGGCGTAGAAGCTGACGGGGGCCATTATACTCAAGGAGTTTCTGGCGCAGCGCCTGGGCCCGCTTCAGGCGCATTCGCGCCCCCTTTGGAAGCTCGAGGACGAGGGGGACGACCTCCACCTGCGCCCTGACTCTCTGTCCAACGAGGACCTGGATGCTGCCCTACGACTCCTGGTCGGGGAGGGCCAGGGATTTCCACCGGACTCACATCTTCTGTTGTACCGCCGTGCTGACAGGGCAGAGATCACTGCCGCCATGCCCGTCTTCAATGAATACGGGCTTGTGCCTCAGGCGCCCTCCGAGGTCCTGGTGGCGACAACTCCGGTGATGGTTGATACGTCTCCGTCGTATCTACTTTTCCAAACACTTTTGCCCTTGTTTTGGACTCTAACTTGCATGATTTGAATGGAACTCACCCGGACTGACGCTGTTCTCAGCAGAATTGCCATGGTGTTATTTTTGTGCAGAAATAAAAGTTCTCAGAATGACCTAAAAATCAACAGAGAATTATTTTGGAATATACAAAAAATACTGGAAGAAGAATCCACGTCAGGGGGGGCCTCCACCTGTCCACGAGGGTGGGGGCGCGCCCTACCACCCTGGGCGCTCCCCCTGCCTCGTGGGCCCCCTGGAGCTCCACCGACCTCAACTCCAACTCCATATATTCATGTTTGGGGAGAAAAAAATCAGAGAGAAAGATTCATCGCGTTTTACGAGCCGCCGCCAAGCCCTAAACTCTCTCGGGGGGGCTGATCTAGAGTCCGTTCGGGGCTCCGGAGAGGGGAATCCATCGCCATCATCATTATCAACCATCGTCCATCACCAATTTCATGATGCTCACCGCCGTGCGTGAGTAATTCCATCGTAGGCTTGCTGGACGGTGATGGGTTGGATGAGATTTATCATGTAATCGAGTTAGTTTTGTTAGGGTTTGATCCCCAGTGTCCACTATGTTCTGAGATTGATGTTGCGATGACTTTGCTATGCTTAATGCTTGTCACTAGGGCCCGAGTGCCACGATTTCAGATCTGAATGTATTATGTTTTCATGAATATATGTGAGTTCTTGATCCTATCTTGCAAGTCTATAGTCACCTACTATGTGTTATGATCTGGCAACCCCGAAGTGAAAATAATCGGGACCACTCCCGGTGATGACCGTAGTTTGAGGAGTTCATGTATTCACTATGTGTTAATGCTTTGGTCCGATACTCTATTAAAAGGAGGCCTTAATATCCCTTAGTTTCCGCTAGGACCCCGCTGCCATGGGAGGGTAGGAAAAAAAGATGTCATGCAAGTTATTTTCCATAAGCACGTATCACTACATGCCTACATTACTTGATGAATTGGAGCTAGTTCTGTTTCACCCTAGGTTATGACTGTTAAATGATTGATCGCATCCGGCATAATTCTCCATCACTGATCTAATGCCAACGAGCTTTCCATATATTGTTCTTCGCTTATTTACTTTTCCGTTGCTATTGTTACAATCACTACAAAACACCAAAAATGTTACTTTTGCTATCGTTACTTTTGCTATCATTATCACTACTATCATACTACTTTGCTACTAAATACCTTGCTGCAGATATTAAGTTTCCAGGTGTGAGAATATTCTTTGGCCCCCCTTGTGTCGAATCAATAAATTTGGGTTGAATACTCTACCCTCGAAAACTGTTGCGATCCCCTATACTTGTGGGTTATCAAGACTATTTTCTGGCGCCGTTGCCGGGGAGCATAGCTCTATTCTTTGAGTCACTTGGGATTTATATCTATTTATCACTATGAAGAACTTGAAAGATCCAAGAACCAAGATTTATCCCTCAACTATGAGGGGAGGTAAGGAACTGCCATCTAGCTCTGCACTTGATTCACCTTCTGTTTTCAGTAAGCTGGCGACACCTAAACCTGCTTCTGCTATTAATTCTGATATGTCGCATGTTATTGATGATGCCACTTTTGCTATGCATGATACCTATGATGAAACTACTTCTATGCTTGATACTACTATGCCACTTGGTAAATTTCTTGATGAACAACTTGCTAGGGCTAGAGAAAATGAAATTATTGAAACTGATAATATTGATGAAAGTGATGATGAAGATTCTCCCCCTAGATATGAATTACCTATTGTGCCTGAGGGCTATGTTATGGATGAAGAAACTGCTAGAGATTGTCTTGCTTGCAATAATAGGAGTGATCTTAAGAAATTATTAGCTAAGCTAAAATAAAAAACTCTGAATGCTAGAATGAAATATGATCCTGCTTATGCTACTTCACCTATCTTTGTTACTGATAAGGATTATGAATTCTCTGTTGACCCTGATATAATTACTTTGGTTGAATCTGATCCTTTCTATGGCTATGAATCTGAAACTATTGTGGCGCATTTTACTAAATTAAATGATATAGCCACCCTGTTCACTAATGATGAGAAAACTCGCTACTATTATATCCTTAAGATATTTCCGTTCTCATTAAAGGGTGATGCTAAGATATGGTTTAATTCTCTTGATCCTGGCTGTGTGCGTAGTCCCCAGGATATGATTTTTACTACTTCTCTGCTAAATATTTCCCCGCTCATAAGAAACAAGCTGCTTTAAGGGAAATATATAATTTTGTGCAAATTGAAGAAGAGACTCTCCCACAAGCTTGGGGGAGGCTTCTCCGATTACTTAATGCTTTGCATGATCATCCTCTCAAGAAAAAATAAATACTTGATATCTTTTATAATGGACTAACTGATGCTTCCAGAGATTGCCTGGATAGTTGTGCTGGTTGTGTTTTCAGGTAAAGAACTATTGATGGAGCTAAAATTCTATTGAATAATATGTTGACTAATGAAAATAATTGGACACTTCCTGATCCAATTCCTGAACAAACTCCTGAGCCAACTTCGAAGAAAAGGGGTATTCTATTTCTCAGTCCAGAAGATATGCAAGAGGCAAAGAAATCTATGAAAGAAAAAGGTATTAAAGCTAAAGATGTTAATAATTTACCTCCTATTGAAGAAATACATGGTCTTAAATTACCGCCTGTTGAAGAAATACATGGTCTTGGTAACCCGACACCTGTAGTGAAGGTAAATTCTCTCTATAGATATGATAAAGCTGAAATCCCTCCTACTAAGTTTGCTAGCCAATGCTTAAATGAGTTTGATAACCTTATGGTTAAGCAAGAAGATTTTAATGCTTATGTTTGTAGAGAATTAAAACACAATGCTTACATGATTGAACACTTGAGTGATTATATGGCTAATGTTAAAGGTGAACTAAATCTTATTAGTAAACATGCTCTATGGTTACCACTCAAATAGAACAAGTACTTAAAGCTCAGGAACCTTTGTATCCTAAGGGCCATCCTAAGAGAATTGAGCAGGATTCTCAGAGAAATAATGTAGATGCACCTAGTCCTTCTGAGAAGAAGAAAAAGAAAGATGATAGGACTTTGCATGCTTCTAGTGAACCTGTTGTAGACACACCTGAGAATCCCAATGATATTTCTATTTCTGTGAAACACAATCTGGTAATGAACATGAACCTAGTGATAATGTTAATGATGATGTTCATGTTGATGCTCAACCTAGTGATGACAATGAAGTAGATATTGAACCTGCTGTTGATATTGATAACCCACAATCAAAGAATCAATGTTATGATAAGAGATACTTTGTTGCTAGGAAGCACGATAAAGAAAGGGAACCATGGGTTCAGAAACCCATGCCTTTTCCTCCTAAACCATCCAAGAAAAAGGATGATGAGGATTTTGAGCGCTTTGTTGAAATGATTAGACCTATCTTCTTGCGTATGCGTTTGACAGATATGCTTAAAATGAATCCTTATGCTAAGGACATGAAAGATATTGTTACTAATAAAAGAAAGATACTGGAAGCTAGAATGTCCACCATGCTTGCTAATTATACTTTTAAGTGTGGAATACCAAAGAAACTTGGAGATCCAGGAGTACCAACTATACCATGCTCCATTAAAACAAACTATGTTAAAACTACTTTATGTGATCTTGGAGCCGGTGTTAGTGTTATGCCTCTCTCTTTATATCGTAGACTTGATTTGAATAAGTTGACACCTACTAAAATATCTTTGCAAATGGCTGATAAATCAACTGCTATACCTGTCGGTATTTGTGAGGATGTGCCTGTTGTGGTTGCAAACGTTACTATTTTGACGGACTTTGTTATTCTTGATATTCCTGAGGACAATAGTATGTCTATTATTCTTGGAAGACCCTTTTTGAATACTGCAGGGGCTATTATTTATTGCACCAAAGGCAATGTCACTTTTCATGTTAATGGTAATGAGCATACGGTACACTTTCCAAGGAAACAACCTCAAGTTTACAGTATAAACTCTATTGGAAAATTTTCAACTATTACTATTGGAAGTTTTGAATTTCCTCTTCCTACTGTCAATAAGAAATATGATATTCTTATTGTTGGGGACATGCATATCCCCGTTGAGGTAACTTAGTGTTATTCGAAAATTCTCCGATTTCATGTTATTCGAAATGAGTTTGTTAACAAGACCTGATCAACCTTGTTAGTGGATTCCTTTTGATGAGCATGAGATGGATGAATTTAGAAAACACAACTCTATGTACCCTCTTTTTACTTTCTGTCATTTATATTAAATAAAGCAAATATAACATTTTCTGTCTGTTTTCTGAATTATCCATGCAATAAGAAATACCCCGAAAATAAAAGTTCTCCAAATGCCCTAAAATTTAAATATGATTTTTTCTGGAATATTTGAGAATATCTGGCACTGAGAACACATTAGGTGGAGCAAGCACCTGGCCATGAGGGTCCAGGGCGCGCCCACCCCCCTGGGCGCGCCCCCTGCCTCGTGGGCCTATGGTGGCTCCCCTCCACTTATTCCAGCTACCACACACTCCTTCCTCCCAAAAACATCCCTAGCCACAGCTCAAACCCGAGCCCAAGCTCATCTTGCTGCCATTTTCGATCTCCTTGCTCAAAGCTCCATTCACAAAACTGCTTTGGGGGATTATTCTTTGGTATGTGACTCCTCCAATGGTCCAATTAGTTTTTGGTCTAGTGCTTTATTCATTGCAAATTTTTGCTGCTTAGGTGACCTTGTTCTTGAGCTTGAATGTCAAATTTATGTGGTCAAAAGTAGTTTTGATGCATGATATATCCTCTAGGCACTTGTAGGAGTAGTTGCTATCAATTTTGTTGAGTTTGGTTCACTTTTATTTTGAAGTTACTAAAAATTTCAGAAATTTTTCAGAGGAAGAAACATGTTTAGGAAAATGTACCAAGGTGGTCCTTCAAGGAAGCAAGGACCCAGGATCGCCATACGCGATGCCGACGATGAACCACCGAGGGAAGCTCAGGTGCGGGCTTGTGAGTGGCCGTCAGAGGACTTTATGGATCGAGCAGGAATCAAGGAATAATTTAACGCGTATGTGCGTAATGCCGATCTTGAGAGCTTCGAGGCAGATAAGTGCCTCCAATACCACTATCTCACTGATTCCTTCGTGAGAAGGTTTGAATTTTCATCATCACGCAATTCTCAAACTGTCCTATTTAATCTTTATGAAAATTCTTATACTATGGACTTAGAGGATTTTAATACTGCTTGCAAACTTCCACAATGGGGCAGCACTAGTGAGCCTCGCAAATCTGAGTTTAGAGATTTTCTTGCTAGTATAACTGTGGGGGAATCTAGAGATATAACACAAGCTACCATAGGGAGCATTCATTTTCCTGCTATACATTATTTTGCTCTCTTCATAGGTAGGTGCATAAATGGTAAGGATGAAGCATGTCACATGTGTGTCCCTGACCTCAGTGTTCTCAGGAGTGTTGTATTAGGAGATAAACATTATAATTTGGGAGCCATTTTTGCACGTAGGTTGCATAATAATAGGTTTAATGGAGATTTCTTTGCTGGAATTTATGCAACCCGTCTAGCTACTTTTCTTGATATACCCATACGTGGGTATGATTTTGAGTTGCCTCATGTTTATTTAAATTATGAGGCTATGGTTCGTCATCAGTTTGTTGAGAGGAACGATTAGTTTCTCTAGTACCGACTAATCTTTGACAGACGACGCACCTATCGCATCGCTCTCCCTGCTCCTACTTTCTTTGACTTTCAGGCAAAAGTGAGATATGTCATAACTAGCGAAGAGGCAAACGAGTATGAGAGGAGGACTGAGACAGCTCGCCTCCATGTTGCAGCCCAAGATGCAATAACCGCTGAATCACAGTACGACCCCAACTACAACTTTTGATATTCGCCAGGCCAGCCGTGGCCATAGACCAACTTAGGCCAAAAGCATAAGCTTGGGGGAGTATGTACTTCTCACCAACATTACATTCATGTTCACACACTCATTGCTAGTTGTCGGTGCTCATACTTTTTGATTGTATCATCCATGCTAGTTTATTTTCCTTTTTATGCTTTCTTCTTGTGTGTTTAATAAACCTTAATAAAAAATTAAAAAATTTAGTTGTAGCTTTTAGTTAGTTTACTATTCATGCTGTAGTAGTAATAATTAAAAAGAAAACCCAAAAAGATTTCTCGTTCTTCTTTTGCTTGTTGGGAGCTTTCCCGTGTAAATAGTTTTATTTCTTTTCTTGTTCTTTGGGGGCCGAGAGGAGAAGACCACAATGAAAATGCTAAGTGGCTCTCATATGCATTATTGTTGATCTAACAAAGAGCCCATATTACCTTGTCTTCTCTCTTGAATTTATTGCTTGCAGATTCCAGCTTAGTCCAATGCACGTGCACTATTATTATTATCCACACTATTCGGTCGTGCAAGTGAAGGCAATAATGATGATTATATGATGAACTTATTGAGATGAGAAAAGCTGGTATGAACTTGACCTCTCTTGTTTTTGTAAATATGATTAGTTCATCGTTCCTGATTCAGCCTATTATGAATAAACATGTTTGCG
This sequence comes from Triticum dicoccoides, assembly GCF_002162155.2. Taxonomy (NCBI): domain Eukaryota; kingdom Viridiplantae; phylum Streptophyta; class Magnoliopsida; order Poales; family Poaceae; genus Triticum; species Triticum dicoccoides. Next base: position 493,742,132 of record NC_041382.1, read on the forward strand.
ATGACAATTAGAGATTATAGTTGCTTATGCCATGCTTAATTAGCTAGGAGCTTATAATGGTTTACCTTGCGTTCCAACATGCTATTAAAATAGTTGTGATGTGGTACGATAGGGTGGTATCCTATTTTGAACGATTCGAGTGGCTTGGCTTGGCACATGTTCACACATGTAGTTGAAACAAAATCAACATAGCCTCTATGATATTTATGTTCATGGTGCATTATATACTACTCATGCTTGCATTCGGTGTTAATTAATTTTAATGCATGTTCATGACTGTTGTCGCTCTCTAGCTGGTCGCTTCCCAGTCTTTTTCTAGCCTTCACTTGTACTAAGCGGGAATACTGCTTGTGCATCCAATTCCATAAATCCCAAAGTTATTCCATAGGAGTCCACCATACCTACCTATATACGGTATCTACCTGCCGTTCCAAGTAAATTTGTATGTGCCACACTCTAAATCTTCAAATAAACATTCTGTTTTGTATGCTCGAATAGCTCATGTATCAACTACGGATGTATGTATCTTCCATGCTAGGTGGGTTATTCTTAAGAGGAGTGTACTCCGCTCCTCACTCGCGAGAAAATGGTTGGTCACCGGGATGCCCAGTCCCATGCTTTATGCAAATCAAATCAAAATAACTGCAAACAAAACTCCCCCGGGACTGTTGTTAGTTGGAGGCACTCGTTGTTTCGAGCAAGCCATGGATTGATGCTTGTTGGTGGAGGTGGAGTATAAACTTTACCATTCTGTTTGGGAACTGCCTATAATGCGTGTAGCATGGAAGATATAGAGATCTCTCGGTTGTTATGTTGACAATGAAAGTATACCGCTCAAAATATTATTCATATCTATTTCAAAACCGAGCTATGGCACCTCTACAAATCCCTGCTTCCCTCTGCGAAGGGCCTATCCATTTACTTTTATGTTGAGTCATCATCCTCTTATTAAAAAGCACCAGTTGGAGAGCACCGCTGTCATTTGCATCCATTACTGTTAGTTTACATCGAGTATGACTTGACTAGATCTCTTTTACCATGAATTACAATGTCTAGTCAGCCCTTGATCTTTAAAGGTGCTCTGCATTTATGTTTTGCGGTCTCAGAAAGGGCTAGCGAGATACCAACTTGTTATATCATATCATTATTGTTTTGAGAAAGTGTTGTCATCCGAGATTTATTATTATTGCTCGCTAGTTGATTATGCCATTGATATGAGTAAACATGAGACCTAAATGTTATTGTGAATATGGTTAGTTCATAATCTTTGCTAAAAACTTGAATGCTGGCTTTACATATTTACAACAACAAGAGCAAACAAAGTTTGTAAAAGTTTTTCTTTATCACTTTCAGTTTATCAAATGAATTGTTTGAGGACAAGCAAAGGTTTAAGTTTGGGGGAGTTGATACGTCTCCGTCGTATCTACTTTTCCAAACACTTTTGCCCTTGTTTTGGACTCTAACTTGCATGATTGAATGGAACTAACCCGGACTGACGCTATTTTCAGCAGAATTGCCATGGTGTTATTTTTGTGCAGAAATAAAAGTTCTCGGAATGACCTGAAAATCAACGGAGAATTATTTTGGAATATATAAAAAATACTGGAAGAAGAATCCACATCAGGGGGGCCTCCACCTGTCCACGAGAGCGGGGGCGCGCCCTACCCCCCTGGGTGCGCCCCCTGCCTCGTGGGCCCCCTGGAGCTCCACCGACCTCAACTCCAACTCCATATATTCGTGTTCGGGGAGAAAAAACCAGAGAGAAAGATTCATCGTGTTTTACGATACGGAGCCACCGCCAAGCCCTAAACTCTCTCGGGAGGGCTGATTTATAGTCTGTCCGGGGCTCCGGAGAGGGGAATCCATCACCATCATCATCATCAACCATCCTCCATCACCAATTGCATGATGCTCACCGCCGTGCGTGAGTAATTCCATCGTAGGCTTGCTGGACGGTGATGGGTTGGATGAGATTTATCATGTAATCAAGTTAGTTTTGTTACGATTTGATCCCTAGTATCCACTATGTTCTAAGATTAATGCTTGTCACTAGGGCCCGAGTGCCATGATTTCAGATCTGAACCTATTATGTTTTCATGAATATATGTGAGTTCTTGATCCTATCTTGCAAGTCTATAGTCACCTACTATGTGTTATGATCTGGGAACCCCGAAGTGACAATAATCGGGACCACTCTCGGTGATGACCGTAGTTTGAGGAGTTCATGTATTCACTATGTGTTAATTGTTTGGTCCGGTACTCTATTAAATGGAGGCCTTAATATCCCTTAGTTTCCGCTAGGACACCGCTGCCACGGGAGGGTAGGACAAAAGATGTCATGCAAGTTCTTTTCCATAAGCATGTATGACTATATTCGAAATACATGCCTACATTACATTGATGAATTGGAGCTAGTTCTGTGTCACCCTAGGTTATGACTGTTACATGATCGATCACATCCGGCATAATTCTCCATCACCGATCCAATGCCTAAGAGCTTTCCATATATTGTTCTTCGCTTATTTACTTTTCCATTGCTATTGTTACAATCACTACAAAACACCAAAAATATTACTTTTGCTATTGTTATCACTACTATCATACTACTTTGCTACTAAATACCTTGCTGCAGATATTAAGTTTCCAGGTGTGGTTGAATTGAAAAATCAGCTGCTAATACTTGAGAATATTCTTTGGATCCCCTTGTGTCGAATCAATAAATTTGGGTTGAATACTCTACCCTCGAAAACTGTTGCGATCCCCTATACTTGTGGGTCATCAATGGTGTCTTCTGATGGCTCTGATGAGGAGGAGGAGCGGGACTCAGAGGCGACCCGAGAGGGGGCAGGGGAGACTTCCCCTCCGTGCAAGGCCAACCTCCTTCGCACCTTGCCTGACGATGACGACGCTGACGACCATCCAGTGAGGGAGGTCCTACCCTCCACTGGGGTCTCCACAAGATCTCGGGTTACCCTCTCGAATAAGTCGCCGGTTGGGGTCGTGACAAAGCGTTGGTCGGTGCTGATCTCCTGAGGCGACGCTCCTGAGAATCGTGCATCGGCGCCCAGGCTATGAAGCCTACGCGCTTCGCGGTCCTGAAGAGGCCGAGGGACTACGCCACCGTGGATCGGTAAGTGCCTCATCCTGATTTCGTCCTTGCTCTTGCTGCTGCTTCTGGCACCCTTCCTTGCTCCACCAGGCCAACGTCGGCGGTGAACAAGAAGAAAGAAGAGGCGCATGTCCCTTCTATGACCCAGCAGCCTGCCGTGACCGCGCCTCCTCCTGCATGGAAGGGTGGTGACGGCGCCAATGCCTCTCCAACTCGGTCCTCCTCGCGAGGCCTGGTGGACCAGCCTCAGGAGAAGGAGATCTCCATTGCCAAGCCAGCTCCAGAGGTACCTAACCCCAGCTCGCCCGCTGATGTTTCAATGGCTCAGGAGCCCCTGGTTCATTCTTCTGCTTCTGCCAGCACGCAAGCCGCGGTGGTAACACTGCCTCCTCCTCCCGTTATGCCGTTGGCCCTTGATCCTTCCGATGCACCTGATGTTCTGGGGGAGGCTCTTTCCGCACTGACCCGGCTGCGGGATGATCTTCAAGGCGCCGACCATCGCTTGGTGTCGGGGCGCCTGGAGCTGACTCGGGTTGGTTGCACTCCGACGCGTTTTTCAGGGCGGCGTTGGGCCAGGACCGACACCAAGAGGACCGCGCGGCCTTTAGATCTCTTGAGGAGAGGTCCCGTGCGGTGCTGCAGGGTTTCTATGAGAAGGCATGGAGAAGCCGCAGGCGACCGATGACGAAGGCCCTGTCCAGCTACTCCCTCACCTTGTCGTGGTGGTCGAGGGTGTTGCCGACGGAATTGGTCCCTTGGTGGAGGGGGAAGCCCGCGCGCTCTCCTCATCTGCCCTGACGCGCATCTTCAGCCATCTCTATCTTCGTGACCCTGGCGTTGACCTAGGTGAGCTGCTCGAGCCCGTGGAGGAGGAGCACTGCGCAGCTGCTGCTGCAGCCGTGGAGGGCAAGGTGGAGGCCCTGCTGAAGAAGTTCCTTGTCGTGGAGCCTGCACCTCCAACCGATAGCGCCGCCAATCTCGCGACCGAGGCCAACGATGCGACCGACGGTGATGCTGCCGACGGGAACGCGTTGTCGGCATCCTAGGAATGGGGGTCCCCATACATGCCTGCCTGCGGCCCACGGTGTGGCTCCACCAGCGGCCCCGTATGGCCCATCCTTATCAGTGAACACTCAAGACCCTCGCGAGGGGCCAAGTCTCGCGAGGCGGATGACACAAGACCTCCTAGGGGCGGCCTCACCAGGATGGATCGCCAGGGGTGGAGAGATCAAGGAGAGGGGCACCTCGCGAGGTCCATGTGACGCAAGCCATGAAGACCAAGGCCAGGATGGCGCCAGGCGGGCTTCAGCGCGCGCAGTGTACTCGTTTCCTCTTTCGTGCCAAAGAGGCAAGCGCAGGCAAGGAGTCCCAAGGCATCAAGCAAAGGTTTCCATATCGGTGCAACAACACCAAGACCAGTAGGACGGCAGGACAAAGGTCACCATGGAGCCCAGGACGGCGTCAGCACCAGAGCCTTTGGCAGGCGAAGACCACCTTTTGTCAGGATAACTTGTACTAGTTGTCTCCCTTCAAATTTGGCCGTTGTTGGATCCCTTCTCGCCTACGTTTGGGAAGAGGGCCAGGGCCTCTATAAATAGTACTAGCCACCACAGTAGGAGGGAGAGGAACTGATCTTGGGCCATTCAGATCATCCTCAACCACACAAGCTCACCGAGCTCAAGGACACCTCCCGTCAGGAGGATGTTCTTAGCTTGTACTCGTTCACCTCAACCCAAGAGGCAATCCATCACACCACACTGGAGTAGGGCATTACACCACATCGGTGGCCTAAACCAGTATAAACCCTGTGTCCTTTGTTCTGCTAGTTCGACATGATGAGCTTTGAGATCGTGGCGAGAGCGTGAGCTAGGGGGAGGATAGATCTTCATGCGCACCCCAGAGTTCGAACCTCAAGGGTTTTACCGGAACCCAAAATCCGACATTTGGCGCGCCAGGTAGGGGGTGCGCTGAAGCTTTCCTTCCGTCAATCCACGCTTCGCCACCTCCGCGCCTTGTCCCCATGGTCGGCATTTCTTCCCCGGCTAGGATGATAGACGCCCACAATAGCGCCAGGGGGCTCAGGGCCTTTGCCCCCGCCTTGTGACAGGTACAATGGTCGCCCAAGTTCAAGCCGGAGATGCCGCTGCGCTATGATGGCGTGGCGGACCGGTCAGCCTTCCTGGTGGCATATGAAGAGGCCGTCCTGAAGGCTGGGGGCGACGACAAGTTCATGGCCAACTGGCTTCCCATGTCCCTTGTTGGTGCACCGCGCGCCTGGCTACTCGCCCTCCCAGGATCCTCAGTGGCCTCTTGGGAGGAGCTCCATGGCCTCTTCGTTGCGCACTTTGCGGCACCGGCGCCCCTCGTCGTTGCGGCCCTCCTCGGCGGCTCGCGAGCACCGCCCTTCGACCGTCACACCAAGCCGTTCTTCCGCCATATTGGCGCCGCTTCTGTGCGGCAAGGAGCTCCCCGGGCTGGGCGGCGCTAAAGGCCGACCTCGCCTTTGACTCGGCGGATCACCCCGTCACCACCGTTGGCTCGGCTGTGCTTCCAATGCTTTGCACACCCACCATCTGCAGCGTAGCCGTCACCAAGACCCTTGTCGACAGCGGCGCCAGCCTCAACGTGCTCTCTATGGAGGCTTTTAGCCTTCTTCACGTACCACTCGAACGGCTCCACCCCAGCAAGCCCTTCTCCAGGGTCGACGGCGGCTCCACGAGCCCCCTGGGGCAGATCCGCCTTGTCGTGACTTTCGACACTCGCAACAACTACTGCACTGAGCTAATCGACTTTGACTTCGCCCACATTGGCCTCCAGTACAATGCCATCCTCGGATATCTGGCTCTTGCTCAGTTTATGGCGGCGACCCATCCGGCCTACAACCTCATGAAGATGCCCGGAAGCAAGGACATCCTCACCATAGTTGGAGACACCAAGGAGGCTCTAGCGGCGCTGAAGTTCGCCCTCAAAACCGCCGCGGCAGCGCGACCGGCCAATGAGGCCGCTCCTAGGTTTAAGGAGGCCTCACCAGCAAAGAGGAAGCAGTTGTTCACTCAAGATCGGGCCGAAACCAAGCAGGTGTCGGTCGAGGAAGATGGGTCCTCAGGAGCCACCTTCACCATAGGCGCCAACGTCGACCCGGACCAAGAGGAGGCATTGGTGAGGTTCCTGCGCACGAACAAGGATGTATTCGCTTGGGAACCCAAGCAGCTAGTAGGGGTCCCAAGCGGGTGATCGAGCATCACTTGAGTGTGTGCCCCAATGTGCGCCCTATGAAGCAGAAGGCGCGGCAATAGTCCACAGAGAAGCAGTCCTTCATCGTCCAGGAAACCCGCAAGCTAGAGGCAGCATGTGTCATTCGTGAGGTTTCGTACCCTGAGTGGCTAGCGAACCCCATCGTCGTACCGAAGAAAGGCGGGAAGGAGCGCATGTGTGTCGACTTCACCAACCTCAACAAGACCTGTCCCTAAGACCCGTTCCCGCTCCCGCGCATCGATCAGATTGTCGACTCCGCTACCGAGTGCGACCTGCTGTGCTTCCTGGACGCATTTTCAAGTTATCACCAGATCAAGATGGCAGTGGAGGATTGGGAGAAGACGGCCTTCCTGACCCCGTGTGAGGTGTACTGCTACACTTGCATGCCATTTGGGCTATGCAACACAGGCGCGACCTTTCAGCAGCTGATGCACATCGCCCTGGGTCAGCAGCTCGGGAGGAACGCTGAAGCCTATGTCGACGACATTGTGGTAAAGTCTCGGGAGGAAAGGACTTTGATTCAACACCTGGAGGAGACCTTCGCAAGCCTGCACCAGGTAGACCTGCGGCTCAACCCAGAGAAGTGTGTGTTCGGTGTCCCCTCTGCCAAGCTGTTGGGCTTCCTCGTGACCCACAGGGGGATCGAGCCTAATGATGTCTACTACACAACCTACTTCTTGTAGACGTTGTTGGGCCTCCAAGTGCAGAGGTTTGTAGGACAGTAGCAAATTTCCCTCAAGTGGATGACCTAAGGTTTATCAATCCGTGGGAGGCATAGGATGAAGATGGTCTCTCTCAAACAACCCTGCAACCAAATAACAAAGAGTCTCTTGTGTCCCCAACACAACCAATACAATGGTAAATTGTATAGGTGCACTAGTTCGGCGAAGAGATGGTGATGCAAGTGCAATATGGATGGTAGATATAGGTTTTTGTAATCTGAAAATATAAAAACAACAAGGTAACAAGTTGTAAAAGTGAGCGTAAACGGTATTGCAATGCTAGGAAACAAGACCTAGGGTTCATACTTTCACTAGTGCAAGTTCTCTCAACAATAATAACCTAATTGGATCATATAACTATCCCTCAACATGCAACAAAGAGTCACTCCAAAGTCACTAATAGCGGAGAACAAACGAACACTACAAAAAAAGACACATCCGTGACATTTTGGGCCGAACTAATTTTTTTCTGTCATACTTATGACACTTCTGTGATGATAATTGTGACAAAACCCGATATCATCATAGATGTGGTGGGCTCCTACTTCTATGACAAAAAATCATGACAGAAAATATAGGCTGGGCCGGAGACGCAGCTGCATGACATTCTTTGGGATGTCCATGACGGAAAAAACCCTGGTAGAAGTGAGGGCGAGGAAAATATAGTGATGTTCCCGGTTACGGTGGGTGGTCGGGGCCGAGCGATGCACGTTTCTCTCGTACACGCACGCGCGTGGGTGCGAGGCGTTGGGCTCTAACTGAACCCGAGCGAGGCCTTGGGCTCTAACTGAACCCGAGCGACTCCACTACAGGCTACGTGTTACTGAACCCGAGCGATCGTTCGATGGCTGTTAACTGAACCCGATCGAGCGATTCCTTCACTACTGCTGCTAACTGAAGCCGATCGATGCTGCCTCTGGATGAACAATGAGCGTTGCGGGGGGGTTTGGATGAACAGTCCCCGGTGGGGGTGGATGAACAGGACCCTGTGGTGCTGCCTCTTGATGAACAAGACCCCGATCGATCGAGCCAGTTGGGGCTGGATGAACAGGACCCCGTGGAGGGCAGGATGAACAAGACCACCCCATGGAGGGTAGGATGAATAGTAGACGGGGGAGGGTTGGATGAACACTAGCCCGTGGAGGGGTGGTCGAACAGGAGCCCGTGGAGAGGGCTGGTTGAACAGCAGCCGGTGGAGTAGCGCGTGGTGGAGGCTGGAAGAACAGGAGCCTGTGGATGAACAGTCGCGGGTGGAGGCTGGAGGAGGTCGACGGTGGATGAACAGTAGCCCGTGGAGGCTGGAGGGGCTCGATGGTGGAGATGAACAGTATCCTGTGGAGTCCCGTTTTGCGGTACACCACACCCCTCCTGATGAACAAGACCCCCGTTTCGACCGTAGCGCTCCAACACAAGTCCGTTTCCTCCGTTTTGCGGTACGCCACACCCCTCCCGATCAACAGGACCCCCGTTTCGACCGTAGGAGGTCCGTTTCTTCCGTTTTGCGGTACGCCAGACCCCTCTCGATGAACAGGATCCCATTTTGAACGTGGCCGGTCGAACACAAGGCCGTTTCCTCCGTTCTGCAGTACGCCATGCCTCGTTTCCATCGGCTGTTCCATCCAAGCCCTCCCGATGAACACGACGATGCATTCCGTTTCGACCCAGCCAGTTGGCTCCCCATGAACACGCCGACGATGATGTTTCTCCGTTCCGACCCAGCCATGTACATGAGCCCTCGCCGTATGTACGCGCGAGTAGGCATTCGAGACCCCGCCCGTATGTACGTTCGTGGCCGTATTTACTTTCTTGCACCCTGGCCGCTGTACGTATGTGTACATGCTACGTGCGCGCCTCTACGTCAACCATTATGTACGTACACATTCGAGACCAGAATGACAACGCTACGTACGCTTCGACAAGGTGAGTCCCGACTATCAGGCACTTCCTTGCATGCGAGGACGTAGCTGGTGGGTCCCAGCTGTCGGTGTTCTGGGAACGGAGGTCCCCAGACTTGCCTACCTGTGGCCTGCAGTGTGGCTTAGGTGCGGGCCCAGCGCGGCCCATCTTCATCAGCCCAAGCTCAAGACCCTCGCGAGGGGCCAAGCCTCGCGGGGCGGACGACAGGAAGCTTCCTCAAGAGAGCAGCCTCATCAGGCAGGCTCGCGAGGAGGCAGAGATATCAATGCAAGGGTACCTCGCGAGGATCCCATGATGCAAGCCGTGACGATCAAGGCCAGGCGGGCGCCAGGTGGGCGCTGGCCTGCGCAGGGTCCTTGTTTCCCCTTCGGTGCAAAGGGGGCAAGCACAGGCCAAGGTATCAGGCAAAGGTTACCATTCTGGTGCAACGAGACCAAGACCAGCCGGACGGCCGGACGGAGGTCACCGTGGAGCCCAAGACGGCGTCATCACCAGTGCTTTTGGCAGCCGAAGACCACCTTTGGTCAGGATAACTTGTACTAGATGTTCCCCCTTCAAAATGGCCTATTGTTGGCGCCCTTCCCGCTCAATTATTCGGGGAGAGGCCCAGGGCCTCTATAAATAGAGCTAGCCTCCACAAAGGAAGGGGGGAGAGATCTGGTAGAACCCTAGCAGAGAGAGAGAAAACCTAGTAGAGACTAAGTAGAACTCACCGCACCAGCTCAAGAACACCCCTCGCGAGGCTGTTCTTCCCTTGTACTGTCTATCATCAACCCCAGAGGCAATCCACCACACCACACACTGGAGTAGGGTATTACACCACAACGGTGGCCCGGACCAGTATAAACCTCGTGTCTCTTGTGTTGTTCATCATTTTCATCTTAGTTCGCACGAGAGGATCGGACGTAGATCGATAGGGGAGAGATCTCCGCGCGCACCCTAGTGTTCGAACCTCAAGGGTATGCTGGAACCCGAAATCCGACATCTGGCGCGCCAGGTAGGGGTGCGCCAGAATCTTTCTTCCGCTGTTCGCGTGTGATCTTCCGTCGTGTCCATGGCTGACGCTCACCGGGCTCACACCAAGCGCCGGGCTGCTCGCGCCACTCGCGTCGCCCAGACGGCGCCCGTCGGCGGCCCTCCATGTCGTTCCCGTCGCCCGCCGCCAACGCCGCCACCGGCCCGGCGGGGAACGAGCAGCAGGCCTCGTCCCAGCATCCTTCGGTGCGGCGGGATGGCCGCACCGCCACCCCGTCGCTGACTCTAGCTCGCTCGATGTCCCACGCCCGTCGCGCACCCATGGATGTGCACGCCTCATTGCTCTTGGTGCGGGAGCTCCTGCACTATCGCCCCGTCAACGACCTCTATGAGGACTGGCTCACTCGCATCACCGAGCTCGTCAGTGCCGCAGGGGGCTCCCCCTTGCGGTCCCTCTCGCTGCTTCGTGCTCCATCCCATGCAGGGGGCGAGGATCAGCAGGCGCCTCCGCCGCCTCCTCCCCAAGAAGGTGCCTTGGCTCCAAGGCACGCAGCCCCAGGGCGGGACCCTCCACGTCCGGCGCCTGCACAGCAAGAAGGGAGCTGCCAAGAGATCCCACGACCCCGGGAAGGTGCTCGCGTGCTCCCAGCGCCGACACGCCAAGATCGCGCCCCAGCGCCCCAACGACGAGACCCCGCGCTGCTCCCAGTGGCGGCGCGTGGTGACCCGCAAGAACAAGTCCAGCACCAGCAAAGGGCGCCGGTGGCCATGGTGGGCTGCCTCGCCTTCACCCCCGAGCTGCGCGGCGTCACATGGCCAGGCAAGTTCAAGCCTGACCTCCCTCCCCGCTATGATGGCACAACGGACCCCGCGGAGTTCCTGCAGCTCTACGAGCTGGGCATCGTAGCCGCCAACAGAGACAAAAAGGTCATGGCGAATTGGTTCCCCATGGCGCTCAAGGACGGCGCCCGCACCTGGCTCCTGAACCTGGCTCCCGGCACGATCTCCTCCTGGAGCGAGATGCGCACCCGCTTCATCGCCAACTTCCAGGGCACTCGCGACCGGCCCCCGGCCGTGAGCGACCTACGCCGCATCAAGCAATAGCCGGGAGAAACCCTGCAGAAGTACATCCAGCACTTCAGCTACGCTCACCTCAAGATCCCCAAGGTGACTGAAGAAGATATCATCTCAGCCTTCTCCGACGGCGTGCGCGACGTCAAGATGAAGGAAGAGCTAGCAATCCATGAAGACATGTGCACATCCCTGGAGCTGTTCAACTTGGCGACCAAGTGCGCCAGGGCTGAGGGAGGGCGTCTCTCCCTCCTCGAGCTCCCAGCAGCCGACCCGTAAGAAAAGAAGCTCAAGGCCAAAGACGTGAAGCACAAGGGGGCTGCCGTGCTAGCAGCAGAACCGGGCACCAAGCGAGGCAGGGACCAGCCTGAGTCATCCAAGGGCGGACGGTACTGCGTGTACCACAACCTCCACACCCACAACTCCAACGAATGTCGAGAGCTCAGAGCCGTGCGAGATGGGCGGATCGGCCGACGCCCAGAGCGCAACGACAGGGGCTATGGCCGAGGAGGAGGAAGAGGCGGTGGACGATGGGAAGACCATGGCCTTCGCCAGGGAAGGCGTGACCGCCCTCGCGAGGACCGTTGGCAGGACCAGCTTCGCGAGGGAGGCTGGAGGGACCGGCCTTGTGAGGGCCACCTGGACGGCAACGCAGGCCTCCCTCCTCTGCCGCCTCCACCAAGGAGGAACGAAGACCAACACCAAGACGATGGGGCTGGGGACTCCCAAGAGCCGTGTGCAATTGCTTGCATCTTGGGTGGCGCCCAGGCCCCAGCCTCACAGTGCATCTTCAAGAAGTTTGCTCACGAAGTGAATGCAGTCCTTCCCAAGCTTGAGGCCACGCGCCCTCTCAGGTGGTCTTCGTGCGCGATCACATTCAGTTTCGCATACCAGCTCAAGTGTGCGGTAACGGCCGAAGTCCTCCCGATTCTTTGCTCCCCAGTCATCAGCAGCGTGCAGGTCACCAGGACCCTCATCGATGGCGGAGCAGGACTCAACGTCCTGTCCGTCGAGACGTTCGACAATCTCCAAGTGTCGTATGACCAGCTTCAGCCGACCAAGCCTTTCTCAGGAGTCACCGATGGTTCCACTGTTCCAATTGGGCAGGTTCGCCTTCCGGTCACCTTCAGGCAACGCAACAACTACCGCACCGAGATCATCGACTTCGACGTTGCTCACATCCGCCTGCCGTAGAATGCCATCCTTGGGTACCCAGCCCTAGCCAAGTTTATGGTAGTGACTCACCATGGTTACAATGTCCTCAAGATGCCAGGAAGCGGTGGAGTCATCACCGTTCCCTGTGAAGAAAGGGACGCAATGTGCTCACTTGAGCTTGCGTTCCAAGCCGCAGCAATCGAAGACCCAGATCACGGGAGCGGGAGGCCTCCCGATGCGACCCTCAAGAAGAAGAAGACCTCACCTGGCCCGGGCCGCAAGGAGGCAGACACCTCCGGAGGTATTGCGTCAGGATTCGCGCCCGATCAGGGAGCGCCACCCTCTCACACATAGGAAGGGGCACCCGGCGCCCTCCTTAGGCGGGGCTCGGGGGCTCTCTCTTGGAGAGTCGCCGACCTTGCCAAGGTCGCGGGGGAGGTGCTCGGGCACCACTTGGAGGTGTGCTTTCAAGCACGCTTCCCTCGGGAAGGTACAAGTCAAAGGAGACCAAACCCTCAGGATTTCATCGCAAGGAACACCCATGAGCTACAAGAGTCCAGAGTCATGCGCGGCAGCCGCCACTTACCTGCCATGGCCCCACATCCAGGCGAGGATGGAGGACTGCGCGTCTGCGTCGACATACCAGGGCTCAACCGAGCTACATCCCAGGAGCGCCTATGGCCTTCGGCCGTAGGGCGCTGCGAGGGACCACCTCATAGCTATGTTCGCATGCCCTTCGGCCAGCCAAGCGCGGTCGCCGCACATCAGCGCCTGTTGAGGAGCATTTTGGAGGCTCAAGAGGTCAGGCATCACGCGGTCCTGGCAGAGGTGGCGATGGTCCCCGAAGACCTGCACGCGCCACTGGAGCCTCCCGAGACCCCTGGGCCTGGGGGCTCATGAGGGTCGACGTCTTCACCGCGCATCACTCACTTCCTCAACATCACTTCATCTTCAACAGCACCAGGTGACATCTTTCAGAGTTCTACTTTTAGCTGGGAGCGCCCACAGGGCTGCACCATTCCCAGGTCGCATGGGTCCGTCCCCGCAGCATGTATCCATTTTGTTTATGTTCTTTACTTACCTTGTTGGGGGTGCCCCTCGGGCTGCATCATCCCCACGCCGCTCGGGCCCGACCCAGCGGCGGTTGCTTTTACCTGCACTTGCTTGAAATTGGATTTCCTATGTGCTTAACATAACTGTAATCACCTGCTCGATCGACGCCTATCTGAAGAGCCACTCGCTCTGGCACGACGCGTGCGCACGGGTTCGTCCCTGTAGCGTTAATAAACCTGAGTGGTCGAGCTCTGGCCACGGCAGCCCCGCACGGCGCCACCTCGCCAGGCCCTCAGTGCCCTGACCGCTCTCTCGGAGTGACCATAGGTTGGCCGGCGACCATAATGACAGGCCTTGTTTCTCCTCATGATTGGTGTGCAGGATCTACTCCAGGAGCAACGTTGGGGGCATCGTGAGCTCTCTCTCCCACTCTTCGGCACGGACCACTTGCACGTTAAAAGGGGGGCGCCTGAGCATCGTGACTCATGGGCTCTCACTGGCTCTCCAGCCCTCGCCCCCTGGCCTTGACCCACGGCATCGCGACCTGTCATACCAGCGGCGGCTGAGCTCGCTCGAGGGCCGGGACCTGAGGATGTAGAGCGTTAAGGAAAATGCGGGGGAGTGGGAAGAAGCTTGCAAGGGCCTCACCCAGCAGTACCTTGGCCACCGCCTCTCGGGTCGGGCGCCTCTCCGAGGAACTACGTCAGACGCACAAGATAAGTCGCGCCCTCGCCAGAGCTAGACCAACGCAGCGCTAAATCCCCGCCCAGTGCAACTCTGTCACGGCAATGCTACCTTCCTTTCTCGCCCAGCAAGGATTGCTTGAGCGCTGAAGGGGACCTCCCGAGCATCACGTCTTGGGGGCCCTTACCGGACCTCGGGCCGCTCACCTCCTGGCCACGGCATCGCGACCTGGCATACTAGCGACGGCTGAAGGTTGCCTGGGGACTGGGACCTGTCAGCGTAGAGCGCCAAGTCCTCATGAGGATAGAAAGGGGGAGCTTAGCCGGCACAAAACGGACACCTCACGCCAATTCATATTAAGGATATAGTATTTACAGAAGGCACGGCAGACACCTTACATACTCCTGCGGGGTGTTGCTTTAATTCCTCGCAGGGAACAAAAGGTGCTAACCCTAAGGAACGCTACTCGCTAGCACCTCCCCAAGTGACGCCATCATAAATAGTAGGCTCCCAAGTGACGGCGCCAATCCCATCCAGATCAGTGGCGCCGGCAGCCCGATGCATCTGCCCCACTCCGAGTGCGGCGCGAGCTCGGAGGCTCGTAGCTGTCGTCGCTCGTCTCCGGGGTCGCGAGGAGTTCGGGGGAGCCGCTGAAGCCCTCAGCCCCTCCGCTACTGCCTGAGGAGCTGCATGAGGACCAACCGGCGGGGCTGGTCCTCGCCAGTTCGTCACCACTGTCGCTTCCCTTAGGGCAGCATTCCAGCCGGCGTCCCTCTGCATCAAAGACCTTGAAGAACAACTAGGAGGCGCCGTCGTATTCAAGATGGATCACCAAGGCACCGTCCGTGCGACACACCTGGGCAATCTCACCCCAGCCCCGGGTCATGAAGACCTTGCCCGAAGCGATGACCGCGACCTCCGCTCTGGTTGCAGGGGTGCCATAGTCGGCGTGCTGCAGCCAGAGCTCCAGGGCCCCGCTCGGAGGCATCTCGAAGGCGAAGGAGGGAGGAAGGCGGATCCACGAAGTTGGAGGCATGGCGGCGTGGAGCACAAGCTCGCGAGAGGAGCGCTCCGCGTGGACTCCAGGGGGAACGACGTGCACCACCGTGACTCGCCGGCGTCGACGGCGACGCTATCGGTGTTGCGCGGCGCCCTCCCCCTGGGGCCTACGATGCGGGCGTACAAGGGCAGCGGAAACCCAGGCGGCGGCCGCTCGTACCACGACCTCGACACCACCTGCCAGGCGCCTTCGTCCTGGTGACAGAGGATTGGCCGCTTCTTCGGTGGGACGGGGTCAGGACCCTCTCTGGGGGCCTTTCCCTTCTCATTAGCTGAAAACCGGCGGATCGGTGCCATTGGTGCAAGAGGAAGCTAGGATGAGGAAGAAGAAGAGGAGGAGTAACGGAAAGGGGTGAACTGGCGGAGCCCACACGGCCCCGTATTTATAGCCGGGGAAGGCCAACCGCCGAGCACCATGACCTTAGGTAATCATGACCCATATCTCTGCATGCAAGGACTCGTCGAGTCGTGTGGTTGCTGAGGCATCGTGGGAGGCATAGACGCCCACGTCCAATCAACCGCCACGCGGCGCCCAAGGCCGCAGGCTGTTAGGGCCCACGGCACTTTGCGCTTGCCCTTCACTTCTCTGCTAAGCCAAGCACGCGCGCTCCTTGGGCCTGGGGGCTACTGTCGGCATTTTGGGAATGGGGGTCACCAGACTTGCCTGCCTGCGGCGTGGCTCAGGAGGGGGCCGAGCGTGGCCCGTCTTCATTAGCCCAAGCTCAAGACCCTCGCGAGGGGACAAGCCTCGCGGGGCGGACGACAGGAAGCTTCCTCAAGAGAGCGGCCTCATCAGGCAGGCTCGCGAGGAGGCGGAGAGATCAATGCAAGGGTACCTCGCGAGGATCCCATGATGCAAGCCGTGACGATCAAGGCCAGGCGGGCGCCGGCCTGCGTAGGGTCCTTGTTTCCCCTTCGGTGCAAAGGGGGCAAGCACAGGCCAAGGTATCAGGCAAAGGTTACCATTCCAGTGCAACAAGACCAAGACCAGCCGGATGGCCGGACGGAGGTCACCGTGGAGCCCAAGACGACGTCATCACCAGTGCTTTTGGCAGTCGAAGACCACCTTTGGTCAGGATAACTTGTGCTAGATGTCCCCCCTTCAAAATGGCCAATTGTTGGCGCCCTTCCCGCTCAATTATTCGGGGAGAGGCCCAGGGCCTCTATAAATAGAGCTAGCCTCCACAAAGGAAGGGGGGAGAGATCTGGTAGAACCCTAGGAGAGAGAGAAAACCCAGTAGAGACTAAGTAGAACTCACCGCACCAGCTCAAGAACACCCCTTGCGAGGCTGTTCTTCCCTTGTACTGTCCATCATCAGCCGCAGAGGCAATCCACCACACCACAAACTGGAGTAGGGTATTACACCACAACGGTGGCCCGAACCAGTATAAACCTCGTGTCTCTTGCGTTGTTCATCATTTTCATCTTAGTTCACATGAGTGGATCAGATGTAGATCGGTAGGGAAGAGATCTCCGCGCGCACCCTAGTGTTCGAACCTCAAGGGTCTGCCGGAATCCGAAATTCGACACCAGCAGTCAGGGGGCGAATCGTTTTTTTGCCCGGACGCACTTCCTTGCGTGCGAAGATGTAGCTGGTGGGTCCCAGCAGTCAGGGGGAAACATTTTTTTCACGAAATACGGTGGCCCGTCCGGTGGGTCCCTGCTGTCAGGTAGAGGAATATTTATTTTGCACGTAATAAGGAGGCACTTCCTTGCTGCGGCCGTGGACCCAGTTGTCAGCCTCTACACGTACAGTCTGCATCCGATGGAAGCCGTTCCTTGACCACGTTGACGACGCCGCGCCAAGAGCACCATGGCGGTGGACGACGGCGAGGCCTAGAAAGGGGATGACGCGGAGCCAGGGAAGACACGGTAGTGGATGCCCACACGTAGAGGAGTATGAGGGTTCACTGGTTCGCTGCGGTGTGAGGCTACCGTCGCCGCAGAATAACAGGGGGTGTGGGTGAGTAGAGGGATGGCCTGGACAGCAGTGGGAGTAGTAGGGGGCGGTGAGGCCTCCGCCGCATCGTAGCCGGCCACGGGAGGCAGGAGCACGAGGCACGACCGGCGCTGATTTGGGCGGCTGGAGCAAGAAGACCAAAGGTTGAAGAAGCACTACGGCCGGTGGATGGACATCGTACGGTCAGTGGAGCTAGAATGTGCATATTGACTAAGTTGACAAAGCCATCCGTCCCTGTCAACTTAGAAGGCCCACAAGTCAGCCTACCACTATACTGGGTCCCAGCTAGCAGGGGGAGTATTCATTTTTTGTGCGTAATAAGGAGGCACTTCCTCGCGTGCGAAGATGTAGCTGGTGGGTCCAAGCTGCCAGCGGCGGTAATGTTTTTTTGCAAAATACAACAGCTCTTTCGGTGGGTCCCAGATGTCAGGTGGAGGAATCATTATTTTGCGCATAATAAGGAGGCATTTCCTTGCGTGCGGCCATGGACCCAGTTGTCAGCCTCTCCACGTATAGTCCACTTCAGATGCATGTCGGTCGTTGACCATGTTGACCAGGCCGCGCCGAGAGCACTAGGGCGGTGGACGACGGCGAGGCCTAGGAAGGGAACGACACAGAGGCAGGGAAGACTCGACAGTTGTTTCCCACGCGGAGGGGAGTATGACTGTATGAGGGTTTACTGGTTCGTCTGTCGTCGCTGGAGAATAACAGCAGGTGTGGGTGAGTAGAGGGATGGCTAGGCCAGCGATGGGAGTACGGTGGGGCGGTGAGGCCTGCGCGGTAGCACAGCCGGCCGCGGGGAGGAAGGAGCAGGCAGTCTGGCCGGCGCTTGTTTGAGCGCCTGGAGCAGGAAGAGTAGAGATTGAAGAAGCACGACGACCGTTGGATGGACATCCAACAGTCACTGCTTGTGCGTCAACCTTTTTTTAGGAAAGGCTCAAATCTGTGGAAAACATCATACAACCCATCTGCCATTATTTCTAATAATTTACAGCCCATTTGCTAATTCTTAAGGTTTTTTTTGGATCCCATATTCTTTTTGTTAGTATTACAGCCCATATTGTGGCCACGGTTAAAAAATTATACGAAATTTTGCATATTTCGGTGCGGTCCGAACTGTTTTTAATCCCGAAATTTTGAGTCACATTCAAACTGATTTTAAAAATAAATGTATATCAATATAAAATCCAACAAATTGTCCATGCATAAAAATCAATGCAATTTAAAATCTGGAAATGAAAAAAAAGAAATTTGAAACTAATTGTCGCTTTGATGTGTTTTAAAAATGTACACCCCATTTCTCAATACTGATAGGCCATTTTCTCGGCCAGCCGAATGAAGCTCTCCTCGCCTTGAAAGATTTGCAGCCCAACAGGCCTAACAAAGCGACTTACTTGGCAAATCACAAAAAAACTGGGATGTGGCCGTGGACCCAGCTGTCAGCCTCTCCATGTACAGTACTCTTCCGATGGAAGTCGGTCGTTGACCACATTGACCAGGCCGCGCCGAGAGCACCAAGGCGGTGGACGACGCGAGGCCTAGGAAGGGGACGACGCGGAGTCGGGGAAGACGCGGCAGTGGATGTCCACGCGGAGAGGAGTACGAGGGTTCACTGGTTCGGCTGCGGTGTGAGGATGTCGTCGCCGCAGAATAACAGGGGGTGTGGGTGAGTGGAGGGATGGCCTGGCCAGCGGTGGGAGTAGTATGGGGGCGGTGAGGCCTCCGCGGTAACACAGCCGGCCACAGGAGGCAGGAGCAGGCAGCATGATTGGCGCTGCTTTGGGCGACTGGAGCAAGAAGACCAGAGGTTGAAGAAGCACTAAGGTCGTTGGATGGACATCGTACGGTCACTAGAGCTAGAATCATTCATATTGACTAACTTGACAAAGCCCTCCATCCCCGTCAACTTAGTAGGCCCAAAAGTCAGCCTCCCACTATGGTGGGTCCTAGCTAGCAGGGGGTATTCATTTTTTTTGTGCGCAATAAGGAGGCACTTCCTTGCGTGCGAATATATAGTTGGTGGGTCCGACCTGTCAACGAAGGGAATGTTTTTTCGCGAAATACAGAGGCCCTTCCTGCGGGTCCCAGATGTAAGGTGGAGGAATTATTATTTTGCGTGTAATAAGGAGGCATTTCCTTGTGTGCGGCCGTGGACCCAGCTGTCAGCCTCTCCACGTACAGTCCACTTCCGATGGATGTTGTTCGTTGACCACGCCATGCCGAGAGAACCAGGGCAGTGGACAACGGCGAGGCCTACGAAGGGAACGACACGGAGACGGGGAAGACACGGCAGTGGCTGCCCACATGATGGAGAGTACGAGGGTTGACTGGTTTAGCTGTCGTCGCCAGAAAATAACAGGAGGTGTGGGTGAGTAGAGGGATAGACAGGCCAGGGATGCGAGTATATGATGGGGCCATGAGGCCTTCCCGGCAGCACAACCGGCCATGGGAGGCAGGAGCAGGCGGTTCCGACAGCGCTGGTTTGGGCGGCTGGGGCAGGAAGATCAGAGACTGAAGAAGCAGGATTGCGGTTAGATTGACATCTAACACTTTGACGCTGGTAGAGTCTATTGTTGACTAAGTTTATTTTTTGATAAACCTTGTGTACGCATGAACTTAGTAGGCCCACAAGTCAGCCTCCAAATCTGTGGCAGACAACATAAAGCCCATTTGCTGTTTTTTAATAATTTGCATCCCATTTGTTAATTCTTAAGTAATTTATTACAACCCATTTTCTGCCTAGGACCACGGTCAAAAAGTTCAACCTTATTTTGCATATTTTGGTGGAGTCCGAACTTTTGTAATCCCGAAATGATAAACATTTTTTAAGAAATTATTGATTTGCCAAAAAAATCGTTTTGTTTTTGTAAGCAAATAAGACGTGGGACAATTGAGTTGGTTTAAGGGAAAACCAGTGGTAAAAAACATCGATGGGAGGGAAAACAACAACAAAAATAAGGATGTAAATATGAAAAGTGAATTTTATGTATTTTCAATATAATGATATGTGTATATGAACTAGTGAAACTATTGGTAGATATTAGAAAACGGATGTAGGACATGCGTTTCAAGTGGAAAATAGAATTGGGCTGTGTGTTAGATTCAGTAAAAAAAGTGCATGCGGATGTTGTAAGACAAAATATAACTAATGCTGGCGGGCCAGAGGCCAGTAGATACCTGCTAGATCTTTGTGCCCCGTTGTCATCATGGGCTGGGCCTATTAAAAACAAAACCAAGCCTGGGTAGTCTACAACCTAGTTGAAACTTGCTCGACCTGAAAAAACAATATATGTGCTCAATAAACGAGAGAATTCTGCAAGTACAGACTGATAATTGGGATGCAGCAGGGATATTGTTTTTTCATCATGATAATAAGAGCATGCACTTGTTTCAAAAAATTGGAGAACTGGGAATTCGAATGGCAGGTGCTTATGCTACCCTTCAAATAAAACGCAGGTGCCTGAAAATTCATTTCGAAACAAATGATTCAACTTTATATCCACGTCGACCCTCGGCATGATGGTTGGAAGCAAATGCAAAGTTCATACCAAAAGATCGTTAACAACAATACCAACTTGCGGACGACAAGGTAGTACAAGTACCAATACCAAACTAACTTATAATCTTTTTAGTCCTGGACCTAGTGTTCGTCTGGTAGAAAATCTTGCAGAGGACCTGCTCCCGCTCCTTCTCTTGCTCCAGGTCCCCGAGGTGGTACTGGTGCATCACCCAGTTGGTCCTCTGCTGGTCGAAGTTATTGTTGGTGTGCAGCACCAGAACCTTTTTGCTGCCCGTTTGCCGGTCGTTGACCATCACTGGCAAGGTATTGCCGGTGTTGTGCCACATCACGTGCATGCCGCACTCTGACTGTATCTTGCAACGCGTCCACGTTCCCCTTTTGAACATCTTGGAATTGCGCTGGAAGAAATGCTTTCTTAGGCCTCAAGGTGCTCGATCAGCTCCTAATCCGTGGGATCGAACTTGACACCAGCCGGCAGCACCGATCAATCCTTCTTCGACTTGCATGGGTTAATTCCAATTATATGGTACTCAATGTATGATCAATCGACTGTTTTAAGTGAATGATGAAAGATTTCGACAGAAAAGTGGTACTCCAAATCTGAAGTCCAGAATACCCGAACACGCCGCCGCGATTCTTGTATCACCTCATGCGCAGCGTGTTGTCACGTCAATTCAATGTGTGGACATGACGAATAATTTGACTGACTATACTAGTACTGCTACTGTACTACTTACTAGTCGTATTTAGTGTCACATTTTAACCATAGGTTTAACTAACAAGTAAGCACTTGAAGCCTAAGTGATATATATATATATAGAGTGGCACGATTAGAATAGTTATTTGGATCACGGTGTACCCCTATAAGGGCCCGACGGGAAGTTCCTGAGATCGGGCGAGCTAACAGAAAAGGCCCAAAGGCCACAACCTCTTATCCCGTGCCCGCGACCCCCAGTCGGCGCCCACCTTCCCCCGCCCCCGCCTCCTTCCGGGCGCGAAGCCGGCCCCGCCTCCTCCGGCGCGAAGCCTCCGCCCCCAACTCCTCTTGGTGCGTCGCCGCCCCCGGGTCCCGAAGCGCCTCCCACCGCAGCTAGCCCCGCCTCCTTTGACGTGAGGTCGCCGCCCCCACCTCCTCCGGCGCGAGGCCGCCGCCCCCACCTCCTCCTAGTGCACCGCTGCCACCTTGTCCCGACGCGCGTCCGGCCTCCGCCGGCCCTCACTCCACCGCAAACACCACGTCGGCCTCCCTCCCCCCTGGATCCATCGTGGTGGTGGCCTTCCTACCCCTGGATCCACCGCGACGGTGCCTCGCTCCCCTGGATCCACGGCGGCGGCGGCGGACAGCCTCCCCCTGGATCCACCAGCCGTCAACCTCCCCTCGAGCACCTCCCTTCCTGTGCTGCAACCGTGGCACCGCTACTGCGCCACCCGCCCCAAACACCGTAGCTCCTCCTCCATGAATACATCATGGATGGCCACCTGCTCAACGATGGCGCCAACCTAACTCTGACCATGGCGACAGTCGACAGACGCCAATGTTGCAGGTATTGCTGCTACATGTCTTCCCTGATCTCACTCCCTCCCTCTCCCTCACCTCTCTTTCTTCACAAATATCTTCTTTGCTGGAGGATTTGAACTTCTCCAAATTTGCACTAAAACTAACTGCAAAAATGTTTCTGTATTTTGCTTATGAAAGAATTGACTTGATGTTTGAACTGCAGGCCTGTCTTCTTTGACCAGAAGACGCTCTAGTTTAGCAGCATCAACAACGCAAAAAAGAGAGGAAGAAAATGGATGTCAGGCTCATCTCTGGAGTCTTTGCAATCCTTTCATGATAGGTGTTTATGTAAAGCATGCTCATGCATGCCTGTGGAAGTTGAAAGGAAACAAATGTTCCAGTATCCCTATCAGCATATATTTTCTAAATGTCAACCCAGAGAAAACGCGATGGCATGACTAGTCTAGATTGTGAGGAGAAGTTCATATTCAGAAAGGATATAAGTTCACATAAGCCAGTGACCATGGACAAACAAAGACCCAAAAATTGTTTTTTTGTCTCAAAAATGTTTACAATAAATTTTGTATGTGAATGTGTATAATCAAAACAATGCGTGTGTGAATATAGGTTGCTAGTCATTAATCTGTTGTTATATCTATCATCAACTATTTCCTTTGTTTTTGAGAAATCTTGTGAAGAAATAATATTCCACTCAAAAATTCCTTGGAAAGCTCAGACACATCGTGCACATGGAAAATCATGGGAAGTGCTTCTAGTCGAGAGCAATACCACGCAAAAAGTGAAACCACCGTGGAGAAGAAAAGTTAGAGGGGAATTGTAGTGTTTGTAGTTTGGAAAAGAGAGAAGAAACTTGACGTTCAAAATGAACCAAAAGGCATTTAGAAAAAAAGAGTTTGCTGAGGAGCAAAAACTAGAAGTTCACAAAACAAAAAAGCCTATATATAAGTTAAAAGACAAGACAATATAAATAAATTTCTGTTTCTAAAACTAAACTAAGAAGTTCGAGTTTGGAAAATATAGCAGGTCAATGTTTATAAAAAAATCATATTTTTTTCGTATGTAAAAATAAAATCAAGAAGTTCAAATTAAAAAAACCAAAGTAGTTTAAAAAAATATAAAATTGAGTTTTCCCTGTTTTGTCCAAAAAATATAGAAGGTCAAATTAAGTAACGGAGCGGTTCAATATTTATTACAAAACTAGTATTTTTCCATTACTAAAATAAATAAACCAAGAAGTCGAAATTACCAAAATAGTGTAGTTAGATATATATCAAAAACTCATTTTCTTTGTTATTAAATAATCAAAAATCAAGAAGTTCAAATTAAAAATAAAGGAGTAGTTCAATTTATAAGGATAACTCAAAATATTTCCGTTCTACGAAAAATAAAAGTATGAAGTACAATTTGAAAGGAAATGTTTGATGCTTAATTAAAAACATATTTTGTAAGAATAAAACTAAAAAGTTCAAAATAAAATAACAGAGAAGTTTGAAGTATATTAAAAACTCATTTTTCCTCGTTATTAAAGAATAAAATGAAGAAGTTCGAATTAAATACAAGAACAACAAAAAAAATTAAGAGGATTTTCCATTTTTTTAGAAAAACTACAAGTTCAAACTTTGCGAGTATGAAAAAAATTGTCAACACGCGAAATTTGCGTGTTTTCAATAGCTTTCCACCGGTATATCATTTGCTCAATTCCGGTAAGTGGTTGGGGAGTTAGGGGCAAAATACATCACGTGAAAAACAGACTGAAGTTCAAATAGAACTGCTACAGAAGTTCAACCTCTTCACGCAGTGCATTTTTGGAGACTCTGTTTTTGCAATGATGGCAGAACGCATGGTCTCGGAAGTTCAGATTGCTAAGTAACAGAAGTTCACGTACTACACGGTGTGCATTTTGTATTTAAAAAAAGAATGAAAAAGAAAAGGCTAAAAGTTTTGTTGCTAGAAGTTCCAGTGCTCGGCCTGAGAAAGTTCAAAAATTCTTATGAGAGAGGTTGAACAAAAATACGTGACAGAAGTTCAAGGTGAAAAAATAGCGAGAAGTTCAACTAGTACACGGAAAGCATTTCAGATGAGAATATAAGAATAGAAAACAAAAAGCTTAAAATGTTTGTTGCAAGAAGTTCATGTACTCCTTCATTGCGTGTAATTCGACGTATACACAAAAATGTGACAGAAGTTCATATATAGTGAAAACAATGAAAAGTTCAAGTACTGCAAGCAATGCATTTCAGGTGAGAATAAAAGTATAGAAAAATAAAAGCTTAAAAGGTTTGTTGAAAGAAGTTCGAGTGCTCTGTCCCGGGAGGTTCAGAAATTCTTGCGAGATATGTTCACCTTGTATTTCCATGTTCAAAAACACAACAAGAAATTGTTTTTGCGTTTTAAAATAATTCTCTCAATCCACAAAGAAGTTAAGTTATTATTTGGGAGCAATTTGATTTAAAAAAAATTCAAATTATAAAAATGGAAAATGTTCATGTACTACATGGTGTGTGTTTAATACGAGAAAAATGAATTAAAAGGCAATGTCCAAATTTTTTGTTGTTATAAGTTCAAGTCCTCGGTCGAATAAAGTTAACAAATTTATTATGAGAGAAGTTTGTACAAAAGGAATATCATTTGTGTAACACTGATGAATGGATGAGAAAATTACAAACAAAAATACGTCATAGAAGTTCAACGTGAAAACAGCAGGAAGTTCAACTACTACACTGAATGAATTTCAGATGAAAAACTTTTAAAAACGTTGCGAGTATGAAAAAATGATCAACACGGGAAAGTTGCGTGTTTACAGCAGCTTTCCATCGATATATTATTGCTGAATTCCGGGGAGTGAATGGAGAGCTACGAGCAGTGGATGGAGAGCTACGGGCAAAAAAAGCACGTGAAAAACAGAGTGAAGTTCAAGTAGACATGCCGAGAAGTTCAGGTTCTTCACGCGGTGCATTTACGAAGAATCTGTTTCGCGATAAAGGCAGAACGAACGATCTCGCCAATTTTGAAATTACTTGAAAATGGCAAGGAATCACAGAAAACCATCAACATGAAAAAGTTTCGAATTTTTCGTAGCTTTTCAGCGGTATATTATTTGCCCCATTCCGATAAAGTTTGTAGAAATTACGGTAAAAATACGTTTTTAGCCTTTTTCAAAACTAACATAAAACCATAATGAATTAGGAGAAACAATATATACAAAAAAGTTTCGCACTTCTTCAAGCTTTCCAACGCCATATCATTTGCTGCATTTGGACATACGTTAAAAAATTAGCTCGAAAAAACGAACTCGGTGGAACTTGTACCGTTTTCTAAATTACTTTTAAACCGTTCAAAATTAGAAAAAACTTTTAACATGAAAAAGTATCACATTTTCGTAAGATTTCCAACGCCATATTATTTGCCTCAATTGGATTAGCCGTTTAGAAATGGCATCGAAAATACAAACTCGGGTGTTCCATTTGCAAAATTCTACGATTTTCTGAATTACTCTTTAACCGTAGGGAACTAGAGAAAACTTTCAACATGTGGAAGGAGCGGTTTTTCAGCAGCTTTCCAACACCATATTATTTGCCTCATTCCGATAAACAGTTTAAAAATGCGATCGAAAATACGATTCACGTTTTTTGTATGAAGAAAAACGGTTTTCAAAACTGCTCTTAAACCTCTAACATTTTGGCAAAAAATTAACTTGGGTCATGATACTGATGTCCATAGCTTTCCAACGGTATATTGCAAGCCCCATTTGGACACCTTTTAGCTAAAGTTCAACCTAGTACTAGGGGAAGGTCAGGCGCGTTACTTGGGAAGTTCATGTTGTGATAAGAATATTATTCTGATCCCGTGATCAGAATAGTGTTTATATATTTATATACTGCACAACATCTCCATCATCATTATCAGTACATCCTACGCAGGTGAGTTAGGATGCACTTGATCCCAGAAAGGTATCTATCCTTCAAACCAGAGGAGTGCTTCAAACTAACAACAGTACCTGATATCCAACAAAAGAGGGTCGTGCTACAGTAGCAGAATACATGGCTCAGTCTACATATCGGTACGAATCAAGTTGTGCATATTTGTTGTTGGCATGAACCACATCGCCGCATGTCTGGTTTGCAAAAGCCATCCATCGCATGGAAGCTTGATGCCTTTCACACACTGAAGATTATCTGGCAACAAGCTGTGTCGACGAATCTCTGGATATGATGATTCATGAATCACATGGTATGATGTGTAAACACAGTCCCCCTGGCGAATGGAAGTTGCATAGCACGGTAATCATCGCCGGTGATATGATCGATGATTGGTTGGATGATCGGATAATTGAGCCCGAGGAACATGGAGTGGTTGCCGAGGCTGTAAACCCGCCTCCAGTTAAATACACCTGGCCCAACGGAGCTGGGATCTTTCTCGAACACGAAGCAGCCATAGCCATCAATGTCACAAACGCCCCAGGCATTATACTGCATGTGGTTTGATGAAATGGTTTGGTCAATTTGGTATGTGCAAATGAGCATCAAATGACCACCGTCAGCTGAACGAGCGATAAATCACCACCCATTGGCTGGTATGATTCCAGGTCCTGGAATCATGGAGGCCAGCGCATTTGCATCTGTTGCAACAATTCAAATTGGAGACCAAAAGGACAAAAATAAACAATCATGTTCAGAGTATGTGTGGAATTAAGAATATTATATCATTGACACATATCATAGACAGAGAATTGCAATGTCGTGGTCATAATCATACCCCAAGTTAAAAAAATAAGCCAATGGCTTTCATATTCTAGCAATATATCATGGTTCAAACATCATGTAACAATGAGAAGAAAACAGATATGACAGGGCCTACTCATATCCTACCATAGCACTTACTACAGTTATCATATCAACTCTAAGCAATAACATGTGTTGTTATAAAAAAAACCTGGAAATGAGAGTAACATATAGCAATCATAAGGTTATACTCATAATATCTATTCTAACAATCATTAGATACCAATTGTTCTCATATCAACTCTAACAATAACATTTGTGGTCATAAAAATCTAGGAAATGAGAGGAACATATAGCAATGATGTGGTTATAGACATACTATATATTCTAAATTTGTAACAATGAATAGGCAGTCATATTCTTAAAGTAATGATGAGATGAGA
Organism: Triticum dicoccoides; assembly: GCF_002162155.2. Taxonomy (NCBI): domain Eukaryota; kingdom Viridiplantae; phylum Streptophyta; class Magnoliopsida; order Poales; family Poaceae; genus Triticum; species Triticum dicoccoides. The sequence continues at coordinate 493,769,296 of NC_041382.1, forward strand.
TAGAACAATTACATGATGATAGATTCCACCAGTATAGGTAGCCAATCTATGCGTCGACCGCATAAACGATGCCATCATGCACTATAGCATTGGACATAAGTGTTGGGTAAAGAGGATCGACGATGAGCCATAACCATGTATGGCGACCGGATTCCAGATAGACTAATCCCATGTGGAACACGGCAATGAGCTTGAAATCCATGTAGTCTTCTGATGGTGTGGGCACTTCATAGATTACAACCTTCAGCAAACAGAGGTCCAGCCAAAAGCTCGACGCATCTCGTGCGTAGTAGGCAGGAGTGTCTGGCGGGCCGCGACGCTCGATGGCGGTGGTATCCAAAGATGGAAGGGTGATCTCTCGCTGGGTGTAGATATCCATGAGATGCCACGGACTACCGAATTGGTGGATGAGGATGATCTAGTTGGCCTTCATGCCCGCCCAGTCGTGGTCGCGCATGAAGGACATGTGGACGGGTAGTGGTAGCATGTCGAGGGGCACCACGGCAACCTCCGTAGGATCATCAATTCGGTGTATGGGACACCTGCGAGGATCGGGCATCAGCAAGTAGGGTGTCTTGAAAAGAGCCGGCCGGTTGCAGACAAGTAGACGGTACAAAGACACCAAGCATGTGGCCAGACGGACGGTGCTGAGTAGGTCCATACGATTACAGATCTGCTCCAAGAGAACATCGGGGAGGGAATTCCAATCGCGGCTCTGATGACCCACAAGTATAGGGATCTATCGTAGTCCTTTCGATAAGTAAGAGTGTCGAACCCAACGAGGAGCAGAAGGAAATGATAAGCGGTTTTCAGCAAGGTATTCTCTGCAAGTACTGAAATAAGTGGTAACCGATAGTTTTGTGATAGGATAATTTGTAACGAGCAAGAAGTAACAAAAGTAAATAAAGTGCAGCAAGGTGGCCCAATCCTTTTTGTAGCAAAGGACAAGCCTGGACAATCTCTTATATAGAGAAAAGTGCTCCTGAGGACACATGGGAATATTGCCAAGCTAGTTTCCATCACGTTCATATGATTCGCGTTCGGTACTTCGATAATATGATATGTGGGTGGACCGGTGCTTGGGCGCTGTCCTTACTTGGACAAGCATCCCACTTATGATTAACCTCTATTGCAAGAATCCGCAACTACAACAAAAGTATTAAGGTAAACCTAACCATAGCATGAAACATATGGACCCAAATCAGCCCCTTACGAAGCAACGCATAAACTAGGGTTTAAGCTTCTGTCACTCTGGCAACCCATCATCTACTTATTACTTCCCAATGCCTTCCTCTAGGCCCAAATAATGGTGAAGTGTTATGTAGTCAACGTTCACATAACACCACTAAGGGGAGACAACATACATCTCATCAAAATATCGAACGGATACCAAATTCACATGACTACTAATAGCAAGACTTCTCCCATGTCCTCAGGAACAAACGGAACTAATCACAAAGCATATTCATGTTCATAATCAGAGGGGTATTAATATGCATATAGGATCTGAACATATGATCTTTGTAATGCCCCGTATGTAACTTGCTATATTTGTATTCCAACTCTTGCCATTTTCAGCTCTAAGTTATGATTTTCCCTCGTGGTTGGGTTTTGCCTCCGTTTGGTTTTTTTTCCATGTCATGCATTTCATATCATGTCATCATGTGCATCGCATTTGCATACGTGTTCGTCTCATGCATCCGAGCATTTTCCCCGTTGTCTGTTTTGCATTCTGGCGCTCCTACGTCCTCCGGTGTTCCCTTTTGCCTCTTTTCATGTGCAGGTGTTAAACATTCTCGGATTGGACCGAGACTTGCCAAGCGGCCTTGGTACACTACCGGTAGACCGCCTGTCAAGTTTCGTGCCATTTGGAGTTCGTTTGATACTCCAACGATTAACCGAGGAACTGGAAAGGCCTCGTGTGTGTTGCAGCCCAACACCCCTCCAAAGTGGCCCAAAACCCAGCTAAACCCCCTCCATCCTCTCGGTCGTTCGATCACGATCGCGTGGCCGAAAACCGCACTCCATTTGGAGTCTCCTAGCTCCTTCTATGTTTAAATAGGCCCCCCCTCCTTCATTTTCGGGTCCAAACCCTAGCTCCCTCTTCCCCCGCCGCCGCCGGACACGTCTGAGACGGCCGGACGTGTCCGCACCGCACCCGGACCAACCAGCTATCGCCACGTGTAACCGCTACCATCTCTGCGCCGCCGGCCCGCCGCAGCCCACACCAGGCCCACGGGGCCCGAAGCCTGTCGCCGCCCGGGTCGCGCCTCTGCCCCCCGCGCCCGAGCCCGCGGATCCGCCTGCCGGCGCC
>NC_041382.1:493771945-493781453 GCF_002162155.2 Triticum dicoccoides
GCTCAGCGCTGCGCCGCCGCCACACAGCTCGCCGCCGGCCACCGCCGCCGCCCTCCGCCCCGAGCACCCGGCCTCGCCCACGCCCGCTGGCGACCTCCTCCGCCTCCACGCGCCGGGATCCGCTCGGATCCGCCATCTCCAGCGAGCCCCGCGCCGGTGAGCCTCGGTTCCCGTGCCCCCTTGACTTTTTCCCCGAGGTAGAATTTCTCCGAGTCCAGAAACTTTTGTATTTTGTTGCTCTGTTCATCATGCCATATCTCATCAACCGTAGCTCTGTTTTGCGCGTGTGATATATTGAAATGTTCTTTAGGATGTGCTCATCATTTCATTCCATTGCACCATGATTGTTTGAGTCCATCTTGATGCCTAAAATGTTGTTGCAAGAGTGCTCTAAAATGTTAGTTTCTGTTTCTTATCAGATTATGGACATTTATCATTTTTGCCATGATTGATGTGTGCCTCCTATGAACTTGAGCCCTACATGTGTTTTGGGCTATGCCATGCCATCTTTACAGGGGTGTATGCCATGTATTTTTGTGATCAATGGGGTGACTAGCACAAGCATGCAGAGTAGCTCTCGTGATGTTGCTGATTTCAGGGACTTAGAATTCTTCCAAGTCATTTCCCTGGTATTATTTTTATGCCATGTATTCATGTTGCTACAGAGAGATCCGTGCCTCTTTTTAGCATGTTCAGTAAGGATGCTTTTGAGATATTGTTATGTTCTATCTGTCCATGTCTTTGTTTGCAATTATAGAGTACCCTAGCATGACTAATCATACTCTACTTTTGCTATAAAATGTTCCTCGCAGATTGTTTACGTGTTATTCAATTTTGCCAAGGTTGTTGTAGTTGATCCATGCATGCTATGAGATTGTTATTGCCATGTTTAAATTATTGAACATGTCTTCTTGCGGGTGTATGCTTAGTTTGTCATGCAATGCCTTGTGGTGAGTGCATCGAGCTCGCAAACATGCCTACGTAACTCTGTTTTTGCCATGTCCAGTTTTCTGCCAAGTCTGAATCTGTTAACGAAACTTGCTATGTTTACATGGGTGCCATCATATCTTCTGATTCTTTTTGGATTATGGTCAGTAAGGTACTTTTGTTACATGCTTTGAGTAGATTCATTCCATGCCTTGCTTTGTCATGATATGTTCTTGTAGCATGTTGTTATGTTGCTCTAAACATTCCTTCCTGATGTTAAATCCTGACATGTTATTTTCACTAAGTCTGTGAACCTCATATCTTTTGCACTTTTTCCATGCTTGTTTGAGCCTCCTATTTTGTGAATTAGCCGTAGCTCAGTGTTCATCTTTTGTCAAGCATCTTGAGTGGGTCACTGCCATGTGCTTTGTTGCTATGTTAGAGTGCAGTAGCTTAGTTTCTTCTTGCATTCTAGATGGCATCATGCTGTTAATCGCAGATTAGTGCCATTATTGTTTTTCTTGCCATTTGCAAACCGTGCATCCGTTTCCGGTGATCTTCATATCGATTCCGACCGAGATCAACTCATCTTTCCAGCGGCGCTCTTGGTCTGCCAAGTTGAGGCCTGGTTCAATATTTTCCTTCCGGAGCACGCATATGCATTGCATATCACATCCCGCATATCATGCCATGTTTTGCATCATGTTGCTTGCGCATTGCACCGTGGTTGATTGTGTTTCCCTTGCTTGTATTCTTGCCTTGGGTTAGAGCCGGGAGATGAATACGTGATTGAGGAACCCGTTGAGTAAGCTTACGAGGATCAAGCGTACGTCAACTCGGAGAACTTTGCAGGCAAGATGACCATACCCTAGAAATCACTTCTATCTTTGCTTACTAGTTGCTCGCTCTATTGCTATGCCTATGATGCGATACCTACCACATCCTTTATCATGCCTCCCATATTGCCATGTCAAACCTCTAACCCACCTTTCCCTAGCAAACCATTGATTGGCTATGTTACCGCTTTGCTCAGCCCCTCTTATAGCGTTGCTAGTTGCAGGTGAAGATTGGAGTTTTGTTCCTTGTTGGAATATGATTATTGTTGGGATATCATTATTATATCTTGTTTACTTTAATGCATCTATATACTTCGTAAAGGGTGGAAGGCTCAGCCTTATGCCTGGTGTTTTGTTCCACTCTTGCCGCCCTAGTTTCCGTCATACCGGTATTATGTTCCTTGATTTTGCATTCCTTACGCAGTCGGGTTATACTGGGAACCCCTTGACAGTTCGCCTTGAATAAAACTCCTCCAGCAAGGCCCAACCTTGGTTTTACCATTTTCCACCTAGCCTTTTTTCCCTTGGGTTTTGCGGACTCAAGGGTCATCTTTATTTTAACCCCCCCCCCCGGGCCAGTGCTTCTCTAAGTGTTGGTCCAACCTAGAGCACCGTGCGGGGCCGTCCCTTGGCAACTCGGGTTACGTTGGCTCCCGAACGCTTAGCTTATTCGATGTGCCCTGAGAACGAGATATGTGCAGCTCCTATCGGGATTTGTCGGCACATCGGGTGGTCTTGCTGGTCTTGTTTTACCATTGCCGAGATGTCTTGTAACTGGGATTCCGAGTCTGATCGGGCCGTCCTGGGAGAAGGAATATCCTTCGTTGACTGTGAGAGCTTGTGATGGGCTAAGTTGGGACACCCTATAGGGATTTGAACTTTTGAAAGCCGTGCCCGCGGTTATGGGAAGATGAGAATTTGTTAATGTCCGGTTGTAGAAAACTTGTCACTTAACTTAATTAAAAATGGATCAACCACCTGTGTAGCCGTGATGGTCTCTTTTCGGCGGAGTCCGGGAAGAGAACACGGTCTCGTGTTATGCTTGAACGTAAGTAGTTCTAGGATCACTTCTTGATCATAGTTTCTCGACCGTGCTTTGCCTTCTGTTCTCGCTCTCATTAGCGTAAGATAGCCACCATATATGCTAGTGCTTGCTGCAGCTCCACCCCACTACCTTTCCCTACCCATAAGCTTAAATAGTCTTGATCGCGAGGGTTGAGATTGCTGAGTCCCCGTGACTCACAGATTACTTCCAAAAACCAGGTGCAGGTGTCGATGATGCCATTCCAGGAGATGCGACTAAACTCAAGTGGGAGTTCGATGAGGACTCAGGACGTTACTACGTTTCCTTTCCAGTCGATCAGTAGTGGAGCCCAGTTGGAGCAATCGAGGATCCTATGCATTTGGGGTTGTCTTTATTTTGGTTCCGTAGTCGGACCTTGATTGTATCTGGATGATGTAATGCTATATTTATGTATTGTGTGAAGTGGCGATTGTAAGCCAACTCTGTACCTCTTTCTTATTCAGTACATGGGATGTGTAAAGATTACCCCTCTTGCGACATGCCTACAATGCGGTTATGTCTCTAAGTCGTGCTCCGACACGTGGGAGATATAGCCGCATCGTGGGTGCTACATGTTGGTAATCAGAGCCATCCCCGACTTAGGAGCCCCCTGCTTGATCGAATCGTTGGCGTTGTTGAGTCTAGAAAAATGTTTTGAGTCATTTAGGATTATATATATCGGAGAGTAGGATTCTTTTTACTCCTCAGTCCCTTCGTCGCTCTGGTGAGGCATCCTGGCGTAGAGTTTTGACTCTTCTCTTCTCAAATTTCACTAAAAAAATTTAGGATCACGCGGGTATCTTGGAATCATTCCAATGGTTTTGTGATGAGAACATTGTTCTTGGTGCCTCTTGACATTTAGGGGTTGTGGCAGTGTCCCGGGGAGTTGAGCTCCGAGGTGTTGTCTTCACAATTTTATCATTGCAGTTCTGGTATACCTGAGTTTCGCCGACATCAAAAATAACTTTTATGCAGTTGTTGGTGAGATAACCTCGATGCCACCCAGTACTGGGGCGGGAGTTTGGGATTATTGCCATAACTCGTATAACGGATGCTTTTCGAAGGTTGAGGTAAATGATTTCTAAAGGTTTCTTGGTTATGTGTTGAAGGATGGATACAACTGGATGTAGGATTTGCTAGTTTTGGGTGAGATATTATGCTTCCCCTGTATCCCCAACACCTGATTGCATAACCGGAAAGTTTCGAGAGTTTCATAGGTGGGAATTCATGTAGCTCTAGTATTTCTTCTGCAGATATTTGGTTTGTGATTGGGTAATCCTTACCAAGTATTTGTTCATGTACGTACCTTGTTGTTTTATTCATCTACCTCTATCTAAGTGGCTTCTCAATTTATGGAAGTGTGATCATTTAATTTGGAATTCATTCGTTCATTCTTGTTCGAATGTTAAGGCTACATGTTGCAATTTCGATCCATTTGATTCAGCTTGAATATATGTATTTCAAGATGCTAACGGATGTCACCCTCTTCAGGATGGCTCCTCCAACGCGTCAGAATCCGGAACCTCCGCCACCACCTCCACCTCCGGAGGCATGGCAAGCTATGATGGCCGCTACCAACGCCAACATGTAGTTGATTATGCAACTCTTGCAAGAGCGCAGCCAAGGAAATCAAGGCAATGGCAACAATCAAACTCAGTTTCCTACCCTCAACCAGTTCCTCACAAACCAGCTGAAGGCCTTCAGTAACTGTGTCGAGGCCACAGACGCTGATGATTGGCTCGTGGATATCTGCAAACATTTTGAGTGCAGCAACGTCAGGCCTGAGGACTTTGTCAAGTTTGCTTCGTTCCAACTCAAAGACCAAGCTGCTGAGTGGTATCAACAATACAAAGATTCCAGAGGAGGTCGTGTGATTACCTGCGATGATTTCCACCAAGACTTCATAGCTCACCACATTCCTCAGAGTGTTGTTGAGAGTAAGCGTGAGGAGTTCCCCAATCTGAAGCAAGGCAGCTTGTCTGTTTACCAATACAACATCATGTTCCAGAGGCTCGCTCGTTTGGCCAAGCAAGACGTCCCTGACGAGAAGAGCAAGATTTATCAATTCAGAGGTGGCCTTAGAGAAGATCTACAACTAGCTCTTGTGCTTTTTGAGCCGAAAAAGTATGATGAGTTCTACAACATGGCATTAAAGCAAGAGGCTACTCAGCTCAAGTGCGATGCTTCCAAGAAGAGAGTCAGGGATGCAACTCCTTCTTCTTCTTCAACTCAAGTGGCAGCTAAGCCGCAAAAGTACTGGTTGCCACCTCCTCCGTTCCGTCAGCCTTATCAGCAGAAGAGCAAAGGTGGCAATCGATCTTCCCACCCAACCAACCTAGGCTTTCAGAACAAAACTTCGTCTCATGATCCAAGGTCAAGTGCTCTGTATCACCGGCCGCTCTCGAAGGTTACATGCAACAAGTGTCAGCAGAAGGGTCACTATGCATACAAATGCTTCAACCAGAGGCGTCTTCCGCCTCCTCCTCCTGTGAGATCTGCTAGCAATGCAGTGGTCAAGCATAATCCCAAGTTTGCAAAGGTCAACATGGTGAACGCAGCTCAGGTGGAGGACTCTTCAGAAGTGATCATGGGTAAGTTTCCAGTTAACTCTACTCCTGCAAAAGTCCTTTTTGATACTGGTGCATCGCATTGTTTCATGTAAAGATCATTTGTTTCAAAGCATGACTTTGTTTCGGAAATGTTGGGTAAACCTATGGGAGTGGTTTCTCCGGCCAAGTCTATGGGGCCTACCCACGATGATCCCGGATGTTTCTATCATGATGGGCGACTATAAGTTTCTGTCTTCTCCAATGGTCCTTGGGGACTCGGATATTGATCTAATTCTCGGCATGGACTGGCTTTCTAAGCACAAGGCTCAACTTGATTGTGCTGCCAGGCAGATTCAATTGACACACTCATCTGAGGATGTGATCGTCTTTGCCGCTCGTGACGATACCATTCAACTGTTTTCTCTCAATGGGAAGGGCGAGTTGGATGCCATCTCTCGTATTCCAGTCGTTTGTGAATATCAAGACGTCTTTCGAGAAGACCTTCCAGGAATGCCTCCTCACCGGCCAGTTGAATTCGTCATTGATCTTGAGCCTGCCATGGAACCTGTTTGCAAACGTCCTTACAAGCTTGGACCAGAAGAGTTGAAGGAGCTGAAGAAACAACTCGATATACAAGAGCGTATGGGTCTGATCCGACCGAGTTCTTCTCCTTGGGGTTGTGGTGTTCTTTTTGTCAAGAAGAAGGATGGCACGGACCGACTTTGTGTCGACTACCGTCCATTGAACAAGAAGACCATAAAGAACAAGTACCCACTTCCCAACATCAATGAGCTATTCGAACAACTCAAGGGTGCTCAAGTATTTTCCAAGCTTGACCTTCATATGGGCTATCATCAGATTCGCATTCGTGAACAAGACATCCCCAAGACAACATTCAGAACAAGCTATGGTTCATATGAATACACTTTCATGTCTTTCGGCCTTGTCAATGCTCCTCCAACTTTCTCTCGCATGATGAAATTCATCTTCAACCCCTACAAAAATGACTTCGTCTTGGTCTATCTCGATGATCTTTTGGTCTTTTCCAAGAACAAGGAGGATCATGCCAAGCACTTGATATTGGTGCTGGACAAACTCAGAGAACATCAGTTCTATGCAAAGTTTTCAAAGTGCGAGTTTTGGCTCGATGAGGTTCTCTAGCTTGGTCATATCATCTCAGCCAAGGGCATAGCTGTGAATCCTGAGAAGGTGTCTGCAATTGTGAATTGGGAACCGCCTCAGAATGTGAAGCAACTACGCAGCTTCCTTGGGCTCGCAAGCTATTGTCGAAGGTTGTTTGAGAATTTCTCAAATATCGCGAAGCCTCTTTCCAACCTTCTCCAGAAGCATGTGAAGTATGTTTGGACACCTGAATGCGACATCGCTTTCAACACCCTCAAAGAGAAGTTAGTCACAGCTCCAGTTCTTACTCCTCCTGATGAATCCAAACCATTCGATGTTTTCTGTGATGCTTCCCTGCAAGGTCTCGGTGCTGTGTTAATGCAAGAGAAGAAAGTTATGGCCTATACCTCTTGTCAGTTGAATCCCAACGAAAAGAACTATCCCACTCAGGACCTCGAGTTGGCGGCAGTTGTCCATGCTCTTTTAACATGGAGACATCTCTTGTTGGGAAGGAAAGTGGACATCTTCACTGACCATAAGAGTCTCAAGTACATCTTCACTCAGCCCAACCTCAACCTCAGGCAGACTCGTTGGGTCGAAATGATTCAAGAGTATAATCCGAGTATTGAATATACTCCAGGCAAGGCCAATGTCATTGCTGACGCTTTGAGCAGGAAGGCTTATTGCAACAGTTTGATTCTCAAGCCCTTCCAATCGGATCTTTGTGAAGCTTTCCGCAAACTTAATCTCCAAGTTGTTGCTCAAGGTTACCTTGCCAACCTCCAAGTCTCTCCTACTTTGGAAGATCAGATTCGTGAGGCTCAACTTCTTGATGCCATGGTGAAGAAGGTGAAGATTGGGATTGCCAAGAGCCAACCCAAGTACAAGTGCTATCGCCTTGATGACAAAGATACTCTTTTCTTCGAGGATCACATTGTTGTTCCTAAGGGTGACCTTCGTAAAGTCATTATGAACGAGGCTCACAATTCACTCCTATCTATTCATCTTGGAAGTACAAAGATGTACCATGACCTCAAGCAGTCGTATTGGTGGACTCGAATGAAGCGCGAGATTGCTCAGTTCGTGAATGAATGTGATGTATGCAAAAGACTGAAAGCAGAACACCAACTGCCAGCTAGTCTCCTCCAACCTCTTGCCATTCCAGAATGGTAGTTTGCCATATCGAGATGGACTTCGTGACTGGATTTCCCAAGTCCAAGCGTGGCAATGATGCTATCTTCGTTGTCATCGACAAGCTCACTGAAGTGGCTCATTTTCTTCCTATCAAAGAATCTATCATAGCAGCTCAGTTGGCAGAGCTATATACCTCCAGGATTGTCTTCTTGCACGGCATTCCGTAGTTGATATCTTCAGATCGTCGAAGCATCTTTGCCTCTAAGTTCTGGGACTCCTTTCAGAAGGCTATGGGCACCAACATTCGCTTCAGCACAGCCTTTCATCCTCAAACTAGTGGCCAAGTCGAGCGAGTCAATCAAATTCTTGAAGATATGCTCAGGGCATGTGTCATTTCTTTCGGTATGAAGTGGGAAGATTGTCTTCCATATGCTGAGTTCTCCTACAACAACAGCTTCCAAGCGAGTTCGGGCAAGGCCCCATTCGAGATTCTCTATGGCAGAAAGTGTCGTACTCCTCTTAATTGGTCAGAGACTGGTGAACGCCAACTTCTTGGCAATGACTTGATCACAGAGGCTGAAGAAATGTGCAAAGTCATTCGTGAAAATCTCAAAGCCGTGCAATTGTGCCAGAAGAGTTACTATGATAGCAAGCATCGTGACTTGGCTTTCGAGACCGGAGACCATGTCTACCTCCGCGTCTCTCCAATGAAAGGTACTCGTCACTTTGGTATCAAAGGGAAGCTTGCCCCTAGATACATGGGTCCTTTCAAGATCATTGTCAAAAGAGGTGATCTCGCCTATCAACTTGAGCTTCCATCCAACTTTGCAAATGTGCACGACGTGTTTCACGTGTCTCAACTTCGCAAGTGTTTCAAGACTCCTGACCGCACCATCAACTTTGAAGAGATTGATCTCCAAGAAGACTTGTCTTATCATGAGCATCCCGTTGCTATTCTTGAAGAAACTGAGCGCAAGACTCGCAACAAGTCTATCAAATTCCTGAAAGTGAAGTGGTCACATCATTCCAACCGCGAAGCCACCTGGGAACGCGAGGACCACCTCCATTCTGAATATCTGGAGTTTTTCCAGACCTAGATCTCAGGACGAGATCCTTTCGTAGTGGTGGAGTGTTGTAACGCCCCATATGTAACTTGCTATATTTGTATTCCAACTCTTGCCATTTTCGGCACTAAGTTATGAATTTCCCTTGTGGTTGGGTTTTTCCTCCGTTTGGCTTTTTGTCCATGTCATGCATTTCATATCATGTCATCATGTGCATCGCATTTGCATACGTGTTCGTCTCATGCATCCGAGCATTTTCCCCGTTGTTCATTTTCCATTTCGGCACTCCTACGTCCTTTGGTGTTCCCTTTTGCCTCTTTTCGTGTGCGGGTGTTAAACGCTCTAGGATTGGACTGAGACTTGCCACGCCGCCTTGGTACACTACCGGTAGACCGTCTGTCAAGTTTCGTGACATTTGGAGTTCGTTTGATACACCAACGGTTAACCGAGGAACCAGAAAGGCCTCGTGTGTGTTGCAGCCCAATACCCCTCCAAAGTGTCCCAAAACCTAGCTGAACCACCTCCATTCTCTCGGACGTTCGATCACGATCGCGTGGCCGAAAACCGCACTCCATTTGGAGTCTCCTAGCTCCTTCTATGTATAAATAGGCCTCCCCCTCCTTCATTTTCGGGTCCAAACCCTAGCTCCCTCTTCCCCCGCCGCCGCCGGACACGTCCAAGACAGCCGAACGTGTCCGCACCATGCCCGGACCAACTAGCTATCGCCATGTGTCACCGCCGTCGTCCCCGCGCCATCGGCCCGCCGCAGCCCGCAGCAGGCCCGCGGGGCCCGAAGTCTGCCGCCGCCCGGGT
>NC_041382.1:493781925-493785907 GCF_002162155.2 Triticum dicoccoides
GCCGCCCCTCGCTGCACAGCACTGCGCCGCCGCCATGCAGCTCGCCGCCGGCCGCCGCCGCCCTCCGCCCCGAGCAGCCGGCCTCGTCCGCGCCCGCCGGCGACCTACTCCGCCTCTCCGCGCCGAGATCCGGCCGGATCCGCCATCTCCGGCGAGCCCCGCTTCCTTCCCCGCCATCTCCGGTGAGCCCCGCGTTGGCGAGCCTCGGTTCCCGTGCCCCATTGACTTTTTCCCTGAGGTTGAATTTCTCTAAGTCCTGAAACTTTTGTATTTTGTTACTCTGTTCATCATGCCATATCTCATCATCCATAGCTCTGTTTTGCGCGTGTGATATATCGAAATGTTCGTTAGGATGTGCTCATCATTTCATTCCATTTCACCATGCTTGTTTGAGTCCATCTTGATGCCTAAAATGCTGTTGCAAGAGTGCTATAAAATGTTAGTTTCTGTTTCTTATCAGATTATGGACATTTGTCATTTTTGCCATGATTGATGTGTGCCTCCTATGAACTTGAGCCCTACATGTGTTTTGGGCTATGCCATGCCATCTTTACAGGGGTGTATGTCATGTATTTTTGTGATCAATGGGGTGACTAGCACAAGCATGCAAAGTAGCTCTCGTGATGTTGCTGCTTTCAGGGACTTAGAATTCTTCTAAGTCATTTCCCAGATGTTATTTTTATGCCATGTATTCATGTTGCTACAGAGAGATCCATGCCTCTTTTGAGCATGTTCAGTAAGGATGATTTTGAGATGTTGTTATGTTCTGTCCATCCATGTCTTTGTTTGCAATTATGGTGTAACACCCCGGATGTAATTTACCTTATATGTATCCCAACTCTTGATGTTTCCGGCGCTAAGTTATTTTATTTCCTTGGGTTCGGGTTTTTGTCTCCGTGTGTTGTTGCCTTTGTAATGCATCTCATATCATGTCATCATCTGCATTGCATTTGCATACGTGTTCGTCTCATGCATCCGAGCATTTTCCCCGTTGTCTGCTTTGCATTCCGGCGCTAATATCTCCTCCGGTGGTCCTTTCTACCTATTTTCGTGTGTGGGGGTTAAACATTTCCGGATTGGACCGAGACTTGCCATGTGGCCTTGGTTTACTACCGGTAGACCGCCTATCAAGTTTCGAGTCATTTGGACTTCGTTTGATACTGCAACGGTTAACCAAGGGACCGAAAAGGCCTCGTGAGTGTTGCAACCCAACACCCTTCCATTTTGGCCCAAAACCCACCTAAACCCTCTCCATCATCTAGAGCATTCGATCACGACCGCGTGGCCGAAAACCGCACTCCATTTGGAGCTTCCTAGCTCCCTCTATGCCTATATATAGATCCTCTCCCGAAATTCCCGGGTCTCTTCCCCCCTAACCCTAGATCTTTCCCTCTCCTCGGGCGCCGGACAAAGTTCCGCCGATGGACTTGTCCGGAAGTCTCCCGCCGCCACCACGTGGCACTGCCTGAGTGGCCGCCGACCTCCTCCGCCGCCAAAGCCCGCCACGACTCGTGGCGAGCCCGCCCGCGCATGGGCCAGAGACGCCGCCCACGCCGCCTTCCTCCTCTCCCTCGCCGGCCGCCGGCGCACCTTCGCCGCCCGCCAGATCTCCGGCCACCGCCGCCAAGACGTCGCCCCCGCCACCTCGCCGCCGCGGTCTGCCGCGCCGGCCGAGCTCCGGCGAGCGCGCCTGCGCCGCCTCCTCGCCGCCTCCTCGTCGCCGGCACACTCTGGCCTCCTCTTCCTCCTTCCCGTGGCGCACACCGGCCGCCACCCTCCGTCGATGCCGGCATGAACTCCGGCGAGCTCGGATCTAACCTCGATCCGCGTGCCCGATCTAGATCTGGGAGGTTGACCTAACTTTTGCCTGCTCCAACTGATTTTTTTTTGCAAACTTCATCATGTCGTATCTCCGCATCCGTAGCTCCGATTTATGCGTGTAGCACATCAAAATGTTCGTCTCAGAGAGTACACCATTTCACCTCATTGCATAATTTTTATTTGAGCTCATCTTGATGCCCGAAATGCTGTTGGAAGAGGGCTATGTGATAAAATGGTCAGATCTGTTTCATCAAATAGATATTTGTCATTTTTGCCATGATTAATGTGTGCATGATATGCTCCTGAGCTCTACATGAGTTTTGTTATATGCCATGCCATCCTTACAGAGGTGCTCACCATGTATTTTTGTGATATGTGTGGTGACTAGCTCAAGCTTGTAAACTAGTGCAATCGGTAATGCTGATTTCAGGGACTTAGAATTTCACGAAGTCCTTCTCCTGATTTTGTCGTTATATCATATGTTCATGTCGTTTCCTAGTGATCCGTGCCTCTTTTGAGGATGATCAGTAAGGATGATTTGTTAACATTGTGGTGCTCTATCCATCCATGTCTTTTTTTGCATTTATAGAGCAACCTAGCTTGAGGCAATAGAACTCTAATTTTGCTATTTCGTGAATCCTGGCAGATTGTTGACTTGTTAGCGATTTTATCGAGGATGTTGATATTGATCCGTGCAAGCTATGTTGTTGTTCTTGCCATGTCTAGCTTCTATGCCATGTATTCTTGATGGGTGTATGCTTAGTTTGTCATGCCATGCTCTCTAGTGAGTGCATCGAGCTCGTAAACATGCCTACTCGTTAACAGATTTGCATGCTCCAGTTTTTCACAAAGTCTGAGATCTGTTTATGTTTTTGACATGTTCACCTGCTTGCAATTGTATTTTCTGATCCCTTTTGGCTTAAGGTCACTAAGAGACTTTTTTAAGTGCTTTGAGTAGCTTCATGTCATGCCTTGCTTTTCCATGTTAAGTTCCTGTAGCATGTAGGTTTCATGCTCTAAAGTTTGCTTCCTGATGTTAAATTCCAGACTTGTGTTAATTTCACTAAGTCTGAAACCTGTTATTTTTAGCACTTTTGCCATGCTTGTCTGAACCTGTTAATGGATGAACTAGCCGTAGCTCAGTGTTCATATTTTGTCAAGCATCATGCGTGGATCCCTGCCATGTATTTTGTTGTCATGTTTGAGTGCTGTAGCACAATTATCTTGATGCATTTAGATGGCTACTTGCTGATTATCGCAGACCAGTGCCATATTTGGTTTGCTTGCCATCTCCAAACCGTGCATCCGATTCCGGTGATCCTTATATCGATTTCAACCGAAATCACCTCACCTTTCCAGTGGCACTATTGGAATTCCAAGTTGAGGCCAGGTTCAATCATTCCTTGTCAAATCTTGCATATGCATCACATATCGCATCCCGCATAGCATACCATGTTTGCATCATGTTGTTCGAGCATTGCACGGGGCTGATTGTGTTCATTTTGCTTGTTTGTCTTGTTTGGGTAGAGCCGGGAGACGAGTTCGCTAATAATGAGCCCGTTGAGTTTTCTTACGAGGATCAAGTCAACTCTGACAACTTTGAAGGCAAGATGATCATACCCTCGAAATCACTTCTATCTTTGCTTGCTAGATGATCGCTCTTTTGCTATGCCTATGCTACGATACCTACCACTTGCTTTCATGCCTCCCAAATTGCCATGTCAAACCTCTAACCCACCATGTCCTAGCAAACCGTTGATTGGCTATGTTACCGCTTTGCTCAGCCCCTCTTATAGCGTTGCTAGTTGCAGGTGAAGATTGGAGATCATTCCTTGTTGGAACATTGTTTATTAATTGGGATATCACTATATTATCTTATTATCTTAATGCATCTATATACTTGGTAAAGGGTGGAAGGCTCGGCCTTTTGCCTAGTGTTTTGTTCCACTCTTGTCGCCCTAGTTTCCGTCATATCGGTGTTATGTTCCCGGATTTTGCGTTCCTTACGCGGTTGGGTTATAATCGGAACCCCTTGATAGTTCGCCTTGAATAAAACTCCTCCAGCAATGCCCAACCTCGGTTTTACCATTTGCCACCTAGCCTCTTTTTCCCTTGGGTTTCCGGAGCCCAAGGGTCATCTTTATTTAAACCCCCCCCCCCC
>NC_041382.1:493786197-493793368 GCF_002162155.2 Triticum dicoccoides
GGGCCAGTGCTCCTCTGAGTGTTGGTCCACCTCGTCAGCCACTCGTGGCCACCATGGGCAACTCTGGGCTGGCCTACCGGAAGTTTGGACAATCTGAGTGCGCCCTGAGAACAAGATATGTGCAGCTCCTATCGGGATTTGTCGGCACATTCGGGCGGTGTTGCTGGACTTGTTTTACCATTGTCGAGGATGTCTTGTAAAACCGAGACGAGCCTGATCGGAATGTCTCGGGAGAAGGAATATCCTTCGTTGACTGTGAGAGCTTGTGATGGGCTAAGTTGGGACTCCCCTGCAGGTATTTGAACTTTTGAAAGCCGTGCCCGCGGTTATGGGAAGATGGGAATTTGTTAATGTCCGGTTGTAGAAAACATGAAACTTAACTTAATTAAAATGAATCGACCGCGTGTGTAACCGTGATGGTCTCTTCTCGGCGGAGCCCGGGAAGTGAACACGGTGTTGGAGTAATGCTTGACGTAGGTGGTTCTAGGATCACATCTTGATCATAGTTCTTCGTTCGTGCTTTGCCTTCTCTTCTCGCTCTCTTTTGCGAACACGATAGCCACCATATATGCTAGTCGCTTGCTGCAGGTCCACACATTACCTTGCCTTACCTATAAGCTTAAATAGTCTTGATCGCGAGGGTGCGAGATTGCTGAGTCCCCGTGACTCACAGTTTACTTCCAAAACCAGATGCAGGGACCGATGATACTGTTCTAGACGATCCGCTTGAGCTCAAGTGGGAGTTCGATGAAGACTCTCGTCGTTACTATGTGTCTTTCCCAGATGATCAGTAGTGGTGCCCAGTTGGGGCGATCGGGGACCGTGTCGCATGTTGGGGTTGATCTTTTATTTTGGTACTGTAGTCGTACCATGAGTGTATTGGATGATTGTAATGTTATTCATGTATTTGTGTGACGTGGCGAGTGTAAGCCAACTATGTATCATTTCCCCTTTTATATATATTTACATGGGTTGTTGTGAAGATTACCTTACTTGCGACATTGCTTTCAATGCGGTTATGCCTCTAAGTCGTGCTTCGACACGTAGGAGATATAGCTACATCGAGGGCGTTACAAGTTGGTAATCAGAGCCTTCCCCGACCTTAGGAGCCCCCTGCTTGATCGAATCGTTGGCGTCGTTGAGTCTAGAAAAATGTTTTGAGTCATTTAGGATTATATATATCGGAGAGTTTAGGAATTATTTTTACTCCCCAGTCCCTTCATCGCTCTGGTAAGGCATCCTGACGTAGAGTTTTGACTCTTCTCTGCTCAAATTTCACTAAAAAAAATTAGGATCACGCGGGTATCTTGGAATCATTCCGATCGATTTGTGACGAGAACATTGTTCTTGGTGCCTCCTGTCATTTAGGTGTTGTGGCAGTGTCCCGGGGAGTTGAGCTCCGAGGTGTTGTCGTCACAATTTTATCGTTGAGATTCTGGAATACCTGAGTTTCGCCGACATCGAAAATCTCTTTTATGCAGTTGTTGATGAGATAACCTCGACGCCACCCAGTACTGGGGCAGGAGTTCGGGAGTATTGCCATAACTCGTATAATGGTTGCTTTTCGAAGGTTGAGGTAGACGATTTCCGAAGTTTTTCTCGGTTATGTGTTGAAGGATGCATACAGCTGGATGTAGGATTTGCTAGATTTGGGTGAGATAATATGCTTCCGCGGTATCCCCAACACCTGATTGCATAACCGGAAAGGTTCAGGAGTTTCATAGGTGGGAATTCTTGTAGCTCTAGTTCTTCTTCCACGGATATTTGGTTTGAGATTGGGTGATCCTTACCGAGTATTCGTTCTTGGTCCGTACCTTGTTGTTTTTTTCTTCTACCTCAATTCTAAGTGGCTTCTCAATTTATGGATATGTGACCATTTCAATTGGAATGCATTCGTTCATTTTGTTCGGATGTGAAGACTATATGTTGCAATTTCAACCCGTTTGATTCAGCTTCAATATTTGTCTGTCAATGTGCTAATGGATGTCAACCTCTTCAGGATGGCTCCTCCAACGCGCACGACTCCGAATCCTGATCCGCCACCACCACCTCCACCTCCGGAAGCATGGCAAGCTATGATGGCCGCTACCAATGCAAACACGCAGCTGATCATGCAACTTCTTCAAGAGCGCAATCAAGGGAACCAGGGCCAAGGCAACAATCAGAATCACTTTGCTACACTCAACTAGTTCCTTGCTAACCAACCAAAGACCTTCAGCAATTGTGTTGAGGCAACAGACGCTGATGATTGGCTCGTGGACGTATGCAAGCATTTCGAGTGCAGTAACGTCAGGCCTGAGGACTTTGTCAAGTTTGCTTCCTTCCAACTCAAAGACCAAGCTGCAGAATGGTTTCAGCAGTACAAAGATTCTAGAGGAGACCGTGTGATTACCTGGGATGAATTCCGTCAAGACTTCAAAGCTCATCATATTCCTCAGAGCGTGGTTGAAAGCAAGTGTGAGGAATTCCGCAACCGGAAGCAAGGCTCTATGTCTGTTTACGAGTACAACAAGATGTTTCAGAAGCTCGCTCATTTTGCTAAGCAGGACGTCCCTGACGAGAAGAGCATGATATATCAGTTCAGGGGTGGTCTCAGAGATGAAATCCAGCTAGCTCTCGTTCTCTTTGACCCCAAGAGGTACGATGAGTTCTACAACATGGCAATGAAGTAAGAGACGGCTCAACTGAAGTGAGATGCTTCCAAGAAGCGAGTCAGAGATGCTACTCCTTCTTCCTCAACTCAAGTGGCTAAGCAGCAGAAGTATTGGCTTCCTCCTCCTCCGTTCCATCAGCCTTATCAGCAGAAGAGCAAAGGTGGCAGTGGATCTTCCCACCCGTCCAACCCTGGCTTTCAGAACAAGACTTCGTCTCAAGCTCCAAGATCAAGTGCTCCGTATCACCGTCCGCTCTCGGAGGTCACGTGCAACAAGTGCCAACAGAAGGGTCACTATGCCAACAAATGCTTCAATCAGAGGCGTCTCCCTCCTCCTCCTCCTGTGAGATCGGCAAGTACAGTTGTGGTCAAGCATAACCCCAAGCACGCCAAGGTCAACTTGATGAATGCAGCTCAAGCAAAGGAGTCGTCAGATGTCATCATGGGTAACCTTCCTATTAACGATGTTCCTGCAAAAGTACTTTTTGACACTGGTGCATCGCATTGTTTCATCTCGAGACCTTTTGCATCTAAGCATGAGTTGTCTTCTCAAGTTTTGCATAAACCGTTAGCAGTTGTCTCACCGGTTAAATGTTTGCTCGCAAACTATGAGATTCCGGATATTTCTATCATGATGGGTGATTTCAAGTTTCTGGCTTGTCCAGCAGTCCTTGGTAACTCGTATATCGATCTTATTCTTGGAATGGACTGGCTTTCAAAGCACAAGGCTCAGCTTGATTGTGCAGCCAGGCAGATTCAATTGACTCATTCGTCTGAGGATGTAATTGTCTTTGTCGCTCGGGATAATACAATCCATCTATTTTCTCTCAATGAGAAGGGTGAACTAAATGCCATCTCTCAAATTCCGGTCATTTGCGAATATCAAGATGTCTTTCCAGAAGAGCTTCCAGGAATGCCTCCGCACCGGCCAGTTGAATTCGTCATCGATCTTGAGCCTGGTACGGAACCTGTTTGCAAACGTCCTTACAAGCTTGGACTTGAAGTGTTGAAGGAGCTGAAGAAGCAACTCGTTATTCAAGAGCGAATGGGTCTCATCCGACCTAGTTCTTCTCCATGGGGTTGTGGAGTTTTTTTGTGAAGAAGAAGGATGGAACGGACCGACTTTGTGTTGACTACCGTCCATTGAACAAGAAGACTATAAAGAACAAGTACCCACTTCCCAACATCAATGAGCTGTTCGAACAACTCAAAGGTGCTCAAGTATTCTCCAAGCTTCATCTCCGTATGGGCTATCACCAGATTCGAATCCGTGAGCAAGATATTCCCAAGACGGCTTTCAGAACAAGCTATGGTTCATATGAATACACTGTCATGTCTTTTGGCCTCGTCAACGCTCCACCGACATTCTCTCGCATGATGAACTTCATCTTCAATCCCTACACAAATGACTTCATCTTGGTCTACCTCGATGACATTTTGGTCTTTTCAAAGAACAAGGAAGATCATGCCAAGCACTTCCGTTTGGTGCTCGATAAGCTCAGAGAACATAAGTTCTACGCCAAGTTTTCAAAGTGCGAGTTTTGGCTCGATGAGGTTCTCTATCTTGGGCATATCATCTCTGCCAAGGACATAGCGGTGAATCCTGAGAAGGTGTCTGCAATTGTGAATTGGAAACCACCTCAGAACGTGAAGCAACTCTGCAACTTCCTTGGTCTCGCAAGCTATTGTTGAAGGTTCGTTGAAAACTTTTCAAAGATTGTGAAGCCTCTTTCAAACCTTCTCCAGAAGCACGTCAAGTACGTTTGGTCTCCGGAATGTGACATCACTTTCAACACTTTGAAAGAGAAATTATTCACTGCTCTAGTTCTGACTCCTCCTGATGAATCCAAACCGTTTGAGGTCTTCTGCGATGCCTCTCTTCAAGGTCTTGGTGCAGTGTTGATGCAAGAGAAGAAAGTTGTGGCTTATACCTCTCGCCAGTTGAAGCCCAACGAGAAGAACTACCCCACTCATGACCTCGAGTTTGCGGCAGTTGTGCATGCTCTTTTGACTTGGAGACATCTCTTATTGTGAAGAAAAGTGGACATCTTCACTGACCACAAGAGTCTCAAGTACATCTTCACTCAGCCTAATCTCAACCTCAGGCAGACTCGTTGGGTCGAAATGATTCAAGAGTATAATCCGTGCATCGAATATACTCCAGGCAAGACCAATGTGATTGCTGACGCATTGAGAAGGAAGGCTTACTGCAACAGTCTGATTCTCAAGCCCTACCAACCCGAGCTTTGTGAAGCTTTCCGCAAACTCAATCTGCAAGTTGTTCCTTAAGGTTTCCTCGCCAACCTTCAAGTCTCTCCTACTTTGGAAGATCCGATTCGCGAGGCTCAACTTCTTGATGCTATGGTGAAGAAGGTGAAGATTGGGATTGCCAAGAGTCAGCCCAAGTACAAGTGCTATCGCCTTGATGACAAGGATACTCTCTTCTTCGAGGATCGCATTGTTGTGCCTAAAGGTTACCTTCGTAAAGTCATTATGAATGAGGCTCACAATTCACTCCTCTCCATCCACCCTGGGAGTACGAAGATGTACCAGGACCTCAAGCAGGCTTATTGGTGGACTCAAATGAAGCGCGAGATTGCTCAGTTCGTGAATGAATGTGATGTCTGCAGAAGAGTGAAGGCGGAACACCAACGACCAGCTGGTCTCCTCCAACCTCTTGCCATTCCAGAATGGAAGTTTGACCACATTGAGATGGACTTCGTGACTGGGTTTCCAAAGTCCAAGCGTGGCAATGATGCTATATTCGTTGTCATTGACAAACTCACTAAAGTGGCTCACTTTCTGCCTATCAAAGAGTCTATCACAGCAGCTCAATTGGCAGAGCTTTATACCTCTCGGATTGTCTCTTTGCACGGCATTCCATAGTTGATCTCTTCAGACCGTGGCATCATCTTTACCTCCAAGTTTTGGGATTCTTTTCAGAAGGCCATGGGCACCAACATCCGTTTCAGCACAGCTTTTCATCCTCAAACTAGCGGTCAAGTCGAGCATGTCAATCAGATTCTCGAAGATATGCTCAGGGCTTGCATTATCTCCTTCAGTATGAAGTGGGAAGATTGTCTTCCATATGCCGAATTCTCCTTCAACAACAGCTTTCAAGCGAGTTCGGGCAAGCCCCATTTGAAATTCTCTATGGCAGGAAGTGTCGTACTCCTCTTAACTGGTCAGAGACCGGTGAACGTCAACTTCTTGGAAATGACTTGATCACAGAGGCAAAGGAAATGTGCAAAGTCATTCGTGATAACCTCAAAGCAGCGCAATCGCGCCAGAAGAGCTACTATGATAGTAAGCATCATGATTTGGCTTTCGAGGTCGGAGACCATGTTTACCTCCGCGTCTCTCTAATGAAAGGTACGCGTCGCTTCGGTATCAAAGGGAAGCTTGCCCTAGATACGTGGGTCCTTTCAAGATCGTCAGCAAGAGAGGCAATCTCTCCTATCAACTCGAGCTTCCTTCAAACTTTGCAAACGTGCACGACGTGTTCCATGTCTCTCAGCTCCGCAAGTGCTTCAAGACCCCTGACCGCACCGTCAACTTTGAAGACATTGATCTCCAAGAAGACCTTTCTTATCGTGAGCACCCCATTGCTATTCTTGAAGAGACTGAACGCAAGACTCGCAATAAGTCAATCAAATTCCTCAAAGTCAAGTGGTCACACCATTCCGACCGTGAAGCCACCTGGGAACGCGAGGATCACCTCCGTTCGGAGTACCCGGCGTTTCTCCAGTTCTAGATCTCGGTACGAGATTCTTTCGTAGTGGTGGAGTGTTGTAACACCCCGGATGTAATTTACCTTATATGTATCCCAACTCTTGTCGTTTCCGGCGCTAAGTTATTTTATTTCCTCGGGTTCGGGTTTTTGTATCTATGTGTTGTTGCCTTTGTCATGCATCTCATATCATGTCGTCATGTGCATTGCATTTGCATACGTGTTCGTTTCATGCATCCGAGCATTTTCCTCGTTGTCCGTTTTGCATTCTGGCGCTCCTATCTCCTCCGGTGGTCCTTTCTACCTCTTTTCGTGTGTGGGGGTTAAACATTTCTGGATTGGACCGAGACTTGCCATGCGGCCTTGGTTTACTACCGGTAGACCGCCTGTCAAGTTTCGTGTCATTTGGACTTCGTTTGATACTCCAACGGTTAACCAAGGGACCGAAAAGGCCTCGTGAGTGTTGCAGCCCAACACCCTTCCATTTTGGCCCAAAACCCATCTAAACCCTCTCCATCATCTAGAGTGTTCGATCACAATCGCGTGGCCGAAAACCGCACTCCATTTGGAGCTTCCTAGCTCCCTCTATGCCTATATATAGATCCTCTCCCGAAATTCCCGGGTCTCTTCCCCCCTAACCCTAGATCTTTCCCTCTCCTCGCACGCCGGACAAAGTTCTGCCGACAGACATGTCCGGAAGTCTCCCGCCGCCGCCATGTGGCACTGCCTGAGTGGCCACTGACCTCCTCCGCCGCCGAAGCCCGCCGCGTCCCGTGGCCGGCCCGCCC
>NC_041382.1:493793545-493803138 GCF_002162155.2 Triticum dicoccoides
TCTCCCTCGCCGGCCGCTGCCGCACCTCCGCCGCCCGCCAGATCTGTGGCCGCCGCCGCCAAGACGTCGCCCCCGCCACCTCACCGCCGTGGTCTGCCGCGCGCGGCCGAGCTCCAGCAACCGCGCCCGCGCCGCCTCCTCGTCGCCGGCGCACTCCGGCCTCCTCTTCCTCCTCCCCGCGGTGCACTCCGGCCGCCACCCTCCGTCGACGCCGGCACGAACTCCGGCGAGCTCAGATCTGACCTCGATCCGCGTGCCCGATCTAGATCTAGGAGGTTGACCTAACTTTTGCCTCCTCCAACTTATTTTTTTTGCAAACTTCATCATGTTGTATCTCCGCATCCGTAACTCCGATTTGTGCGTGTAGCATATCAAAATGTTCGTCTCAGAGAGTACATCATTTCATCTCATTGCATAATTTTCATTTGAGCTCATCTTGATGCCTGAAATGCTGTTGGAAGAGGGCTATGTGATCAAATGGTCAGATATGTTTCATCAAATAGATATTTGTCATTTTTGCCATGATTAATGTGTGCATGATATGCTCCTGAGCTCTACATGAGTTTTGTTATATGCCATGCCATCCTTACAGAGGTGCTTACCATGTATTTTTGTGATATGTGTGATGACTAGCACAAGCTTGTAAAGTAGTGCAATCGGTAATGCTGATTTCAGGGACTTAGAATTTCAGTCCTTGTCCTGATTTTGTCGTTATGTCATATGTGCATGTCATTTCCTAGTGATTCGTGCCTCTTTTGAGGATGATCAGTGAGGATGATTTGTTAACATTGTGGTGCTCTATCCATCCACGTCTTTTTTTGCATTTATGGAGCACCCTAGCTTGAGTCAATCGAGCTCTACTTTTACTATTTCATGAATCCTGGCAGATTGTTGACTTGTTAGCGATTTTCCGAGGATGTTGCTATTGATCCGTGCATGCTATGTTGTTGTTCTTGCCATGTCTAGCTTCTATGCTATGTATTCTTGATGGGTGTATTCTTAGTTTGTCATGTCGTGCTCTATAGTGAGTGCATCGAGCTCGTAAACATGCCTACTCGTTAACAGATTTGCATGCTCCAGTTTTTCACCAAGTCTGAGATCTGTTTATGTTTTTGACATGTTCACCTGCTTGCAATTGTATTTTTTGATCCCTTTTGGTTCAAGGTCACTAAGGGACTTTTGTTAAGTGCTTTGAGTAGCTTCATGTCATGCCTTGCTTTGCCATGTTAAGTTCCTGTAGCATGTAATTTTCATGCTCTAAAGTGTGCTTCGTGATGTTAAATTCCAGACTTGTGTTAATTTCACTAAGTCTGAAACCTGTTATCTTTTGCACTTTTGCCATGCTTGTCTGAACCTGTTAATGGATGAACTAGCCGTAGCTCCGTGTTCATATTTTTTCAAGCATCATGAGTGGATCCCTTCCATGTATTTTGTTGTCATGTTTGAGTGCTGTAGCACAATTATCTTGATGCATTTAGATGGCTACTTGCTGATTATCGTAGACCGGTGCCATATTTGTTTTGCTTGCCATTTCCAAACCGTGCACCCGATTCTGGTGATCTTTATATCGATTTCAACCGAAATCACCTCACCTTTCCAGTGGCACTACTGGAATTCCAAGTTGAGGCCAGGTTCAATCATTCCTTGTCAAATATTGCATATGCATCACATATCGCATCCCGCATAGCATACCATATTTGCATCATGTTGTTCGAGCATTGCACGTGGTTGATTGTGTTCCTTTTGCTTGTTTGTCTTTTTTGGGTAGAGCCTGGAGACGAGTTCGCTAACGAGGAGCCCGTTAAGTCTGCTTACGAGGATCAAGTCAACTCTGACAACTTTGCAGGCAAGATGATCATACCCTTGAAATCACTTCTATCTTTGCTTGCTAGATGCTCGCTCTTTTGCTATGCCTATGCTACGATACCTACCACTTGCTTTCATGCATCCTAAATTGCCATGTCGAACCTCTAACCCACCATGTCCTAGCAAACCGTTGATTGGCTATGTTACTGCTTTGCTCAACCCCTCTTATAGCGTTGCTAGATGCAGGTGAAGATTGGAGATTGTTCCTTGTTGGAACATTGTTTATTGATTGGGATATCACTATATTATCTTGTTATCTTAATGCATCTATATACTTGGTAAAGGGTGGAAGGCTCGGCCTTTTGCCTAGTGTTTTGTTCCACTCTTGCCGCCCTAGTTTCCATCATATCGGTGTTATGTTCCCGGATTTTGCGTTCCTTACGCGGTTGGGTTATAATGGGAACCCCTTGACAGTTCGCCTTGAATAAAACTCCTCCAGCAATGCCCAACCTCGGTTTTACCATTTGCCACCTAGCCTCTTTTTCCCTTGGGTTTCCGGAGCCCAAGGGTCATCTTTATTTAAACCCCCCGGGCCAGTGCTCCTCTGAGTGTTGGTCCACCTCATCAGCCGCCGGTGGCCACCAGAGGAAACTCTGGGCTGGCCTACCGGAAGTTTGGACAATCTGAGTGTGCCCTAAGAACGAGATATGTGCAGCTCCTATCGGGATTTTTTAGGCACATTCGGGCGGTGTTGATGGACTTGTTTTACCATTGTCGAGGATGTCTTGTAAAACCGAGACGAGCCTGATCGGAATGTCTCGGGAGAAGGAATATCCTTCGTTGACCGTGAGAGCTTGTGATGGGCTAAGTTGGGACTCCCCTGCAGGGATTTGAACTTTTGAAAGCCGTGCCCATGGTTATGGGAAGATGGGAATTTGTTAATGTCCGGTTGTAGAAAACATGAAACTTAACTTAATTAAAATGAATCGACCGTGTGTGTAACCGTGATGGTCTCTTCTCGGCGGAGCCCGGGAAGTGAACACGGTGTTGGAGTAATGCTTGACGTAGGTGGTTCTAGGATCACTTCTTGATCATAGTTCTTTGTTCGTGCTTTGCCTTCTCTTCTCGCTCTCTTTTGCGAACAGGATAGACACCATATATGCTAGTTGCTTGCTGCAGCTCCACACATTACCTTGCCTTACCTATAAGCTTAAATAGTCTTGATCGCGAGGGTGCGAGATTGCTGAGTCCCCGTGACTCACAGTTTACTTCCAAAACCAGATGCAGGGACCGATGATACCGTTCCAGACGATGCGCTTGAGCTCAAGTGGGAGTTCGATGAAGACTCTCGTCGTTACGATGTGTCTTTCCCAGATGATCAGTAGTGGTGCCCAGTTGGGGCGATCGGGGACCGTGTCGCGTGTTGGGGTTGATCTTTTATTTTGGTACTGTAGTCGTACCATGAGTGTATTGGATGATTGTAATGTTATTCATGTATTTGTGTGACATGGCGAGTGTAAGCCAACTATGTATCATTTCCCCTTTTATATATATTTACATGGGTTGTTGTGAAGATTACCTTACTTGCGACATTGCTTTCAATGCGGTTGTGCCTCTAAGTCGTGCTTCGACACGTAGGAGATATAGCCGCATCGAGGGCATTACAAGTTGGTAATCATAGCCTTCCCCGACCTTAGGAGCCCCCTGCTTGATCGAATCGTTGGCGTCGTTGAGTCTAGAAAAATATTTTGAGTAATTTAGGATTATATATATCGGAGAGTTTAGGAATTCTTTTTACTCCCCAGTCCCTTCATCGCTCTGGTAAGGCATCCTAACGTAGAGTCTTGACTCTTCTCTGCTCAAATTTCACTAAAAAAATTAAGGATCACGCGGGTATCTTGGAATCGTTCCGATCGATTTGTGACGAGAACATTGTTCTTGGTGCCTCCTGTCATTTAGGGGTTGTGGCAGTGTCCCGGGGAGTTGAGCTCCGAGGTGTTGTCGTCACAATTTTATCGTTGAGATTCTGGAATATCTGAGTTTCGCCGACATCGAAAATCTCTTTTATGCAGTTGTTGGTGAGATAACCTCGACGCCACCCAGTACTGGGGCGGGAGTTCGGGAGTATTGCCATAACTCGTATAACAGATGCTTTTCGAAGGTTGAGGTAGACGATTTCCGAAGTTTTTCTTGGTTATGTGTTGAAGGATGGATACAGCTAGATGTAGGATTTGCTAGATTTGGGTGAGATATTATGCTTCCCCTGTATCCCCAACACCTGATTGCATAACCAGAAAGGTTTGGGAGTTTCATAGGTGGGAATTCTTGTAGCTCTAGTTCTTCTTCCACGGATATTTGGTTTGAGATTGGGCGATCCTTACCGAGTATTCGTTCTTGTTCCATACCTTGTTGTTTTTTTCTTCTACCTCAATTCTAAGTGGCTTCTCAATTTATGGATATGTGACCATTTCAATTGGAATGCATTCGTTCATTTTGTTTGGATGTGAAGACTATATGTTGCAATTTCAACCCGTTTGATTCAGCTTCAATATTTGTCTGTCAATGTGCTAATGGATGTCAACCTCTTCAGGATGGCTCCTCCAACGCGCACGACTCCGAATCCTGATCTGTCACCACCACCTCCACCTCCGGAGGCATGGCAAGCTGTGATGGCCGCTACCAATGCAAACACGCAGCTGATCATGCAACTTCTTCAAGAGTGCAATCAAGGGAACCAGGGCCAAGGCAACAATCAGAATCACTTTGCTACACTCAACCAGTTCCTTGCTAACCAACCAAAGACCTTCAGCAATTGTGTTGAGGCAACAGACGCTGATGATTGGCTCGTGGACGTATGCAAGCATTTCGAGTGCAGTAACGTCAGGCCTGAGGACTTTGTCAAGTTTGCTTCCTTCCAACTCAAAGACCAAGCTGCAGAATGGTTTCAGCAGTACAAAGATTCTAGAGGAGGCCGTGTGATTACCTGGGATGAATTCCGTCAAGACTTCAAAGCTCATCATATTCCTCAGAGCGTGGTTGAAAGCAAGTGTGAGGAATTCCGCAACCGGAAGCAAGGCTCTATGTCTGTTTACGAGTACAACAAGATGTTTCAGAAGCTCGCTCATTTTGCTAAGCAGGACGTCCCTGACGAGAAGAGCATGATATATCAGTTCAGGGGTGGTCTCAGAGAAGAAATCCAGCTAGCTCTCGTTCTCTTTGACCCCAAGAGGTACGACGAGTTCTACAACATGGCAATGAAGTAAGAGACGGCTCAACTGAAGTCAGATGCTTCCAAGAAGCGAGTCAGAGATGCTACTCCTTCTTCCTCAACTCAAGTGGCTAAGCAGCAGAAGTATTGGCTTCCTCCTCCTCCGTTCCATCAGCCTTATCAGCAGAAGAGCAAAGGTGGCAGTGGATCTTCCCACCCGTCCAACCCTGGCTTTCAGAACAAGACTTCGTCTCAAGCTCCAAGATCAAGTGCTCCGTATCACCGTCTGCTCTCGGAGGTCACGTGCAACAAGTGCCAACAGAAGGGTCACTATGCCAACAAATGCTTCAATCAGAGGCGTCTCCCTCCTCCTCCTCCTGTGAGATCGGCAAGTACAGCTGTGGTCAAGCATAACCCCAAGCACGCCAAGGTCAACTTGATGAATGCAGCTCAAGCAAAGGAGTCGTCAGATGTCATCATGGGTAACCTTCCTATTAACGATGTTCCTGCAAAAGTATTTTTTGACACTGGTGCATCGCATTGTTTCATCTCGAGACCTTTTGCATCTAAGCATGAGTTGTCTTCTCAAGTTTTGCATAAACCGTTAGCAGTTGTCTCACCGGGTAAATGTTTGCTTGCAAACTACGAGATTCCGGATATTTCTATCATGATGGGTGATTTCAAGTTTCTGGCTTCTCCAATGGTCCTTGGTAACTCGGATATTGATCTTATTCTTGGAATGGACTGGCTTTCTAAGCACAAGGCTCAGCTTGATTGTGCAGCCAGGCAGATTCAATTGACTCATTCGTCCGAGGATGTAATTGTCTTTGCCGCTCGGGATAATACAATCCATCTGTTTTCTCTCAATGAGAAGGGTGAACTAGATGCCATCTCTCAAATTCCGGTCATTTGCGAATATCAAGATGTCTTTCCAGAAGAGCTTCCAGGAATGCCTCCGCACCGGCCAGTTGAATTCGTCATCGATCTTGAGCCTGGTACGGAATCTGTTTGCAAACGTCATTACAAGCTTCGACCTGAAGAGTTGAAGGAGCTGAAGAAGCAACTCGTTATTCAAGAGCGAATGGGTCTCATCCGACCTAGTTCTTCTCCGTGGGGTTGTGGAGTTCTTTTTGTGAAGAAGAAGGATGGAACGGACCGACTTTGTGTTGACTACCGTCCATTGAACAAGAAGACTATAAAGAACAAGTACCCACTTCCCAACATCAATGAGCTGTTCGAACAACTCAAAGGTGCTCAAGTATTCTCCAAGCTTGATCTCCATATGGGCTATCACCAGATTCGAATCCGTGAGCAAGATATTCCCAAGACGGCTTTCAGAACAAGCTATGGTTCATATGAATACACTATCATGTATTTTGGCCTCGTCAACGCTCCGCCGACATTCTCTCGCATGATGAACTTCATCTTCAATCCCTACACAAATGACTTTGTCTTGGTCTACCTCGATGACATTCTGGTCTTTTCGAAGAACAAGGAAGATCATGCCAAGCACTTGCGTTTGGTGCTCGATAAGCTCAGAGAACATAAGTTCTACGCCAAGTTTTCAAAGTGCAAGTTTTGGCTCGATGAGGTTCTCTATCTTGGGCATATCATCTCTGCCAAGGGCATAGCGGTGAATCCTGAGAAGGTGTCTGCAATTGTGAATTGGGAACCACCTCAGAACGTGAAGCAACTCTGCAGCTTCCTTGGTCTCGCAAGCTATTGTCGAAGGTTCATTGAGAACTTTTCAAAGATCGTGAAGCCTCTTTCAAACATTCTCCAGAAGCACGTCAAGTACGTTTGGTCTCCGGAATGTGACATTGCTTTCAACACTTTGAAAGAGAAATTAGTCACTGCTCTAGTTCTGACTCTCCTGATGAATCCAAACCGTTCGAGGTCTTCTGTGATGCCTCTCTTCAAGGTCTTGGTGCAGTGTTGATGCAAGAGAAGAAAGTTGTGGCTTATACCTCTCGCCAGTTGAAGCCCAACGAGAAGAACTACCCCACTCATGACCTCGAGTTGGCGGCAGTTGTGCATGCTCTTTTGACTTGGAGACATCTCTTATTGTGAAGAAAAGTGGACATCTTCACTGACCACAAGAGTCTCAAGTACATCTTCACTCAGCCTAATATCAACCTCAGGCAGACTCGTTGGGTCGAAATGATTCAAGAGTATAATCCGAGCATCGAATATACTCCAGGCAAGGCCAATGTGATTGCTGATGCATTGAGCGGGAAGGCTTACTGCAACAGTCTGATTCTCAAGCCCTACCAACCCGAGCTTTGTGAAGCTTTCCGCAAACTCAATCTGCAAGTTGTTCCTTAAGGTTTCCTCGCCAACCTTCAAGTCTCTCCTACTTTGGAAGATCAGATTCGCGAGGCTCAACTTCTTGATGCTATGGTGAAGAAGGTGAAGATTGGGATTGCCAAGAGTCAACCTAAGTACAAGTGATATCGCCTTGATGACAAGGATACTCTCTTCTTCGAGGATTGCATTGTTGTGCCTAAAGGTGACCTTCGTAAAGTCATTATGAATGAGGCTCACAATTCACTCCTGTCCATCCACCCTGGGAGTATGAAGATGTACCAGGACCTCAAGCAGGCTTATTGGTGGACTCGAATGAAGGGCGAGATTGCTCAGTTCGTGAATGAATGTGATGTCTGCAGAAGAGTGAAGGCAGAACACCAACGACCAGCTGGTCTCCTCCAACCTCTTGCCATTCCAGAATGGAAATTTGACCACATTGAGATGGACTTCGTGACTGGGTTTCCAAAGTCCAAGCGTGGCAATGATGCTATATTCGTTGTCATCGACAAAGTCACTAAAGTGGCTCACTTTTTGCCTATCAAAGAGTCTATCACAGCAGCTCAATTGGCAGAGCTTTATACCTCTCGGATTGTCTCTTTCCACGGCATTCCACAGTTGATCTCTTTAGACCGTGGCAGCATCTTTACCTCCAAGTTTTTGGATTCTTTTCAGAAGGCCATGGGCACCAACATCCGTTTCAGCACAACTTTTCATCCTCAAACTAGCGGTCAAGTCGAGTGTGTCAATCAGATTCTCGAAGATATGCTCAGGGCTTGCGTTATCTCCTTCGGTATGAAGTGGGAAGATTGTCTTCCATATGCCGAATTCTCCTACAACAACAGCTTTCAAGCGAGTTCGGGCAAGGCCCCATTTGAAATTCTCTATGGCAGGAAGTGTCGTACTCCTCTTAACTGGTCAGAGACCGGTGAACGTCAACTTCTTGGAAATGACTTGATCACAGAGGCAGAGGAAATGTGCAAAGTCATTCGTGATAACCTCAAAGCAGCGCAATCGTGCCAGAAGAGCTACTATGATAGTAAGCATCGTGATTTGGCTTTCAAGATCGGAGACCATGTTTACCTCCGTGTCTCTCCAATGAAAGGTACTCGTCGCTTCGGTACCAAAGGGAAGCTTGCCCCTAGATACGTGGGTCCTTTCAAGATCGTCAGCAAGAGAGGCGATCTCGCCTATCAACTCGAGCTTCCTTCAAACTTTGCAAACGTGCACGACGTGTTCCATGTCTCTCAGCTCCGCAAGTGCTTCAAGACCCCTGACTGCACCGTCAACTTTGAAGACATTGGTCTCCAAGAATACCTTTCTTATCGTGAGCACCCCGTTGCTATTCTTGAAGAGACTGAATGCAAGACTCGCAATAAGTCAATCAAATTCTTCAAAGTCAACTGGTCACACCATTCCGACCGTGAAGCCACCTGGGAACGCGAGGATCACCTCCGTTCGGAGTACCCGGCGTTTTTCCAGTCCTAGATCTCGGGACAAGATCCTTTCGTAGTGGTGGAGTGTTGTAACACCCCGGATGTAATTTACCTTATATGTATACCAACTCTTGTCGTTTCCGGCGCTAAGTTATTTTATTTCCTTGGGTTCGGGTTTTTGTCTCCGTGTGTTGTTGCCTTTGTCATGCATCTCATATTGGGTCATCATGTGCATTGCATTTGCATACGTGTTCGTCTCATGCATCCGAGCATTTTCCCTGTTGTTCGTTTTGCATTCCAACGCTCCTATCTCCTCCAGTGGTCCTTTCTACCTCTTTTCGTGTGTGGGGGTTAAACATTTCCGGATTGGACCGAGACTTGCCATGCGGCCTTGGTTTACTACCGGTAGACCGCCTGTCAAGTTTCGTGTCATTTGGACTTCGTTTGATACTCCAACGGTTAACCGAGGGACCGAAAAGGCCTCGTGAGTGTTGCAGCCCAACACCCTTACATTTTGGCCCAAAACCCACCTAAACCCTCCCCATCGTCTAGAGTGTTCGATCACGATCGCGTGGCCGAAAACCGCACTCCATTTGGAGCTTCCTAGCTCCCTCTATGCCCATATATAAATCCTCTCCCGAAATTCCCGGGTCTCTTCCCCCCTAACCCTAGATCTTTCCCTCTCCTTGCGCGCCGGACAAAGTTCCGCCGACAGACATGTCCGGAAGTCTCCCGCCGCTGCCATGTGGCACTGCCTGAGTGGCCGCTGACCTCCTCCACCGCCGAAGCCCGCCGTGGCCCGTGGCCGGCCCGCCCGCGCCCGTGCACGGGCCAGAGAC
>NC_041382.1:493803591-493808616 GCF_002162155.2 Triticum dicoccoides
CGCCAGATCTCCGGCCGCCGCCGCCAAGACGTCGCCCCCGCCACCTCGCCGTCGTGGTCTGCCGCGCCGGCCGAGCTCCGGCGACCGCGCCCGCGCCGCCTCCTCGTCGCCGGCGCACTCCGGCCTCCTCTTCCTCCTCCCCGCGGTGCACTCCGGCCGCCACCCTCCGTCGACACCGGCACGAACTCCGGCGAGCTCGGATCTGACCTCGATCCGCGTGCCCGATCTAGATCTGGGAGGTTGACCTAACTGTTGCCTCCTCCAACTTATTTTTTTTGCAAACTTCATCATGTCGTATCTCCGCATCCGTAGCTTCGATTTGTGCGTGTAGCATATCAAAATGTTCGCCTCAGAGAGTACATCATTTCATCTCATTGCATAATTTTCATTTGAGCTCATCTTGATGCCCGAAATGATATTCGAAGAGGGCTATGTGATCAAATGGTCAGATATGTTTCATCAAATAGATATTTGTCATTTTTGCCATGATTAATGTGTGCATGATATGCTCCTGAGCTCTACATGAGTTTTGTTATATGCCATGCCATCCTTACAGAGGTGCTTACCCTGTATTTTTGTGATATGTGTGGTGACTAGCACAAGCTTGTAAACTAGTGCAATCGGTAATGCTGATTTCAGGGACTTAGAATTTCAGTCCTTGTCCTGATTTTGTCGTTATGTCATATGTTCATGTCATTTCCTAGTGATTCGTGCCTCTTTTGAGGATGATCAGTGAGGATGATTTGTTAACATTGTGGTGCTCTATCCATCCATGTCTTTTTTTGCATTTATGGAGCACCCTAGCTTGAGTCAATCAAGCTCTACTTTTGCTATTTCGTGAATCCTGACAGATTGTTGACTTGTTAGCGATTTTGCCGAGGATGTTGCTATTGATCCGTGCATGCTATGTTGTTGTTCTTTCCATGTCTAGCTTCTATGCCATGTATTCTTGATGGTTGTATGCTTAGTTTGTCATGCCATGCTCTGTAGTGAGTGCGTCGAGCTCGTAAACATGCCTACTCGTTAACAGATTTGCATGCTCCAGTTTTTCACAAAGTCCGAGATCTGTTTATGTTTTTGACATGTTCACCTGCTTGCAATTGTATTTTCTGATCCCTTTTGGCTCAACGTCACTAAGGGACTTTTGTTAAGTGCTTTGAGTAGATTAATGTCATGCCTTGCTTTGCCATGTTAAGTTCCTGTAGCATGTAGTTTTCATGCTCTAAAGTGTGCTTCCTGATGTTAAATTCCAGACTTGTGTTAATTTCACTAAGTCTGAAACCTGTTATCTTTTGCACTTTTGCCATGCTTGTCTGAACCTGTTAATGGATGAACTAGTCATAGCTCAGTGTTCATATTTTGTCAAGCATCATGAGTGGATCCCTGCCATGTATTTTGTTATGATGTTTGAGTGTTGTAGCATAATTATCTTGATGCATTTAGATGGCTCCTTGCAGATTATCGCAGACCGGTGCCATATTTGTTTTGCTTGCCATTTCCAAACCGTGCATCCGATTCCGGTGATCTTTATATCGATTTCAACCGAAATCACCTCACCTTTCTAGTGGAACTCTTGGAATTCCAAGTTGAGGCCAGGTTCAATCATTCCTTTTCAAATCTTGCATATGCATCACATATCGCATCCCGCATAACATACCATGTTTGCATCATGTTGTTCGAGCATTGCACGTGGTTGATTGTGTTCCTTTTGCTTGTTTCTCTTGTTTGGGTAGAGCCGGGAGACGAGCTTGCTAACGAGGAGCCCGTTGAGTTTTCTTACGAGGATCAAGTCAACTCTGACAACTTTGCAGGGAAGATGATCATACCCTCGAAATCACTTCTATCTTTGCTTGCTAGATGCTCGCTCTTTTGCTATGCCTATGCTACGATACCTACCACTTGCTTTCATGCCTCCCAAATTGCCATGTCAAACCTCTAACCCACCATGTCCTAGCAATCCGTTGATTGGCTATGTTACCGCTTTGCTCAGCCCCTCTTATAGCGTTGCTAGTTGCAGATGAAGATTGGAGATCGTTCCTTGTTGGAACATTGCTTATTGATTGGGATATCACTATATTATATTATTATCTTAATGCATCTATATACTTGGTAAAGGGTGGAAGGCTCGGCCTTTTGCCTAGTGTTTTGTTCCACTCTTGCCGCCCTAGTTTCCGTCATATCGGTGTTATGTTCCCGGATTTTGCGTTCCTTACGCGGTTGGGTTATAATGGGAACCCCTTGACAGTTCGCCTTGAATAAAACTCCTCCAGAAATGCCCAACCTTGGTTTTACCATTTGCCACCTAGCCTCTTTTTCCCTTGGGTTTCTGGAGCCCAAGGGTCATCTTTATTTAAACCCCCCCCCCCCCGGGCCAGTGCTCCTCCGAGTGTTGGTCCACCTCGTCAGCCGCCGGTGGCCACCAGGGGCAACTTTGGGCTGGCCTACCAGAAGTTTGGACAATCTGAGTGTGCCCTGAGAACGAGATATGTGCAGCTCCTATCGGGATTTTTCGGCACATTCGGGCGGTTTTACTAGACTTGTTTTACCATTGTCGAGGATGTCTTGTAAAACCAAGATGCCGAGCCTGATCAGAATGTCTCGGGAGAAGGAATATCCTTCGTTGACCGTGAGAGCTTGTGATGGGCTAAGTTGGGACTCCCCTGCAGGGATTTGAACTTTCGAAAGCCGTGCCCGTGGTTATGGGCAGATGGGAATTTGTTAATGTCCGGTTGTAGAAAACATGAAACTTAACTTAATTAAAATGAATCAACCGCGTGTGTAACCATGATGGTCTCTTCTCGGCGGAGTCCGGGAAGTGAACACGGTGTTGGAGTAATGCTCGACGTAGGTGGTTCTAGGATCACTTATTGATCATAGTTCTTCGTTCGTGCTTTGCCTTCTCTTCTCGCTCTCTTTTGCGAACAGGATAGCCACCATATATGCTAGTCGCTTGCTGCAGCTCCACACATTACCTTGCCTTACCTATAAGCTTAAATAGTCTTGATCGCGAGGGTGCGAAATTGCTGAGTCCCCGTGACTCACAGTTTACTTCCAAAACCAGATGCAGGGGCCGATGATACCGTTCCAGACGATGCGCTTGAGCTCAAGTGGGAGTTCGATGAAGACTCTCGTCGTTACTATGTGTCTTTCCCAGATGATCAGTAGTGGTGCCAAGTTGGGGCGATCGGGGACCGTGTCGCATGTTGGGGTTGATCTTTTATTTTGGTACCGTAGTCGGACCATGAGTGTATTGGATGATTGTAATGTTATTCATGTATTTGTGTGACGTGGCGAGTGTAAGCCAACTATGTATCCTTTCCCCTTTTATATATATTTACATGGGTTGTTGTGAAGATTACCTTACTTGCGACATTACTTTCAATGCGGTTATGCCTCTAAGTCGTGCTTCGACACGTAGGAGATATAGCCGCATCGAGGGCGTTACATATGGAGTACCCTACCATGACTCAATCTTGCTATACTTTTGCTATAAAATGTTCCTGGCATATTGTTTACGTGTTATTCAATATTGCCAAGGTTGTTGTAGTTGATCCATGCATGTTATGAGATTGTTCTTGCCATGTTTAGCTTATTGAACATGTCTTCTTGCGGGGTGTATGCTTAGTTTGTCATGAAATGCCTTGTGGTGAGTGCATCGAGCTCGCAAACATGCCTACGTCACTCTTGTATTGCCATGTCCAGTTTTCTGCCAAGTCTGAATCTGTTAACGTAACTTGCTATGTTTACATGGGTGCCATCATATCTTCTGATCCTTTTTGGCTTACGGTCAGTAAGGTACTTTTGTTACATGCTTTGAGTAGATTCATGCCATGCCTTGCTTTGTCATGATATGTTCCTGTAGCATGTTGTTATCTTGCTCTAAACATTGCTTCCTGATGTTAAATCCTGACATGTTATTTTCACCAAGTCTGTGAACCTGATATCTCTTGCACTTTTGCCATGCTTGTTTGAGCCTGCTATTGTGTGAATTAGCCATAGCTCAGTGTTCATCTTTTGTCAAGCATCTTGAGTGGATAACTGCCATGTGCTTTGTTGCTATGTTAGAGTGTAGTAGCTTAGTTTCTTGTTGCATTCTAGATGGCATTGTGCTGTTAATCGCAGATTAGTGCCATTATTTTTTTGCTTGCCATTTGCAAACCGTGCATCCGTTTCCGGTGATCTTCATATCGATTCCAACCGAGATCAACTCATCTTTCCAGTGGCGCTCTTGGTTTGCCAAGTTGAGGTCTGGTTCAATCTTTTCCTTCTGGAGCACGCATATGCATTGCATATCACATCCCGCATAGCATGCCATGTTTTGCATCATATTGCTTGCGCATTGCACCGTGGTTGATTGTGGTTTCCCTTGCTTGTGTTCTTGCCTTGGGATAGAGCCGGGAGACAAGTATGTGATCGAGGAACCCGTTGAGTATGCTTACGAGGATCAAGCTTACATCAACTCGGAGAACTTTGTAGGAAGATGACCATACCCTCGAAATCACTTCTATCTTTGCTTGCTAGTTGCTCGCTCTATTGCTATGCCTATGCTGCGATACCTACCACATGCTTTATCATGCCTCCCATATTACCATGTCAAACATCTAACCCACCTTGTCCTAGCAAACCTTTGATTGTCTATGTTACCGCTTTGCTCAGCCCCTCTTATAGCGTTGCTAGTTGCAGGTGAAGATTGGAGTTTTGTTCCTTGTTGGAACATGATTATTGTTGGGATATCATTATTATATCTTGTTTACTTTAATGCATCTATATACTTGGTAAAGGGTGGATGGCTCGGCCTTATGCCTGGTGTTTTGTTCCACTCTTGCCGCCCTAGTTTCCTTCATACCGGTATTATGTTCCTTGATTTTGCGTTCCTTACGCGGTCGGGTTATAATGGGAACTCCTTGACAGTTCGCCTTGAATAAAACTCCTCCAGCAAGGCCCAACCTTGGTTTTACCATTTGCCACCTAGCCTTTTTTTCCTTCGGTTTCGCGGACTCAAGGGTCATCTTTATTTTAACCCCC
>NC_041382.1:493808869-493821910 GCF_002162155.2 Triticum dicoccoides
AAGTGTTGGTCCAACCTAGAGCACTGTGCGGGGCCGTCCCTTGGTAACTCGGGTTACGTTGGCTCCCGTATGCTTAGCTTATCCGGTGTGCCCTGAGAATGAGATATGTGCAGCTCCTATCGGGATTTGTTGGCACATCGGGTGGTCTTGCTGGTCTTGTTTTACCATTGCCGAGATGTCTTGTAACCGAGATTCCGAGTCTGATCGGGCCGTCCTGGGAGAAGGAATATCCTTCGTTGACCATGAGAGCATGTGATGGGCTAAGTTGGGACACCCCTGCAGGGATTTGAACTTTCGAAAGCCATGCCCGTGGTTATGGGCAGATGGGAATTTGTTAATGTCCGGTTGTAGAAAACTTGTCTCTTAACTTAATTAAAAATGGATCAACCGCGTGTGTAGCCATGATGGTCTCTTTTCGGCGGAGTCCGGGAAGAGAACACGGTCTCGTGTTATGCTTGAACATTAGTAGTTCTAGGATCACTTCTTGATCATAGTTTCTCGACCGTGCTTTGCCTTCTCTTCTCGCTCTCATTCGCGTAACATAGCCACCATATATGCTAGTGCTTGCTGCAGCTCCACCCCACTACCTTTCCCTACCCATAAGCTTAAATAGTCTTGATCGCGAGGGTTGAGATTGCTGAGTCCCTGTGACTCATAGATTACTTCCAAAAACCAGGTGCAGGTGTCGATGATGCCATTCCAGGAGATGCGACTAAACTCAAGTGGGAGTTCGATGAGGACTTAGGACGTTACTATGTTTCCTTTCCAGTCGGTCAGTAGTGGAGCCTAGTTGGGGCGATCGGGGATCTTATGCATTTGGGGTTGTCTTTATTTTGGTTCCATAGTCGGACCTTGATTGTATCTGGATGATGTAATGCTATATTTATGTATTGTGTGAAGTGGCGATTGTAAGCCAACTCTGTACATCTTTCTTATTCAGTACATGGGATGTGTAAAGATTACCCCTCTTGTGACATGCCTACAATGCGGTTATGCCTCTAAGTCATGCTCCGACACGTGGGAGATATAGCCGCATCGTGGGTGTTACAATCTTCCACCAAATAAACCAACTAGCATCAACTACAAGGAGTATTTAACACTAGTAGCAACCCACAGGTACCAATCCCGGACTTGGAGACAAGAATTGGATACAAGAGATGAACTAGGGTTTTGAGAGGAGATGGTGCTGGTGAAGATGTTGATGGAGATTTCCCTCTCCCGATGAGAGGAGCATTGGTGATGACGATGGCGATGATTTTCCCCTCCCAGAGGGAAGTTTCCCTGGCAGAACAGCTCCGCCAGAGCCCTAGATTGGTTCCGCCAAGGTTCCGCCTCGTGGCGGAGGAGTTTCATCCGAGAAGATGGCTTATGATTTTTTCCTCGTCGAAAGACTTCATATAGCAGAAGATGGTCATCAGAGGGCCACCAGGGGCCCACAAGGTAGGGGGTGTGCCCAAGGGGTAGGGCGCGCCCCACCCTCGTGGGTAGGGTGTGGCCCCCCTGGTGAACTTCTTGCGCTCGGTATTTTTTATATATTCTGAAAACGTCTTCCATGAAGTTTCAGGACTTTTGGAGCTATGCAGAATAGGTCTCTAATATTTGCTCCTTTTCCAGCCCAGAATCCCAGCTGTCGGCATTCTCCCTCTTTATGGAAACCTTGTAAAATAAGAGAGAATAGGCATAAGTATTGTGACATAATGTGTAATAACAGCCCGTAATGCAATAAATATCGATATAAAAGCATGATGCAAAATGGGCGTATCAACTCCCCCAAGCTTAGACCTCGCTTGTCCTCAAGCGAAAGCCGAAATCGAAAATTATGTCCACATGTTTAGAGATAGAGGTGTCGATAAAAGTAAAATAAGGACATCAGAGCATCATGATCATTCTTAGAACAACAACTTATATAATTCTTGTCATATGATCTCTTATGCTAGAGTAATAATTCAATCACAATTTCAAGTATGAATTGTAAACTTCATTGAAAACTAACAAACTATAATCTCAGTCATTGGAGCAATTGCAATTTATCATGTCATAGGAAAGAATCAATATATAAGAGCTTTTCAGCAAGTCCACATACTCAACTATCATATAGTCTTTCACAATTGCTGACACTCATGCAATACTTATGGGTATGGAGTTTTAATCGGACACAGAGAAAGATAGGGGATTATAGTTTTGCCTCCCAATGTTTTACCTCAAGGGTAATGTCAACAATAATAGTTCATGAAAACTCACATCCAATTAGCCATATATACCAGGATCTTTCCAACATACTGTGCTTGCCAAAGGATAAAATGTAAAAAGGAAGGGTGAAGATCACCATGACTCTTATGCAAGGTAGGAGATAAAAGTAAAAGATAGGCCCTTCACAGAGGGAAGCAGAGATTGTCATGCGCTTTTATGGTTGGATGCACAAAATCTGAACGTCACTTTATATTTCCACTTGTGATATGGACCTTTATTATGAAGTCTGCCGCTTTTATTTCTTCCATATCACACAATCGTATAAAGCTTATTTTCTCCCACACTAATAAGTCATACATATTTAGAGAGCAATATTTATTGCTTGCACCAATGACAACTTACTTGAAGGATCTTATTCAATCCATAGGTAGATATGGTGGACTCTCATGGCAAAACTAGTTTAAGGGTATTTGGAAGCACAAGTAGTATCTCTACTTGGTGTGATGAATTTGGCTAGCATGAGAGGGAAAGGCAAGCTCAACTATCGGTGTCAAAACCGGCGGATCTCGGGTAGGGGGTCCCGAACTGTGCGTCTAAGGCGGATGGTAACAGGAGGCAGGGGACACGATGTTTACCTAGGTTCAGGCCCTCTTGATGGAGGTAAAACCCTACGTCCTGCTTGATTGTTCTTGATGATATGAGTATTACAAGAGTTGATCTACTACAAGATCAGAGAGGCTAAGCCCTAGAAGCTAGCCTATGGTATGATTGTATCTTGTCCTACGGACTAAAACCCTCCGGTTTATATAGACACTGGAGGGG
Organism: Triticum dicoccoides; assembly: GCF_002162155.2. Classification (NCBI taxonomy): domain Eukaryota; kingdom Viridiplantae; phylum Streptophyta; class Magnoliopsida; order Poales; family Poaceae; genus Triticum; species Triticum dicoccoides. The sequence goes on from NC_041382.1 coordinate 493,811,882, forward strand.
GCTAGGGTTGCACAAGGTCGGTTACAAAGGAGGAGATATACATATCCGTATTGCCTAGCTTGCCTTCCACGCCAAGTAGAGTCCCATCCGGACACGGGACGAAGTCTTCAATCTTGTATCTTCATAGTCCAACAGTCCGGCCAAAGGATATAGTCCGGCTGTCCGAAGACCCCCTAATCTAGGACTCCCTCATCAACCATGTTGGATGATCCATGGCAATATAACTTATCTCAGATGTAAGAAAACATAACCCATTACATTGTCTTCCTTATCCAACGTCAACTCTTTAGCATGTCATATTTTAATGAGTGCTCACAATCATAAAAGATGTCCAAGATAGTATATCTATATGTGAAGACCTCTCTTTCTTTATTACTTCCTATTAATTGCAACGATGACCAAAACTATGTTTGCAAACTCTCAACAACTTTTATTCATCATACTTTTTCTATGTGAGCTCATTACTCTCCATAAGATCCATATGATCTCTTTGTTTCCTTTTTTATTTATTTCTCTTTTCTTTTATTCACTTAGGATCATGGCAAAATAATCCAGCCCTTGACTCAACACTAATCTTTATTATATAGCTCACGGACTCGATTCCATAGAAGGATCATAAAGCAAAACTCACAACTAGATCATACTAAGAACTTTTATTCTACTAGATCAAGATATTACCAAAAGGATCGAACTAAGAAAAATGGTAAAGACAAAAGTGATGGTGATACGATACCGGGGCACTCCCCCAAGCTTGGCAGTTGCCAAGGGGAGTGCCCATACCCGATGCTCAGTTCTTCTTTGTTGGTGAAGAAGGTGGAGTTGTTGATGATGGATAGTCACACATCGAGCGTAGGAGGTCTTCTAACTTGCGGATAATGCCTTTGAGTGCAATGATATGCTCCTTCAACAAAATATTTTCACGTGTGAGATACTTATTTTGTATACGAGTTAACTCAATCATCTTGAAAGCTTCGATCTCAGTTGGGGTAAGAAGATTGTGATCAAGTTGAAGGATGTCTTCTGTTGCGGAACTTGGTCCTCCGTAGCCTTCTTGATCCCTTCATCCTTGTTGATCTCCATGGGTTCTTCTCTCTTCAGCTCTATCTTCATTAGCCAAGCATCGTTTCCCTCATTGTTGGAGGAGGAGGGAGACGACATGATGCTTAGCTTCGACAACCCTGGCAGAAAACAGCTCGAAACAAGAACAAGAGATTTTTGCGTGATACGGGAGTCAAAACCCCCGGGAGATTATATAATGAATTTTTATCGACCAAAATACGTGACGTGTAAGAAAATGAAGTCCGAAGAGCACACGAGGTGCCCACGAGGTAGGGGCGCGCCAAGTAGGGTAGGGCGCGCCCTCCACCCTCGTGGAGGCCTCGTGTCCTTCCCAGACTGCTTCTTATTTTTCTAATTTGTTAAACATTCCAAAACGGAGAAATATTGCCTTAAAAACTGTTTTGGAGTCGGTTTACTTACCGTACCACATACCTATTCCTTTTCGGAGTCTGAAACGTTCCGGAAAGTGTCCCTTATGTATTCCTCCGGGGTTACGGTTTCAATAACATTGGTTTCAACATTTATGGGATTACCTGAGATATAGTGTTTGATTCTTTGACCGTTCACCACCTTCAGATTTGTACCTTCGAAGTTGTTGATTTTTATGGCACCGGAACGATAGACCTGCTCGATAACGTAAGGACCTTCCCATTTAGAGAGAAGTTTTCCTGCAAAAAATCTTAAACAAGAGTTGTATAGCAATACATAATCACCTAAATTAAACTCACGCTTTTGTATCCTTTTATCATGCCATCTTTTAACTTTTTCTTTAAACAACTTGGCATTTTCATAGGCTTGGGTTCTCCATTCATCGAGTGAGCTAATATCAAATAACCTCTTCTCACTGGCAAGTTTAAAATCATAATTAAGCTCTTTAATAGCCCAATATGCCTTGTGTTCTAGTTCGAGAGGTATATGACATGCTTTTCCATAAAACATTTTATACGGAGACATACCCATAGGATTTTTATATGCAGTTCTATAGGCCCATAATGCATTATCAAGTTTCTTGGACCAATTCTTTCTAGACCTATTGACAGTCTTTTGCAAAATTAATTTGAGCTCTCTTTTGCTCAATTCTACTTGACCACTAGACTGTGGGTGATAAGGAGATGCAATTCTATGATTAACATCATATTTAGCAAGCATTTTACGGAAAGAACCATGAATAAAATGTGAACCACCATCAGTCATTAAATATCTAGGGACTCCAAACCTTGGAAAAATAACTTCTTTAAGCATCTTAATAGAAGTGTTATGATCAGCACTACTAGTTGGAATAGCTTCTACCCACTTAGTAACGTAATCAACAGCAACTAAAATATGTGTATATCCATTAGAGGCAGGAAAAGGTCCCATATAGTCAAAGCCCCAAACATCAAATGGTTCAATAACGAGTGAATAGTTCATAGGCATTTCTTGATGAGTACTAATATTACCAATTCTTTGACATTCAATACAAGATAAGACAAACTTACGGGCATCTTTGAAGAGAGTAGGCCAATAAAAACCAGATTGCAATACCTTATGTGCAGTTCTGTCTCCAGCATGGTGTCCTCTATAAGCTTCGGAGTGACACTTGCATAGGATCTGTTCCTGTTCATGCTCAGGTACACAACGTCTAATAACACCATCTACTCCTTTATAAAGATGTGGGTCATCCCAAAAGTAATGCCTCAAATCATAGAAGAACTTTTTCTTTTGCTGGTATGTGAAACTAGGTGGTATGAATTTGGCAACAATGTAATTAGCACAATTAGCATACCATGGAGCAGTATGAGAAGCATTTATGACATTTAATTGCTCATCGGGAAAGCTATCATCAATAGGTAGTGGGTCATCAAGCACATTTTCTAACCTAGACAAGTTGTCTGCAACGGGGTTCTCAGCTCCCTTTCTATCAACAATATGTAAATCAAATTCTTGTAGCGAGAGAACCCATCTAATAAGTCTAGGTTTAGCATCTTTCTTTTCCATAAGATATTTAATAGCAGCATGATCAGTGTGAATAGTTACTTTAGAATCAACAATATAAGGTCTGAACTTATCACAAGCAAATATAACTGCTAAGAATTCCTTTTCAATGGTAGCATAATTTCTTTGAGCATTGTCTAGCGTTTTACTAGCATATTGAATAACGTTTAATTTTTTATCAACTCTTTGCCCTAGAATAGCACCTACAACATAATCACTAGCATCACACATAATTTCAAAAGGTAAATTCCAATCAGGTGGCTGAACAATAGGTGCAGAGATCAATGCTTTCTTAAGTATTTCAAATGCTTCTACACAATCATCATCAAAGACAAATGGTATATCTTTTTGTAATAAATTAGTCAGAGGCCGAGAAATTTTTGAGAAGTCCTTAATGAACCTCCTATAAAATCCGCATGACCAAGGAAACTTCTTATACCTTTGATGTCCATGGGACATGGCATCTTTTCAATAGCATCAACCTTGGCTTTATCAACTTCAATACCTCTTTCAGAAATTTTATGCCCCAGGACAATACCTTCATTAACCATAAAGTGGCACTTTTCCAAATTCAAGTCAAGATTAGTTTCTTCACATATCTGGAAAACTCGATCAAGGTTGCTCAAGCAATCATCAAAAGAAGATCCATAGACGGAAAAATCGTCGATGAAAACCTCACAAATCTTTTCACAAAAGTCAGAGAATATAGCCATCATGCATCTTTGAAAGGTAGCAGGTGCATTACATAAACCAAAAGGCATACTTCTATAAGCAAAAGTACCAAAAGGGCAAGTAAAAGTAGTCTTTGATTGATCCTTGGCTGACAGAGGTATTTGAGAGAAACCAGAATAACCATCTAGAAAGCAAAAATGTGTATGTTTAGATAATCTTTCTAGCATTTGATCAATAAAAGGTAAGGGGTAATGATCCTTTTTAGTGGCCTTATTTAATTTGCGGAAATCAATTACCATCCTATAACCTGTAATAATTCTTGGAGGAATCAATTCATCTTTATCATTAGGAATGACAGTAATACCTCCCTTCTTAGGGACACAATGGACAAGACTTACCCACTGACTATCAGCAAAGGGATAGATTATACCTGCCTCAAGGAGCTTTAGTATTTCCTTTCTTACCACTTCTTTCATTTTAGGATTCAGTCGTCGTTGATGATCACGAACTGGTTTAGCATCTTCTTCCAAATTTATTTTATGTTGACATAGAGTGGGACTAATGCCCTTAAGATCATCAAGAGTATACCCAATAGCAGCACGATGCTTCTTCAGAGTTTTCAATAATCTCTCTTCCTCATGCTCTGCAAGGTGAGCACTAATAATAATAATAATAGGATATATCTTTTTCACATCAAGATAAGCATATTTAAGGGTGTCAGGCAACGGTTTAAGCTCAAACACGGGATCACCCTTGCGTGGAGGAGGATCCCCTAGGATTTCAACAGGAAAATTGTGTTTCAGAATAGGTTCCTATTTAAACAATACTTCATATATTTCCCTTCTTTCATTCATAAACATATCATTTTCATGGTCTAGCAAATATTGTTCTAAAGGATCACTAGGAGGTACGACAATAGAAGCAAGACCAATAATTTCATCCTTACTAGGTAATTCTTCTTCATGGTGTTGTCTACTAAATTTAGAGAAATTAAATGCATGAGACATATCATCTAAACCGATAGTAACAACATCATTTTGCAATATATCTTAGCATTAACAGTGTTTAAGAAGGGTCTACCAAATATATTGGGACAAAAGCTATCTTGTGGGGAACCAAGAACAAGAAAATCAGCAGGATATTTAGTTTTCCCACACAAGACTTCAACATCTCTAACAATTCCCATTGGTGAAATAGTATCTCTATTGGCAAGTTTAATTGTGACATCAATATCTTCTAACTCAACAGGTGCAATATCATGCATAATTTCTCTATATAGGCCAATAGGTATTGCACTAGCACTGGCACCCATATCACATAAGCCATGATAAAAATGATCTCCTATTTTAACAGAAATGACCGGCATGCCTACCATAGGTTTAGGTTTATCTTTAGCACAAGGTTTAGCAATTCTAGCAGTTTCATCACAGAAATAAATAACATGCCCATCAATATTATCAGCCAAGATATCCTTAACAATAGCAATATTAGGTTCAACTTTAACTTGCTCAGGAGGTGTATAAGTTTTAATATTGCTTTTACAAACCAAAGTTGAAGCTTTAGCATGATCCCTTATCCTAACAGGGAAAGGTGGTTTCTCAACATAAGAAGTAGGAACAATAGAATCATTATAAGTCATAGTCTTTTCTTCAACTTTAATAGGTGCAGCTACTTTTACTTCTATGGGAGGATGATATTTAAACCACTTCTCCTTGGGGAGATCAACATAAGTAGCAAAAGATTCACAGATAGAAGCTACTATCTCAGAGTCAAGTCCATATTTAGTACTAAATTTACGGAAAACATTGGTATCCATAAAAGATTTAACACAATCAAACTTAGGTGTCATACCTGACTTCTTACCTTCGTCAAGGACCCAATCTTCAGAGTTGCATTTAATTCTTTCCAATAAATACCATTTGAATTCAATAGTCTTTGTCATAAAAGAGCCAGCACAAGAAGTATCGAGCATGGTGCGATAGTTATCAGAAAGTCGAGCATATAAATTTTGAATAATCATCTCTCTTGAGATCTCATGATTGGGGCATGAATATAACATTGATTTAAGCCTCCCCCAAGCTTGAGCGATGCTTTCTCCTTCACGAGGCCAAAAATTATATATATAATTGCGATCACGATGAACAAGATACATAGGATAAAACTTCTGATGAAATTACAATTTCAATCACTTGTAGTTCCATGACCCTGTATCATCACATAGCCTATACCATGTCAATGCATCTTCCCTCAAAGATAAAGGGAATACCTTCTTCTTAACAACATCTCTGGGTACACCTGCAAGCTTAAATAATCCACAAACTTCGTCAACATATATTAGGTGCTCATCAGGATGCATTGTTCCGTATCCTGCAAAAGGATTAGCTAGCAGTTTTTCTAACATACCCGAAGGAATTTAAAAGCAAACATTTTCATTTTTAGTAGGTTCAGTAGGTTGAGGAGCAACTCTTTGCTCTACTGGTCGGGGTGAAGATACCCCAAACAAGCCCCTCAGAGGATTACTTTCCATAGTAACAAGTGATAGTAAATTTCAACGCACTATATAAATTTTTCCTTACCAAATTCAACCTACCAAAGGCGCTTCAGTCCCTGGCAACGGCGCCAGAAAAGAGTCTTGATTACCCACAAGTATAGGGGATCTATCATAGTCCTTTCGATAAGTAAGAGTGTCGAACCCAACGAGGAGCAGAAGGAAATGATAAGCGGTTTTCAGCAAGGTATTCTCTGCAAGTACTAAAATAATTGGTAACAGATAGTTTTGTAATAGGATAATTTGTAACGAGCAACAAGTAACAAAAGTAAATAAAGTGCAGCAATGTGTCCCAATCCTTTTTGTATCAAAGGACAAGCCTGGACAAACTCTTATATAGAGAAAAGCGCTCCCGAGGACACATGGGAATATCGTCAAGCTAGTTTTCATCACGTTCATATGATTCGCGTTCGGTACTTTGATAATCTGATATGTGGGTGGACCGGTGCTTGGGTGTTTTCCTTACTTGGACAAACATCCCACTTATGATTAACCTCTATTGCAAGCATCCGCAACTACAACAAAAGTATTAAGGTAAACCTAACCATAGCATGAAACATATGGATCCAAATCAGCCCCTTACGAAGCAACACATAAACTAGGGTTTAAGCTTCTGTCACTCTAGCAACCCATCATCTCCTTATTACTTCCCAATGCCTTCCTCTAGGCCCAAATAATGGTGAAGTGTAATGCAGTCGACGTTCACATAACACCACTAGAGGAGAGACAACATACATCTCATCAAAATATCGAATGAATACCAAATTCACATGACTACTAATAGCAAGACTTCTCCCATGTCCTCAGGAACAAACGTAACTAATCACAAAGCATATTCATGTTCATGATCAGAGGGGTATTAATATGCATATAGGATCTGAACATATGATCTTCCACCAAATAAACCAACTAGCATCAACTACAAGGAGTAATTTACACTACTAGCAACCCACAGGTACCAATCCCGGACTTGGAGACAAGAATTGGATACAAGAGATGAACTAGTTTTGAGAGGAGATGGTGCTGGTGAAGATGTTGATGGAGATTGCCCTCTCCCGATGAGAGGAGCGTTGGTGATGACGATGGCGATGATTTCCCCCTCTCGGAGGGAAGTTTCCCTGGCAGAACAGCTCCGCCAGAGCCCTAGATTGGTTCCGCCAAGGTTCCGCCTCGTGGCGGAGGAGTTTCGTCCGAGAAGATGGCTTATGATTTTTTCCTCATCAAAAGACTTCATATAGCAGAAGATGGTCATTGAAGGGCCACCAGGGGACCCACAAGGTAGGGGGCACGCCTAGGGGGTAGGGCGCGCCCCCCACCCTCGTGGGCAGGGTGTGGCCCCCCATGGTGAACTTCTTGCGCTCGGTATTTTTTATATATTCTGAAAACGTCTTCCGTGAAGTTTCAGGACTTTTGGAGATGTACTCCACTTACACGTTATAGATGTGCTACATGTCCTCCTCCAGGTTCTAGTCCCAGGTGTTCTTCATGGATGGCACGATCCATAGCGGTGGGCAACGGGAATCATTGTTGTGGCTTTCTAGTCCGGTTCCACACGATGGAGACTCATCCAAGCTGAAGCGGCATAAATCAGGGATAGCGTGTCTCAGCATGTCATTCATCCAGCGGTGCGCACTGAAGACACAACCATGCTTCATGAATGGCAGGCCTTCCGTGTTGTGCACCGAAGGTGGCATCCGCTTCACAATGGGGTAGCTGCCCCCAATGAAAAGCGAGTACTCTCCAAGAGTGTTCCTCAGCACCCATGTAGCATCACAGGGGTCGAACTCGGTGCCGTTCATCTGGTACGCGCGGCATCTCAGATCTAGAAACATGGTGACGTACATAGTCAAGGTCCATGCATAATAATGTTGTGCTCAAATATGACGGTCAGTAATACTGTGCAGCAAATAGTACTACTCTAGTATAGAGGAAGTAAAATAACCGGCTTATTATATATAGCCATTGTTGGCTACATGGATGAGATAGTAAGACATGGAAAAACAAAAATGGTGGCAGCTAGTGGGTTCAAGTCTTCAAGGGCCTAGCTAGCTATACACGTCCTCCAAGGTAAAAAGTACTCCTACTAGTATGTAAGCAGAGTACTAGCACAACAATGAAAGAGAAGGCGAGAGGGTTATAAAATGGAATACGTGGGTAGATGGTGACGGTGCGATCGTGGTAGATTGTGTGACCATGTTGCACATCAGTGGTACCATGGGTAACCACTGCTAAGATAGTTGATCCCAATATGCCAAAGTCAACAAGGTTCCAGGTTAGACCGAATCGCGGATGCAAATGCACATCCAGGATCGGCGATCTTATTTTGATCGCGGGATGACTGGTCCCTGCAAAATAATGGAGTACCGTTAGGGATGCAAATGATGGTTTGTGCATTCTGTTTGTAATCTCCCATACCGTAGGATGGCAACCAGATGAAACAAGTCCCCCGGCTTGTCACCATGAAGATGCGGCCTAGATGGCGCACGGCGTCTTCAAACGTGTAGGGGTACAAATCTGCTGCCGCCAATATGCGCCAGCCACTGCCGTTACTGCCTCTTGCAATCGTTATGTCGAACACCACTATGAGATAGTAATCGTCGTAGTTGTGTCTCGTTGTCGGCGGGTCCGCAATTGCTATCTTCTTCAATATCACGTAGGCACCATCATATGTATTCAAGCCCAGCCAGTCTGGAAGGCCGATCCCAATGGTGGATAAGGGGTTTACCGGAACGGCCGCACTGCTGTGGATGTTGTGCAAAATGATGGTGGTATCCAGCCAGAGGTATGCAAGCCAATCTTCCTTGGCACCTACCCAGACCTATATATAAGATGGTGGGCAGCGGAGAAATTACGGGATGGAAATGGAATAACTAAGTACTACATGATCAAACTCCATTACTGACCTGCTCATCGGACAAAATCCGACTACCTCTCAACATCGGCAACTCTAGCGGAGTCAACGTGCAACCATGGCCAGGGAGCGGTGGACTGTTCGAAGGATTGTCCCATAGAAGAACCTTCTCCTCGAGGATGCATGGAAGACCAACAAGCATGTCCTTTTCCCACCGTCTTGAAATAGTTGGTGCAGGAAGCACCGAGCTTGCGGCAGTGAGGACGTCGGAGCGGCGTGTGATTTCTCCCAGAGGATCGTCGTCCAAGGTCTCCCAGCCCCGACGAGGAGGAGAACCGCCTGGCGAATCCATCGGAGCACCGACGAACTGCCTTCTCTTCGGGGGGAGGGGAACTGGTGAGGGGGAGATAAGAGCATAGTAACCGCAGGGCCTCGTCCCTTCCAAGTGTAGAGCGTAGTAAGCGAAGGGATGAGGCTATTATTTACTACTAGTACTAGCATTCTGGGACATTATGGGATTGCATTATACTCTAAATAATAGAACTAGTAAGAAATTTTTGGCACTAGCTAGTAGTTTTTGGCGTGGACTAAGAAATTTTGGGAATGTTTTTGCTTTTTTTGTACACGCTGATACGTCTCCAATGTATCTATAATTTTTTATTGTTCCATGCTATATTATATTCTGTTTTGGACATTATTGGGCTTTATTATACACTTTTATATTATTTTTGGGACTAAACTACTAACCGGAGGCCCAGCCCAGAATTGTTTTTTTGCCTATTTTAGGTTTCGCAGAAAAAGAATATCAAATGGAGTCCAAACGGAATGAAACCTTCGAGAACGTAATTTTTGGAATGAACATGATCCAGAGGACTTGGACCCTACGTCAAGACATCAACCAGGAGGCCACGAGGTAGGGGGCGCG
>NC_041382.1:493822121-493827291 GCF_002162155.2 Triticum dicoccoides
GCGCCCTCCACCCTCGTGGGTCCCCTGTTGCTCCACCGACGTACTCCTTCCTCCTATATTTATCTATGTACCCCCAAACTACCAGATACGGAGCCAAAACCCTAATTCCACCGCCGTAACTTTCTGTATCCATCAGATCCCATCTTGGGGCCTGTTCCGGAGCTCCGCTGGAGGGGACATCGATCACGGAGGGCTTCTACATCAACACCATAGCCCCTCCGATGAAGTGTGAGTAGTTTACCTCAGACCTATGGGTCCATAGTTATTAGCTAGATGGCTTCTTCTCCCTTTTTGGATCTCAATACAAAGTTCTCCCCCTCTCTTGTGGAGATCTATTCGATGTAATCTTCTTTTGCGGTGTGTTTGTTGAGACCGATGAATTGTGGGTTTATGATCAAGTTTATCTATGAACAATTTTTGAATCTTCTCTGAATTCTTTTATGTATGATTGGTTATCTTTGCAAGTCCCCTTGAATTATCAGTTTGGTTTGGCCTACTAGATTGATCTTCCTTGCAATGGGTGAAGTTCTTAGCTTTGGGTTCAATCTTGCGGTGTCCTTTCCCAGTGACAGTAGGGGCAGCAAGGCATGTATTGTATTGTTGCCATCGAGGATAACAAGATGGGGTTTTCATCATATTGCATGAGTTTATCCCTCTACATCATGTCATCTTGCTTAAAGCGTTACTCTGTTCTCTTGAACTTAATACTCTAGATGCATGCTGGATAGCAGTCGATGTGTGGAGTAATAGTAGTAGATGCAGGCAGGAGTCGGTCTACTTGTCTCGGACGTGATGCCTATATACATGATCATACCTAGATATTCTCATAACTATGCTCAATTCTGTCAATTGCTCAACATTAAATTGTCTACCCATCGTGAATACTTATGCTCTCGAGAGAAGCCACTAATGAAACCTATGGCCCCCGGGTCTATCTTCTATCATATTAATCTTCCAATACTTATTTATTTCCTTTGCCTTTTATTTTACTTTGCATCTTTATCATAAAAATACCAAAAATATTAACTTATCATATCTATCAGATCTCACTCTCGTAAGTGACCGTGTAGGGTTTGACAACCCCTTATCGTGTTGGTTGTGAGGATTTATTTGTTTGTGTAGGTGCGAGGGGCTCATGCGTGGCCTCCTACTGGATTGATACCTTGGTTCTCAAAAACTGAGGGGAAATACTTACGCTACTTTGCTGCATCACCCTTTCCTCTTCAAGGGAAAAACAACGCAAGTGCTCAAGAGGTAGCAAGAAGGATTTCTGGCGCCGTTGCTTGGGAGGTCTACGCAAAAGTCAACATACCAAGTACCCATCACAAATCCTTATCTCCTGCATTACATTATTTGTCATTTTCCTCTCGTTTTCCTCTCCCCCACTTCACCCTTGCCATTTTATTCGCCTTCTCTTTTTCGCTCACCTTTCTTCTGTTATGTCGGAATCAAAAAGGGTTGGGGGTTCTCTCCCGAGTTTTAGTACTTTGGACAATCCTTCTATTTTCGCTAAACTCGTAAATAAAGATGCTATGGAAAGACCTACCGGAGTTATCAATGAGAATCTTAATAATTTTGATGAAGATGATTCCGAAATTTTTCGTTATTTACTTGATGAATCTTTGAAAGATGCTTGGGATAGACTATTAAGGATCAGGGCTAGCTATGTGCCTCAATACCAAATTGAAATTTACTTAAAAAGCTTTTATGTTGCCCTACCTTCTTCTTTTAAGCATGTCTTAGATTCTATATTTGAAGAAGGTTTTCTTGAAGGGGATGCCGTAGACACTTATGAAAAGATGAAAACCATATTTGGGCACCCCATGAATGAGAAAGTTGAATCTACATCTCTTTTGCTCTCTTATCAAAACGAATCTATCAAAGAGATGAAAGCTAGCCTAGATACAAATTTCTGTAGTGTAATTAATCTTTCTTCTACCATTAATAGCCATGTTCTTTATCAAAATAGAAAGATTAATTCCATAGATAGCAACTTTGCTCTTTTCTTCCCTAAAACCAAATATGGTAATACCTAGATCTATCCTTGCTTTTTATGCCTAGCCAGGGGCTTTAGACGATAGCGCTTGTTGGGAGGCAACCCAATTTTATTTTTATTCCTTGCTTTTTTCTCCTGTTTAGTAATAAATAATTTATCTAGACTCTGTTTTGGTTGTGTTTTTTTGTGTTTAGTTAGTGTTTGTGCCAAGTAGAACCGTTGGGAAGACTTGGGGAAAGTCTTTTTAATCTTGCTGTAAAAAACAGAAACTTTAGCGCTCACGAAAATTGCTGCCATTTTATTTGGAAGGTGCTATTTAGTTAATTCTTTTTGAAGATGATTAATAGATTAATTCCTCACGTCTAGAAATTTATTTTAGAATTGTTGGGGTTCCATATCTTGCGTTAGCTACAGATTACTACAGACTATTCTGTTTTTGACAGATTCTGTTTTTCGTGTGTTGTTTGCTTATTTTGATGAATCTATGGCTAGTCAAATAGTTTATAAACCATAGAGAAGTTGGAATACAGTAGGTTTAACACCAATATAAATAAATAATGAGTTTATTACATTTCCTTGAAGTGGTGTTTTGTTTTCTTTCGCTAACGGAGCTCACGAGAATTTCTACTTTAAGTTTTGTGTTGTGAAGTTTTCAAGTTTTTGGGTGAAAGATATGATGGATTAAGGAACAAGGAGTGGCAAGAGCATAAGCTTGGGGATGCCCATGGCACCACAATATAATCTAAGGACACCTAAAAGCCAAAGCTAGGGGATGCCCCAGAAGGCATCCCCTCTTTCGTCTACTTCCATCGGTAACTTTAGTTGGAGCTATATTTTTATTCGCCACATGATATGTGTTTTGCTCAGAGCGTCTTGTATGATTTGAGTCTTTGCTTTTTAGTTAACCACAATCATCCTTTATGTACACACCTTTTTAGAGAAACACACATGATTCAGAAATTATTAGAATACTCTATGTGCTTCACTTATATATTTTGAGTTATATAGTTTTGCTCTAGTACTTCACTTATATCTTTTAGAGCACGGTGGTGGTTTTGTTTTATAGAAACTATTATTCTCTCATGCTTCACCTAGATTATTTTGAGAGTCTTAAATAGCATGGTAATTTACTTAAATAATTCTAATATGCTAGGTATTCAAGACTAGTAAAAACTTTATTATGAGTGTATTGAATACTAAGAGAAGTTTGATGCTTGATGATTGTTTTGAGACATGGAGGTAGTGATATCAAAGTTGTGCTAGTTGAGTAGTTGTGAATTCAAAAAATACTGGTGTTGAAGTATGCAAGTCCCGTAGCATGCACGTATGGTAAATGTTATGTAACAAATTTGAAACATGAGGTGTTCTTTGAGTGTCCTCCTTATGAGTGGCGGTCGGGGACGAGCGATGGTCTTTTCCTACCAATATATCCCTCTAGGAGCATGCGCGTAGTGCTTGGTTTTTGATGACTTGTAGATTTTGTAATAAGTATGTGAGTTCTTTATGACTAATGTTGAGTCCATGGATTATACGCACTCTCACCCTTCCATCATTGCTAGCCTATTCGGTACCGTGTATTGCCCTTTCTCACACTGAGAGTTGGTGCAAACTTCACCGGTGCATCCAAACCCCGTGATATGATACGCTCTCACACATAAACCTCCTTATATCTTCCTCAAAACAGCCACCATACCTACCTATTATGGCATTTCCATAGCCATTCCGAGATATATTGCCATGAAACTTTCCACCGTTCCGTTTATCATGACACGTTCATCATTGTCAAATTGCTTTGCATGATCATGTAGTTGACATAGTATTTGTGGCAAAGCCACCATTCATAATCCTTTCAAACATGTCACTCTTGGTTCATTGCATATCCCGGTACACCGCCAGAGGCATTCATATAGAGTCATACTTTGTTCTAGTATCGAGTTGTAATCTTTGATTTGTAAATAAATAGAAGTGAGATGATCGTCATTTTCTAGAGCATTGTACCAAGTGAGGGAAAAAGAAAAAAAAAGAGAGAAAGGCCATGAAAAAGAGAAGGCCCAAAAAAATGAGAGAAAAAGAGAGAAGGGACAATGTTATTATCCTTTTTACCACACTTGTGCTTCAAAGTAGCACCATAATATTCATGATAGAGAGTCTTTTGTTTTTTCACTTTCATATACTAGTGGGAACTTTTCATTATAGAACTTGGCTTGTATATTCCAACAATAGGCTTCCTCAAATGCCCTAGGTCTTCGTGAGCAAGAAAGTTGGATGCACACCCACTTAGTTTCTTTTGTTGAGCTTTCATATATTTATAGCTCTAGTGCATCTGTTGCATGGCAATCCCTACTTCTTGCATTAACATCAATTGATGGGCATCTCCATAGCTCATTGATTAGCCTCGTTGATGTGAGACTTTCTCCCTTTTGTCTTCTCCACATAACCCCCATCATTATTCTATTCCATCCATAGTGCTATATCCATGGCTCACGCTCATATATTGCGTGAAGGTTGAAAAAGTTTGAGATTACTAAAGTATGAAACAATTGCTTGGCTTGTCGTCGGGGTTGTGCATGATGAGAGCATTATTGTGTCACGGAAATGAAGCATGACTAAACTATATGATTTTGTAGGGATGAACTTTCTTTGGCCATGTTATTTTGAGAGGACATAATTGCTTAGTTAGTATTCTTGAAGTATTATTGTTTTTATGTCAATATTGAACTTTTATCTTGAATCTTTCCGATCTAAATATTCATACCACAATTAAGAAGAATTACATTGAAAATATGCCAAGTAGCATTCCACATCAAAAATTCTATTTTTATCATTTACCTACTCGAGGACGAGCAGGAATTAAGCTTGGGGATGCTTGATACGTCTCCAATGTATCTATAATTTTTTATTGTTCCATGCTATATTATATTCTGTTTTGGACATTATTGGGCTTTATTATACACTTTTATATTATTTTTGGGACTAACCTACTAACCGGAGGCCCAGCCCAGAATTGCTGTTTTTTTGCCTATTTTAGGGTTTCGCAGAAAAAGAATATCAAACGCAGTCCAAACGGAATAAAACCTTCAGGAACGTGATTTTCAGAACGAACATGATCGAGAGGACTTGGACCCTATGTCAAGACATCAACCAGGAGGCCACGAGGTAGGGGGCTTGCCTACC
>NC_041382.1:493827507-493832729 GCF_002162155.2 Triticum dicoccoides
GCTCCACCGACGTACTCCTTCCTCCTATATATATCTACGTACCCCCAAACTACCAGATACGGAGCCAAAACCCTAATTCCACCGCCGTAACTTTCTGTATCCATGAGATCCCATCTTGGGGCCTGTTCCGGAGCTCCACCAGAGGGGGCATCGATCACGGAGGGCTTCTACATCATCACCATAGCCCCTCCGATGAAGTGTGAGTAGTTTACCTCAGACCTATGGGTCCATAGTTATTAGCTAGATGGCTTCTTCTCTCTTTTTGGATCTCAATACAAAGTTCTTCCCCTCTCTTTTGGAGATCTATTCGATGTAATCTTCTTTTGCGGTGTGTTTGTTGAGACCGATGAATTGTGGGTTTATGATCAAGTTTATCTATGAACAATATTTGAATCTTCTCTGAATTCTATTATGTATGATTGGTTATCTTTGCAAGTCTCTTCGTATTATCAGTTTGGTTTGGCCTACTAGATTGATCTTTCTTGCAATGGGAGAAGTGCTTAGCTTTGGGTTCAATCTTGTGGTGTCCTTTCCCAGTGACAGTAGGGACAGCAAGGCACGTATTGTATTGTTTCCATCGAGGATAACAAGATGGGGTTTTCATCATATTGCATGAGTTTATCCCTCTACATCATGTCATCTTGCTTAAAGCGTTACTCTGTTCTCTTGGACTTAATACTCCAGATGCATGCTGGATAGCGGTCGATGTGTGGAGTAATAGTAGTAGATGCAGGCAGGAGTCGGTCTACTTGTCTCGGACGTGATGCCTATATACATGATCATACCTAGATATTGTCATAACTATGCTCAATTCTGTCAATTTCTCAATAGTAATTTGTCTACCCACCATGAATACTTATGCTCTCGAGAGAAGCCACTAGTGAAACCTATGGCCCCCGGGTCTATCTTCTATCATATTAATCTTCCAATACTTATTTATTTCCTTTGCCTTTTATTTTACTTTGCATCTTTATCATAAAATTACCAAAAATATCTTGTCATATCTATCAGATCTCACTCTCGTAAGTGACCGTGTAAGGATTGACAACCCCTTATCGCGTTGGTTGCGAGGATTTATTTCTTTTTGTAGGTGCGAGGGACTCGTGTGTGGCCTCCTACTGGATTACTACCTTGGTTCTCAAAAACTGAGGGAAATACTTACGCTACTTTGTTGCATCACCCTTTCCTCTTCAAGGGAAAACCAACACAAGTGCTCAAGAGGTAGCACACGCCAACTAGTGTCAAAAAATGTCTTACATTACGTGACGGAGGAGTACGTCCTCGTACTGTAGCAGTACTAGTACTACTTTCACAACTAGTAGTGCGAGGGTACTACTAGTGCTATGTACTGTACTTCTAGTATAGTGCACCAGCTTTGAACTCTTGAATCTCAGGGCCAAGGAGCTACAGTTGGAAGTGGAGGGTACTACTGTTCTCTAGAACCATCGCTGTACTATGAATGCAGGGAAAGTACACCTGCGTAGTGGCCTAGTGGGTACTCTCGGTGCTCTATTCAGCCGCTCCTCTCATGTAGTTGGCCTACTCAGCCGCTCCTCTCACGCACACACTAGCAGCCTGTTTATCAGCGACGGTTACTACGGGGGCAGAACATTTGAGTTATTTGATACAGCGAGACTAGACTTTTCGCTTCCATTTGTGGAGGTGTAATGCATCTCGTCGAACTTTGTTAGTAGTTCCTTCTTTATGAATGAGATGAAGCAAAGCTTTTGCCTCCATTTCAAAGAAACACGTCAAGAGGAATTTCTTTTATAGTAGAGCCGATAATGGAGTGAAGTCCATGCGTGCAACGCCACAAGCTACATAGTAGTAGTAGAGCACTTTACGTGCAGAGCCATATTGCACAGTTCCCAATGCCCCGCCAGGCTTTTCCGGCTCCTCGGGCTTAATTGGGAGGCGCTAGTTTAAATATGTTACTAGATGATGAGGAAGCTGCAAGCGAGGTGCGGCTAGGGCGAGCACGCGAGCCACGAGATGCTGGGAAGGAAAACCCGTTCACGTGGCTAGGCTATCCAGTGCACCCAGATTGTGGTGCCGCACGTCCGTTTGACTTCAAAACTCAAACTACCCGTGTAAAATATTGGCTTGCAGCGAAGTTACTATTTAAAGAAAGACCGCCGTGTGTTCGGCCGGGATCGAACCCACAAAATGAGGTATACACTCCCGCGACCAGTAGTAGTACTCGTTGGAGTACAACGCAACCTAGAGTCGCCTTTTGTCGCTAGTAATACATTGTTCCTTAGGCTGGCCATAGTGGGGTTAACATAAGTGGTAACATGCACTTGGGCCTAGCAAACATGCTTATGTGGTACATAATTAAAGAAGAGAGAGAGTGTTAGAGTAACATAGGTAGATACCGTATCATGTTAAATGCTATGCTACTTTGTGTCATGCATGGCAATAAATATGATCATCTATGATACTAGTTTATGATACTATGCACCATGGAGGTAGTATCATACACTAGTATCATACGCATGTTACTAGCATATGATACTCCCCACTATGAGTAGCCTTACAAGAAACCCCTAATAATGCAACAAACCACTAATAATGCCAAGAAACTACTACCACTTGCATACGTGGCAGACTTAAGATAAGACTACCTTATCAACCATTGTACATGCTCTTACCAACCAGCCCTACCAAGAAACGACTACTCTACAAAGTGCCATTATAGGCATGTTTCAACCCATGGCCCTGTTTGGATACATTTGTTGTCAATCTAACCCTGCCATCCAAACACCACTTTGGTTAGAGTTAGTTCTGGGTTAGAATCTAACCTCTGACTTAGAGTATCCAAAAAGGGCCCATGTCGCCCATTAAGTCAATGCCTTCTATTCGACCGGGCATTATGACTTGTGGGACCTACATGTCAGTCTGCACAAAAATCCCCGAGTGACCTCCTACCTCTGGCCCGTCCACCTAGTCATCCTAGGCCACGGGACGTAGCTACCGCCGCCGGCAGAAGGCGAGGTCAAAACTGTCGGTTATGCGGAGCCCATCTTGCGGCAGCCCGGATGCCAGCTCGGTTCGGCGCTCACGGCTGCTAGCTTGCCAAGATAGCTCCGTCCAGCTGCTTTTCTGCAAGGTCTGCTAGCTAGATTGGCACGGCGGTGCGACGTCTTGCTCACGCGCGCTGCGCTAAGGCCAGCCATCTGGCTCGAGCGAAGGCCAGCGCGGGGGCTTGCTCACTCGTGAGTCACGCTCGGGCCAGCCTGCCAACCCGTGCGGAGGCCAGCGCGACGTCGGGCCCGTCCGGCGGAGCGGTGGCCAACTTGCTCATCACCTGCGCCACCGACGAACACGCATCAGTACTGTTCAATGTAATGTTCAGGAAAAATAATGATTTGAGGGGGAATAATAGGATAGAAGGTTAGATGTGGGTCCCTCGTGTCAACGGTCAAACAAAATGTGTTGGTTTAAGCTGCCTCGTCAGCAGTGACATGTGGGCCAACCCTGTCATAAATGGGTTTAAACTAACCTAATCGCTAGGTAGTAGTTTTTGGCATGTATTAAGAAATTTTGGGTATGTTTTTGCTATTTTTGTATAATAGATTCTTCCTAGGGCTGGTTGAAAGTGGTAGTTTTTTGTTAAATACTCTACATATTGTAAGTAGGAGTGAAAGTTAAGCTTCGGAACCCAATAAGCAAGGCTAGTTACATAGTGCATATGTGTACATGATTGAAAGTAAATATCAACCATGAGTGACTAATATCTTGATGGAAAACTCGAAACTATGGAATACTAGGGGAAAAAATTTGCATGGTTGGAAATACTAGCAATGTTCATGTGCGTTGCAATGAATCATAATTAGAATAATACTTATTCACAAACTTGATACAAAACACTCTAATTTTGATATACATATATCACTAAAGATATATTATGTTTCAATTAGAATATTTGGGCTGTTTTGGTGAGGTCAGGGAGGGATGTGGTTGGTTTTAAGATACTAATTATGGGTTTTTCTGCAAATTGGTAGACAAGTGGGATGTTTTTGAGAAAAGGCAACAACTTACCTCATAGTCGTTAGATGTAGATCTAATGGTCACAAACGACAGATGACAGACACACCATCATCACCAACTTAGTCTTCTGTAGGAGTACTAGCAAGATTCGTGCATTGCATGGAACATCAAGATGTATTTTTTATAAAAAAAATACTTATTGTGATTGTCCCATGTGGGAGTAATCCCATGTGTAAAAACTAATGATATCTCGAGAAATAGGAGATAAGGTGAAGAGGAGTGGGGCGTGGTGGTGATTGGTGGTCGGACTGAGCGGGGGCATGGGGATTGATGATGCCGGCAACGGCCACCAGGCCAGTTTGTTCCAGAGGCTTCCATTCTTAATTCCCCAACAATGAGGTTGTTGGAGATAAGGATGAACGAGGGAAGGCCTTGTCTGCAAATGTGGAGAGGGGTGCGGGTATATTTTAGTTTAATTTCCATCAGTTAGATATAGATCGGGCGGTCTATATTGCAAGATGGCACGCGTACCATCATCACCAACTCAGTTTTTTATAAGAGAAGAAATATAAGTATGGAGATACAAACGTATTATCGATACTTGTTTCCGTAAAATAGCATCTACATTCTATTCTACGCCTCAGCATGTGAGGCCTTAGCACAATGACTTCTCGACTGTGTAAAACAAAGGTTTCCCCATCGCCGATAAGGAGGGGGTGACGGCAGCGCGCTTTTTGGCTTGCTCTAGTCCTAGTAGTCATACTAGGTGGTCTAAGCACGTGTAGATTTATTATTTTTCACGTCTCATGTTCGTCGTACTGCCACGACTGTTGATGAATAGATGGTAAGTTATTCACGGGGAAACCCTTGTTGAGCATGTTTGCGAGAGAGAGAGAGAGAGAGAGAGAGAGAGAGAGAGAGAGAGAGTGCGTGTGTGATATGTCTAGAGACTGAGGCAATGATAACAGATTCTTTGTGTCTATGTGTGTGTGGAGGATAGAGAGAGACATGTACATGGGGCTTTGTGTTGTGTAACGTGGAGACACATATACATAATTAGAGAGTGAGTGTGCGAGATACACATGCGGACATGGGGAGAGATGAGGATCCAGATTAATGGGTGTTTTGTGCATGTCTGTGTGTGTTTGTGCGCATGTTTGTGTGTGAGAGGGAGTGTGTGTATGTGGAGTAGAGAGATCACTAATGATGTAAACCTAGTATAAGGGAAGGGG
>NC_041382.1:493833105-493841939 GCF_002162155.2 Triticum dicoccoides
GAGAGAGAGAGGCGTTT
Source organism: Triticum dicoccoides (assembly GCF_002162155.2). Classification (NCBI taxonomy): domain Eukaryota; kingdom Viridiplantae; phylum Streptophyta; class Magnoliopsida; order Poales; family Poaceae; genus Triticum; species Triticum dicoccoides. Next base: position 493,833,123 of record NC_041382.1, read on the forward strand.
GTGTCCATAAATGGCGTATAGATAGGGAGGCAATGTTGATGTTGTTTGAAATTGGCCTATGTATGGAGACGCAAGGGAAGCGAGCCATCGTGTGTGTGATAGGGACTTCATGAGAGATCTAGAATAGATGGTGTAGAGAACAATGTGCGAGATCGAGAACGATGATACATTAGGGAGCTATGGAAAGAGTCACGACATATATGTATACAGGGAGGAGCTAGGGCGGGTCCGCATGTGGGAGAGATAGAAAGAGGAGAGTGGTGCACAAGGAGACAAAGTGTGCTTGTTTTGCAGTGGGGGTGGTGTATGAGGTGAGTGTGCGAGAACCACATAACTAGGGAGATAGACGTTTGGGGGCGACGTTTTGTGTGTATGGAAAAGATACACTCTACATAGTGCGTGTGCTTAGGAAAGAGAGATGTCGGGAGACCTAGCTAGAGAGTGGGGGAAGAGATGTGTGCATGCCCAAGAGATAAAGTGATAGAGACCTATATTGGGGTCCGAACTTTAGAAGAGAGAGGGGTGTTAATGTACTAGTATGTTGGTGTTTGGGGGAGAGAACGACTTCTCTGTGTGTGGGGGCGACGAGGGGGGATTGCTTCAGATAAAGAGTGAGGTGTCTATATTTGAGGGACTTCAGCGTACTTGAGATATAAATGGTCAATAGTGTGTGCACTCAAGGTTGATCAATTTGTTTCACAGTTTGGACTATGAGATAACGATACTTTTGAACATGTGTGATATACTTTGATGTACCAGAATAACAAACCTAAGATTGGAATTTTGGAATTCGACTCCATCATTAGCTTTTGTAATTCATTTAAACGGATGTACATTTTTAAGCCGGGATTTCGTGATTTCAAATTCATATATCAAACCTAGAGATATACACATACGGGCATGTTCAAACTTTATAATCATCCACTTTACTCATACACATGCATATTTTTGCTTTTGTCATCATATTTAGGATAAACACATTTGAAATTTCATTTGAATTGGACTATATGATGGTATTTGCTTGTAGTAGCTCAATGATCCATATTTGAATTGAATGGATAATCTAAGTTTCGAGTTGGAGACATTGATTTTCAAAACTTGCACTTGTTTTGCGTGCAAAAAAACAAATTCTCGGCCATGATATCATAGTCGGCCGAGCAGAATATAATTTCAGACGCCAAAAGCTTTCAAACTTCCCGCTCACATCGAAATATCTCGCGCTCGAAAGTTTAGCCCTGCGATATTCCTGTTTTACCCCTACCACATGAGCGGAAAAGGCTGCTTTGGTAACTTCATTGTTTTCCCCTCTTTGCCATCAACATTCTTCCCCAGAGCCCCTCCCCTTCCCCTCCCCGACCCCCCCCCCAACCAGGGTAAGCCGACGAATCTAGTCCTCCACCGCAGCGGTGGACCTCACACCCCGACGGATCTACCTTCTGCACCTTGGAACCCCCAACTGCCAACTCACCACCTCACCGGAGCCGCTTCAGCGACTGGCTTGTACACCACTCCAGATCTCCTTGACCGCCATCATGGTCCACTGCACCGGATCTGCTTAACCGGCGCCCTCGTCCACCACAGTGTAGGCTCTTCACTGACTCCCTCATCCGTCCCTTCGCTGGCCCTTCATACAAGCCCTCGTCCGTCGCAATAGATCCGCCTCACGGAAAGCACTGTACAACACTCCCACCGAAGCCTTCGTCCACTGCACCGTACCCGCTCCACGGACGCCATATTCAACTCCACCGGCCCTGCTTTACCGACGCCGCAGCCTCATCAGGTTATTTCAATCTGTACTCCTTCGTTTTTTCTCTTTATCGTGCAACTGTTCACTTACCACAGATGAGCTTTCTTGTATGTCGACAGGCGCCGCAACCGTAGCACCGGAGCCGCTTCAGCGACGAAGACAGCCGGCCCAAACTCAACCGCAACACGAGCACCATCAACGATCCTTAGCTATCAAGTATGCCAACGATACCCATACGCCGCCGAGAATCAGGTACTATTATCCAACAGCCGGCGCCTACATTCACTTCACTACTAGGAAAAACCTTACGAGTAGCGTGGGTGTTTGGACTACCGGTAGCGTAGGTTCCCACGCTACTGCTATGACGCTACAGCAATTTTTTAGCAGTAGCGTGTGTTTTACCCCACGCTACTGCTAAACACACATACCAATAGCGCTGGTACCCCATGCTACTAGTATTCCACACCCACACTACTAGTAAAGGAATAGCAGTAGCGCTTCTATGATACACCCACGCTAGTAGTAACAAATTAGGATTTAAAAAAATAAAAGTCTACCTATTTCAGTCTAGACATGCATTTCACAATACGTACATGTTATGTATACATTCAATCATCAATCATACATATCTGATGTAGATAATTAACACACGCACGCACGTGGGCACACACACACACACACAATATATGCCACGCGTCTACGTCGTCGGCATCGGAGCTTCCACAAGGTCGTGTTGATGTCGTCGTCGTCGTCGCCGCCGCACCATGACGATGTCGTCGTCTTGGTCGCCACCGTAGCCCTGTGTTGATGTCGATGTTGTCGTAATCATCGTCGCCGCAGCCCCATGTCGATATCACCTTCGTCGCCGCCATAGCTTCATGTCCATGTGTTCCCTACTAGGAACTCACAAATCCTGGAATTAAACAATGAACCAAGACCACTCCTAGGAACTCAAAAGAACCTGGAGCTTTAGTACAGTATAACAGTAACCTATAGAGCACTAAGTAACAATAGCATAGTATATAGTAGCCATGCCCACGCGGCAACACGCCGCGCCCTTCGATACATTATGTGTACATATGCTATTTTTATATGGTGATGAAAAATAATTTTTTATGAGCATAATTTTGTGGTCATAACTTTGTATAAAAAAAGCAAGGCATTATCAGAAACAAATTGAAAAGAATATATTTATCATCACCATGAGTGCTACATCTTGCAAGAACAAAAGGCAACCTTCTCAAGCTTTTCCTTATATTGAACTCAATGCACAAGTTTCTCCCAAACCATGAATCCTGCAACATATTTGATATTACTCCTTCAAAACACTATGTGATCAGCTTACAGTCCTTACTGAATCTATTAGATTGCCGGAGACCGGAGCATGTTCCTTTTCTTGCCCCAGCCCAGATAATTTGATCTTGGAATCCTGTTTAAAAGCAGGAATCATACTTATGCTTCTCAAGGTGAATAAAAACAATAATCAAGCTGAAGAAGGAATGAAACAACACTTATGTACCACAAGTACAATAACTGGAGACTAAGTTGTTGTTTAACATTGGAAAAAAGTGAGAAAATATCTGTCAAAAAAACAACCCACAACTTAATAAGCAGTGAAGTATGTCTCTAGAAAGAGTCCATACCACCACACTTACAGGCCTCTGTTCTTCATTCTGCATAGAGAAGTCACAAACATGCAATTGATTATCACATTAACGTGTAACTGCAATACGTTGAGACAACCTGATACAGCAAACTCATATACTTGGTAATAATAAAAATATATAAAAATCTGACAGAGCAAAATTTAGTACAGGTAGCACCACCTGTATTTAGTACAGGTAGCTTGCCTGCTAATTTACCGTACGAATGCACTGAACTTTGATTCTGTGGAATTGTCTTCTTCTCTAATTACCAAAACTGTTGGTCAACTGCTACTAAATGGTCAATAATATCGTATGGCTGGATGAGTCATCTCTCACCTAAGATGGACTCATTTGTGAGATACTCCTGAGAACCTGAGTGAACAGAGCTACATGCTTTGATCTTGGATGTGGACTCCAAGTATATTGATTAAGAAGGTGAATAAGGCTCAGTGTTTGTTGCTTGTAATGCTATACAGATAGAGGACCATCCAAAAAGACTAAGCTATCAAAATGTTCCAATGCTCGCCTTAACTTCACTACCAGTTGTTGAAATAATAAAAATAGTAACCATAGAAACAAAGTTTGATGAATAAAACTGTAGGACTGCAGCATTGTAGTTGGTATTATCTTTTTGCAGTAAGGCCTTACTAGGAAGCTGATATATTGTAGACCAAAATACACTTGCCGCTAGAAATAATGCTATATGAGAAGATACATTTTATACCTGAACTATCAGCGACATGATCCTTCATTCCCGGTCACGAGTAGTAGATGGACCGGAACCGACTGCTCCAAGCTATCAACGACACGAGAATCACAATCACGCGGACTGCTGCAACATATGCGTCAATAGAAAATTTATACCTGAACTAAACTCAACTTGAGTAGCACTACAATGAACGAAAATTGAACTTGGCATTACTGAAATAATTGTGCATCTATCTGCTAACATCTAATTTGTTTGTCATACACTAGTACTACACTGATATCCCAAAGCCTACACTAGTACTACACTTAACTAAAACTGAACTTGGCTGTTGCACTTACGAAAATTCAGAAAACGCACTTGGCATAGCTAGCCGCATTACTGAAAATTCAGAAACGAGCAGCTGCAGTGGCGTCCAAGAGCAATTGGCCGTCAGCCAGCCACCGGAATCCACCAACGACAGTGCCTCACCGCGACTCCGGCCGGCCACGAATGACGAGCCAACCCGGCGGTCACCAGATCCGCCACTGCCATAGCTTCTCCTGCTGCCGCGCCTGCACTCGTCTCCGTCCGCGGCCAATCCCCGTACTACTCGTCGGCCTGGGCACGCGTAAGTGCGGGGTGCTGCTCGTTGGCCAGCGGGCCGACCTGGGTACTCGGCGGCAAGAACATGGGGGCGCCCGAATCCCTAGCCGTGGGCAAGGGTGCAGACCTTGAGGCATGGATCTGGATGGAGGGGAGGGTAGGGCGGAGCTTGGGGGCATGTTGCATGCGGCCGGAGATCGCCGGAACCGGCCGGCGTGGGTGGTGGCGGCGACGACGAGATCGTGGGGGAGAGGAGCTCGACCGAGAGCCAGGGGCATGGTGGGGGTGAGATTTGTGTGAGAATTTTGTTTTATCTGGTCGCTTGGCATGAGTAGTAGCGTGGGTGTATCGCCTGCGCTATAACTACTCACTTTTTTTTTGACCTCAAAAAAGACCTCTTTATTCAATGATAATAATGTTACATCATTCACCATGAGAGGTACAATAGAGGAGGGAGGATCATCCATCCAGACCCTACTGGTCTGGAATTTAGCTAATTGGGCCGGTTCATGAGTTACAGAATTTGTTTCCCTATTCGCATGCTCATACTTAACCCTAACAAAGTCTGACTCCATAGAAAAACAATCATGATAAATCGCTGCAGCAATACCTGTAGGGGGCCTCTCGTTCTTCATAATTTCTATTAATTCACTATTATCAAAACTCACAACGACTCTATTACAACCCATGGATTTAGCTAAGAACAGGCCGTGTTTGAGCGCCAAAGCTTCAGCCGACAAAACATCTTGAACCATATCCAAACGTGCATTACACGCGGCAATGAACTTCCCCTTTTTATCACGAATGACTGCACCCGTAGTTCCCCTCAGAAAGTCTGGGTCAAAGGAAGCATCAACATTTATCTTGACACGATCACCTGTTGGAGGAGCCCATCTCTCCTTTCTCACCCTTGCATTAGGAACGGTAGCAGACCTGAAGTTTGAAGATAACACCTTGATTGCTATCGCAGATCTTTCTAGGGACTGCACCTGAATATTACGACTAATTTGCCTTCTTTTCCACCATAAATACCAACATGCCACTGCAACAAGCTCTGCCAATGGGGCTTGTCTCAAAATCATAGACTGACCAGGGCTTGAGTACAACAATTCCTCTAGAATAGACTCTCCAGGGTGATGAGCAAGACAAAATTTCTCAATTAAGTCATCAATACCCAGTGCTTGCCGTACGTGCTTTGCTCGGCTACACTTGAACAGGAGATGCTTAATATCTTCCGCTCCAATCTCACAGACTGGGCATTGCCCGCTCACTTTAATATGACGATTCGCCAGAGCAACCCGACAAGGAATAGTATTATGCATAACTCTCCAAAGAAAGATTTTTACCTTCGCAGGCACTTTGAGACCCCGGATTTTATCCCAAATTGGATGTGGTTTGATACCAAAAGCTTGATATCCTCTATTTAACCTTTGGCCATATTGGCCCTCCCATTCTGCATAATAAGCTGAGCGCACAGAAAAGATGTTTGTACGAGTCAGGTTCCAAGCAACAAAGTCTTGCATGCCAGAAGATGATAAAGGTATAGCAAGAATCCTTTGAACATCCACTTGCCAAAAGGTCTGCGTCACTAAATCCACATCCCAGTGATTTGTGATAGGATCAATAAGGTTGCTCACCCTACTAAAGATGTTCTGACCCCTTCTAGTTAAAACTTTGCGTGATGCACTATTTGGGATCCATTCGTCTTTCCAGATATCAATATTAGTTCCATCTCCTACACGCCATATATGACCACGTTTTAATGTACTAATCCCAGCCCAAATACTCTGCCATGTAAAAGAGCTCCCTTTCTTCAACTCCGCGTTCAACAAATCTTCTGATGGAAAGTACCTTGCACGCAACATGGTAGCACAGAGAGAATCAGGGTTCTCAATTAGTCGCCATGCTTGCTTAGCTAACAAGGCAAGGTTAAAACAGTGGATATCCCTAAAACCCATTCCACCAAATTTCTTTGGGATACACATTTTCCACCAAGCAAGCCAATGCATCCGTCTTTGATCCGCATCATCGCCCCACCAATATTGCGACATACCGTCTGTGATCCCTTTGCAGATTTGTTTTGAGATTTTAAAAACAGACATCGCATATGATGGTATCGCCTGCGCAATCGCTTTCAGAAGCACCTCTTTTCCACCCGTGGACAGATTTTTCTCTTTCCATCCAAGCAATCTCTTTAGCACTCTATCAATCAGGAACTGGAAATTATCACTTCTGTCTGCCCCAACAATGGCTGGCAATCCGAGATATTTATCCGTCAGAGCTTCTGTCATTATATTCAAAATTGTACACACTTCCTCTCTAACCTCAGGCTCGATACTCGGACTAAAGAAAATGCTTGACTTGTCTTCGCTCACTAACTGCCCAGACGCCTTACAATAATCCGATAGAACCCGTCTCAAGCAATTAGCGTTGCCTGACGTAGCATGCATTAAGATCAGGGAGTCATCAGCAAATAGAAGATTAGATATTGTTGGCGCATCTCGACAAACTTGTACTCCTTTAAGTTCGCCACTCCACTCTGCATGCGACAACAGGGAGGTAAGACCCTCAATGCACAACAAGAAAAGGTACGGGGATAAGGGGTCTCCCTGACGCAAGCCCCTAGTAGGAGTGAATTGCTCACTTTCCTCAGAATTAAATCTGACCCGGTATCTCACAGTCCGAACACAACCTATAACTACTCACTTAGTAGTAGCGCGGGATTTACTATCCACGCTACTAATATTTTTTGATCTGGTGGTGTGGTGTGGCACATTTACCAGTAGCGTGCCTAAAAGAAACCAACGCTATTGCTATGCCATACCAGTAGCGCGCTTTGTACCCAGTGCTACTGGTAATTATCAGTAGCGTAGGGACACAAACAAACGCTACTGGTAAAATTCTATGTATAAGCATTTTCCTAGTGGTGCTTTCTTAGCAGAAGCACCGCACCTTTGAATTTCTTCAGGGAATCATTCAGTTTTTCATGAGATGCGTTATTCTACTTGCACCTGTAGGGCCATACTTCTGGTAGTGAACATGTTACATGTGCTAAATTACATACCAGTGCACATATAGTTAATATGCTTTAGTTTTGTCCCAAGTATTACTGTACTTCCTAGATATCAATGCCTGCTATTTTACTTCTTGCATGCTATATTTATGATAATATTGTTGTTCTGATGCCACATGTTGGTTCCATTAGACTGCTTCATGTTCTCTATGCTTAATTACACATGAGCAAACTAGCATGTGGTTCCGCTGGTTTTTGTTCGTTTTACCCTACATTTTCTGATGCTAGCTATTACATCACTGCTATGAGCCTATGTTCATTACTTTTTGTGTGTTCTTGATCTTCCCAAGTTGCATGACTAATTTGATGCTTCTATTAATTATGGAGCTGCCAACCCCATCAAGAAAAATATTTGTTCTTTTGGGGCTGGCACCTCGAACAAGCATAAAAATAGAGGGAAGCAGATATATTGTCGTGTATGCACACACACCCTTCTTTCATTAGTTTAGATGAACCATTGATGATCAATTCGAACCAGTGCATGTGACTAAAATTAATTTTACCTAAATAGAGGGTGCAGAATAAACTACGACAAGTAGATTTGCAACCACGGGATGCTGACGATATCTTCAAAGAACATTGCAACAGCAGCGAGGCTTCACAACAACATATGGTAAGCCAGTGTGTTTTAGTACATGTGAAATGTAATGCGTGTGGGCTACTTTCTTGGCTTGTGCCCTCAACCTGTAATCCTACATAATAACAAATAGTTCAGTTGTCTGCTTTCCTGTATTGCTTGATTCAAATGCTTGTTTGTTACTTGTTATGCTATACCTGAGTTGGCCAATATGTCAGCAGTGCATGTTGTACTATCGTAAAGAAATGCATGCCTAGTTCATTTGAGTCCTTAACTTTTCCTCTGAACTTCATCACAAGACTGTCTTCATAGTTTATATGAGGCCACACTGTTAAGTGCTTTCTCATATTATTTCAACTGCTTAGATGCCTTGGCAACTTAAATATAGCAGTGGTACACTCCCTTTCAACTAGGGATGTCAACTGGGTCCCGTTTAATCCCGATTAAAGTCCACTAGTGGTATGATAGTTCAAAAGAGATTTT
>NC_041382.1:493846693-493930508 GCF_002162155.2 Triticum dicoccoides
GCACCATGACGATGTCGTCGTCTTGGTCGCCACCGTAGCCCTGTGTTGATGTCGATGTTGTCGTAATCATCGTCGCCGCAGCCCCATGTCGATATCACCTTCGTCGCCGCCATAGCTTCATGTCCATGTGTTCCCTACTAGGAACTCACAAATCCTGGAATTAAACAATGAACCAAGACCACTCCTAGGAACTCAAAAGAACCTGGAGCTTTAGTACAGTATAACAGTAACCTATAGAGCACTAAGTAACAATAGCATAGTATATAGTAGCCATGCCCACGCGGCAACACGCCGCGCCCTTCGATACATTATGTGTACATATGCTATTTTTATATGGTGATGAAAAATAATTTTTTATGAGCATAATTTTGTGGTCATAACTTTGTATAAAAAAAGCAAGGCATTATCAGAAACAAATTGAAAAGAATATATTTATCATCACCATGAGTGCTACATCTTGCAAGAACAAAAGGCAACCTTCTCAAGCTTTTCCTTATATTGAACTCAATGCACAAGTTTCTCCCAAACCATGAATCCTGCAACATATTTGATATTACTCCTTCAAAACACTATGTGATCAGCTTACAGTCCTTACTGAATCTATTAGATTGCCGGAGACCGGAGCATGTTCCTTTTCTTGCCCCAGCCCAGATAATTTGATCTTGGAATCCTGTTTAAAAGCAGGAATCATACTTATGCTTCTCAAGGTGAATAAAAACAATAATCAAGCTGAAGAAGGAATGAAACAACACTTATGTACCACAAGTACAATAACTGGAGACTAAGTTGTTGTTTAACATTGGAAAAAAGTGAGAAAATATCTGTCAAAAAAACAACCCACAACTTAATAAGCAGTGAAGTATGTCTCTAGAAAGAGTCCATACCACCACACTTACAGGCCTCTGTTCTTCATTCTGCATAGAGAAGTCACAAACATGCAATTGATTATCACATTAACGTGTAACTGCAATACGTTGAGACAACCTGATACAGCAAACTCATATACTTGGTAATAATAAAAATATATAAAAATCTGACAGAGCAAAATTTAGTACAGGTAGCACCACCTGTATTTAGTACAGGTAGCTTGCCTGCTAATTTACCGTACGAATGCACTGAACTTTGATTCTGTGGAATTGTCTTCTTCTCTAATTACCAAAACTGTTGGTCAACTGCTACTAAATGGTCAATAATATCGTATGGCTGGATGAGTCATCTCTCACCTAAGATGGACTCATTTGTGAGATACTCCTGAGAACCTGAGTGAACAGAGCTACATGCTTTGATCTTGGATGTGGACTCCAAGTATATTGATTAAGAAGGTGAATAAGGCTCAGTGTTTGTTGCTTGTAATGCTATACAGATAGAGGACCATCCAAAAAGACTAAGCTATCAAAATGTTCCAATGCTCGCCTTAACTTCACTACCAGTTGTTGAAATAATAAAAATAGTAACCATAGAAACAAAGTTTGATGAATAAAACTGTAGGACTGCAGCATTGTAGTTGGTATTATCTTTTTGCAGTAAGGCCTTACTAGGAAGCTGATATATTGTAGACCAAAATACACTTGCCGCTAGAAATAATGCTATATGAGAAGATACATTTTATACCTGAACTATCAGCGACATGATCCTTCATTCCCGGTCACGAGTAGTAGATGGACCGGAACCGACTGCTCCAAGCTATCAACGACACGAGAATCACAATCACGCGGACTGCTGCAACATATGCGTCAATAGAAAATTTATACCGGAACTAAACTCAACTTGAGTAGCACTACAATGAACGAAAATTGAACTTGGCATTACTGAAATAATTGTGCATCTATCTGCTAACATCTAATTTGTTTGTCATACACTAGTACTACACTGATATCCCAAAGCCTACACTAGTACTACACTTAACTAAAACTGAACTTGGCTGTTGCACTTACGAAAATTCAGAAAACGCACTTGGCATAGCTAGCCGCATTACTGAAAATTCAGAAACGAGCAGCTGCAGTGGCGTCCAAGAGCAATTGGCCTTCAGCCAGCCACCGGAATCCACCAACGACAGTGCCTCACCGCGACTCCGGCCGGCCACGAATGACGAGCCAACCCGGCGGTCACCAGATCCGCCACTGCCATAGCTTCTCCTGCTGCCGCGCCTGCACTCGTCTCCGTCCGCGGCCAATCCCCGTACTACTCGTCGGCCTGGGCACGCGTAAGTGCGGGGTGCTGCTCGTTGGCCAGCGGGCCGACCTGGGTACTCGACGGCAAGAACATGGGGGCGCCCGAATCCCTAGCCGTGGGCAAGGGTGCAGACCTTGAGGCATGGATCTGGATGGAGGGGAGGGTAGGGCGGAGCTTGGGGGCATGTTGCATGCGGCCGGAGATCGCCGGAACCGGCCGGCGTGGGTGGTGGCGGCGACGACGAGATCGTGGGGGAGAGGAGCTCGACCGAGAGCCAGGGGCATGGTGGGGGTGAGATTTGTGTGAGAATTTTGTTTTATCTGGTCGCTTGGCATGAGTAGTAGCGTGGGTGTATCGCCTGCGCTATAACTACTCACTTTTTTTTTGACCTCAAAAAAGACCTCTTTATTCAATGATAATAATGTTACATCATTCACCATGAGAGGTACAATAGAGGAGGGAGGATCATCCATCCAGACCCTACTGGTCTGGAATTTAGCTAATTGGGCCGGTTCATGAGTTACAGAATTTGTTTCCCTATTCGCATGCTCATACTTAACCCTAACAAAGTCTGACTCCATAGAAAAACAATCATGATAAATCGCTGCAGCAATACCTGTAGGGGGCCTCTCGTTCTTCATAATTTCTATTAATTCACTATTATCAAAACTCACAACGACTCTATTACAACCCATGGATTTAGCTAAGAACAGGCCGTGTTTGAGCGCCAAAGCTTCAGCCGACAAAACATCTTGAACCATATCCAAACGTGCATTACACGCGGCAATGAACTTCCCCTTTTTATCACGAATGACTGCACCCGTAGTTCCCCTCAGAAAGTCTGGGTCAAAGGAAGCATCAACATTTATCTTGACACGATCACCTGTTGGAGGAGCCCATCTCTCCTTTCTCACCCTTGCATTAGGAACGGTAGCAGACCTGAAGTTTGAAGATAACACCTTGATTGCTATCGCAGATCTTTCTAGGGACTGCACCTGAATATTACGACTAATTTGCCTTCTTTTCCACCATAAATACCAACATGCCACTGCAACAAGCTCTGCCAATGGGGCTTGTCTCAAAATCATAGACTGACCAGGGCTTGAGTACAACAATTCCTCTAGAATAGACTCTCCAGGGTGATGAGCAAGACAAAATTTCTCAATTAAGTCATCAATACCCAGTGCTTGCCGTACGTGCTTTGCTCGGCTACACTTGAACAGGAGATGCTTAATATCTTCCGCTCCAATCTCACAGACTGGGCATTGCCCGCTCACTTTAATATGACGATTCGCCAGAGCAACCCGACAAGGAATAGTATTATGCATAACTCTCCAAAGAAAGATTTTTACCTTCGCAGGCACTTTGAGACCCCGGATTTTATCCCAAATTGGATGTGGTTTGATACCAAAAGCTTGATATCCTCTATTTAACCTTTGGCCATATTGGCCCTCCCATTCTGCATAATAAGCTGAGCGCACAGAAAAGATGTTTGTACGAGTCAGGTTCCAAGCAACAAAGTCTTGCATGCCAGAAGATGATAAAGGTATAGCAAGAATCCTTTGAACATCCACTTGCCAAAAGGTCTGCGTCACTAAATCCACATCCCAGTGATTTGTGATAGGATCAATAAGGTCGCTCACCCTACTAAAGATGTTCTGACCCCTTCTAGTTAAAACTTTGCGTGATGCACTATTTGGGATCCATTCGTCTTTCCAGATATCAATATTAGTTCCATCTCCTACACGCCATATATGACCACGTTTTAATGTACTAATCCCAGCCCAAATACTCTGCCATGTAAAAGAGCTCCCTTTCTTCAACTCCGCGTTCAACAAATCTTCTGATGGAAAGTACCTTGCACGCAACATGGTAGCACAGAGAGAATCAGGGTTCTCAATTAGTCGCCATGCTTGCTTAGCTAACAAGGCAAGGTTAAAACAGTGGATATCCCTAAAACCCATTCCACCAAATTTCTTTGGGATACACATTTTCCACCAAGCAAGCCAATGCATCCGTCTTTGATCCGCATCATCGCCCCACCAATATTGCGACATACCGTCTGTGATCCCTTTGCAGATTTGTTTTGAGATTTTAAAAACAGACATCGCATATGATGGTATCGCCTGCGCAATCGCTTTCAGAAGCACCTCTTTTCCACCCGTGGACAGATTTTTCTCTTTCCATCCAAGCAATCTCTTTAGCACTCTATCAATCAGGAACTGGAAATTATCACTTCTGTCTGCCCCAACAATGGCTGGCAATCCGAGATATTTATCCGTCAGAGCTTCTGTCATTATATTCAAAATTGTACACACTTCCTCTCTAACCTCAGGCTCGATACTCGGACTAAAGAAAATGCTTGACTTGTCTTCGCTCACTAACTGCCCAGACGCCTTACAATAATCCGATAGAATCCGTCTCAAGCAATTAGCGTTGCCTGACGTAGCATGCATTAAGATCAGGGAGTCATCAGCAAATAGAAGATTAGATATTGTTGGCGCATCTCGACAAACTTGTACTCCTTTAAGTTCGCCACTCCACTCTGCATGCGACAACAGGGAGGTAAGACCCTCAATGCACAACAAGAAAAGGTACGGGGATAAGGGGTCTCCCTGACGCAAGCCCCTAGTAGGAGTGAATTGCTCACTTTCCTCAGAATTAAATCTGACCCGGTATCTCACAGTCCGAACACAACCTATAACTACTCACTTAGTAGTAGCGCGGGATTTACTATCCACGCTACTAATATTTTTTGATCTGGTGGTGTGGTGTGGCACATTTACCAGTAGCGTGCCTAAAAGAAACCAACGCTATTGCTATGCCATACCAGTAGCGCGCTTTGTACCCAGTGCTACTGGTAATTATCAGTAGCGTAGGGACACAAACAAACGCTACTGGTAAAATTCTATGTATAAGCATTTTCCTAGTGGTGCTTTCTTAGCAGAAGCACCGCACCTTTGAATTTCTTCAGGGAATCATTCAGTTTTTCATGAGATGCGTTATTCTACTTGCACCTGTAGGGCCATACTTCTGGTAGTGAACATGTTACATGTGCTAAATTACATACCAGTGCACATATAGTTAATATGCTTTAGTTTTGTCCCAAGTATTACTGTACTTCCTAGATATCAATGCCTGCTATTTTACTTCTTGCATGCTATATTTATGATAATATTGTTGTTCTGATGCCACCTATTGGTTCCATTAGACTGCTTCATGTTCTCTATGCTTAATTACACATGAGCAAACTAGCATGTGGTTCCGCTGGTTTTTGTTCGTTTTACCCTACATTTTCTGATGCTAGCTATTACATCACTGCTATGAGCCTATGTTCATTACTTTTTGTGTGTTCTTGATCTTCCCAAGTTGCATGACTAATTTGATGCTTCTATTAATTATGGAGCTGCCAACCCCATCAAGAAAAATATTTGTTCTTTTGGGGCTGGCACCTCGAACAAGCATAAAAATAGAGGGAAGCAGATATATTGTCGTGTATGCACACACACCCTTCTTTCATTAGTTTAGATGAACCATTGATGATCAATTCGAACCAGTGCATGTGACTAAAATTAATTTTACCTAAATAGAGGGTGCAGAATAAACTACGACAAGTAGATTTGCAACCACGGGATGCTGACGATATCTTCAAAGAACATTGCAACAGCAGCGAGGCTTCACAACAACATATGGTAAGCCAGTGTGTTTTAGTACATGTGAAATGTAATGCGTGTGGGCTACTTTCTTGGCTTGTGCCCTCAACCTGTAATCCTACATAATAACAAATAGTTCAGTTGTCTGCTTTCCTGTATTGCTTGATTCAAATGCTTGTTTGTTACTTGTTATGCTATACCTGAGTTGGCCAATATGTCAGCAGTGCATGTTGTACTATCGTAAAGAAATGCATGCCTAGTTCATTTGAGTCCTTAACTTTTCCTCTGAACTTCATCACAAGACTGTCTTCATAGTTTATATGAGGCCACACTGTTAAGTGCTTTCTCATATTATTTCAACTGCTTAGATGCCTTGGCAACTTAAATATAGCAGTGGTACACTCCCTTTCAACTAGGGATGTCAACTGGGTCCCGTTTAATCCCGATTAAAGTCCACTAGTGGTATGATAGTTCAAAAGAGATTTTGTTTTTTTTTTGAGGAAAATGAACTAGGGAGCTAGCAAAAACTAACTAGATGGGACTGGCGGATGTCGTTTATTTGCCACATACATCCCTAGTTTCATCTTACCATTTTAATTTCTTTTCGGCTGATGCTGCTTCGAACCATTTAAATATAGCTTGCCATGCTCGACAATAATTCGTATGTCGTTTACCATGTAAGCTTACTGCCTGGATCATGCGATAACTATCTCTTACTTATGTCCAGCGGAAACCTTTCAGGATGCCGTTCACACTAGGACACAATGTACAACCCCAGAATCTATTTGTGGAAGCAGTGCGCCATCCATGTTACCATATGGTAGCAGTTCAGAGGCAACACCGCCAGAGAGCAGTCTGAGCACAGATATTATAGTTCTTGAGGCTCTACTAGAGGCAGAAAGAGATGGTGTGGCTGCCATGAATGAGGTAATCTCGGTCTTGAAGGTGGAAATTATGCAATTAGCTGCACGCATTATGCAAGCAACCCAAGAATTGGAGGAAGTAAGAATGTTGCATTTGAAGACGGAGGAGGTCCTGCTGCTTCTGCTATCTGAAGCCCAGGGTAATCCCAGTTCTTCTTTAGATAGAAGTTGAAATTGTCATTAGATTATTGTACTTGCATGTTGTATCATGTCTCTGAATGGATTATGTTGTAAGACCCCCTATGTTGTCCATGTGTTGTAATCATTCGAATTTTTTAGGCGAGGTAATCCTCAGTACTTGTATGATTGACATAAGGTGAACTTTTTTTCGTGTGAGCATATTGTATTGGATGAAATAATGGTTTGACTCAAAGTGTATCCAACCTACTGAATTCGAAGATCACGACATTTCTAAATCATAATCATATATAAAGGTGGAATAAATCTTTGTTGTGGTCTTGAAGAAATAAATAACAAAACATATAATTGTCTGTGGATATTTGTAATCGAATAAAAATTGGATTTGCATTTAGTTGCTAGGGCCTAGGGCAAACGTGAATGCTAATTCTCCCAAGTTTTGAACGAAGCGGCTAAACACTCACTATCATTAGTGGGCTGCCCGAAGCAAGTGTTTGCGAGATGGAAATTACTGTCTACCCCTGGCACTTGACATCCTTATCCACCGGATTTACACTGTTGTCGATAGGGGTAGACTAGTAACTTCAATCAGACGTGACACAACAGCCTCTGAGCCCATTCAGACACGGTGCGCGCCAAACGTGGGTGGCAAAACACATTTGTTTCAAGCTCGTCTGAAAGACATGTGTCTATCCCTCCATTTCCCCATTCATCCACGGTGGGCGGCAAAACAAACTCTCCTCGTCCGACATCGATGTAGGCTAATATTTTAAATAGGGGCAGATGTGTAACTTCCCTCAGACGTGACACAACCGCCCTACCTGTCAGCCCCGTTCATACACCATGGGCGTCAACTGTGGGCGGCAAAACACCCTCTCCTCGCCCGAAACCGTTATCGGCAAATATTTGGGAGATGCGAGATAACCGTCCTATCCCCAACCAACGTGATGTCCAAAATTTTAAACGGGGGATAAGTTCGTAATTTTCCCACATTTCAGACAAGCGCGTCCCAAAGTTTGAGATCCCCCTCCCCCTCCATTTCCCCTTTTATACACCGTCGGCGCCATGACAACCTCCCCACTGCGGCCAGCCTCCTCCATCCGCCACCCCATCCTCCACCTTGCCGGAGCAGCTACCCCTACCCCGTCGTCCACTGCAAGAGATGTACGTCTTTCATCCATGGCACCGGACCAGGATCCTTTCATCGCGTCGTCTCACTTCATCGGCGCCGTCGTCCACTTTGCCGTTGCCGCTCCTACGACTGCCTCATCCACGGCAACAGGATTTATCCCCCAACCCGACCGTCTGCCATCTAAAGTCTTCTTCCCCGCCGCCGACAGCCATCGCACCCGCAGCACCCTCAACGTATCAACAGGGGCCTACACGGCGGCGCAAGAGAGGTGGTACTCTTCCATATGTGCTTAAGTTATTGATATCACCCGGAAAATAGATCTTAAATTGTTTACTGTACTTTTCTTGTCCGTATCAAATCGTAGTGGCTAGTTGAATGCAAACATTGGTTGCGAAGTTGCTTTGTTCGGTTTGCACCTTCAGATCCGCCATGTCACGGTCACTATACTCATAAAGCTTATGGTTTTCCCCCCTTTATATTCACTGCCATCATCGTAGGTGCTTCCCTGCTTGGTGTCGTGCTAGCACTGTGTTGGGGAACGTAGTAATTTCAAAAAAATTCCTACGCACACGCAAGATTATGGTGATGCATAGCAACGAGAGGGGAGAGTGTGATCTACGTACCCTTGTAGACCGATAGCGGAAGCGTTAGCACAACGCGGTTGATGTAGTCGTACGTCTTCACGGCCCGACCGATCAAGCACCGAAACTACGGCACCTCCGAGTTCTAGCACACGTTCAGCTCGATGACGATCCCCGGACTCTGATCCAGCAAAGTGTCGGGGAAGAGTTCCGTCAGCACGACGGCGTGGTGACGATCTTGATGTACTACCATCGCAGGGCTTCGCCTAAGCACCGCTACAATATTATCGAGGACTATGGTGGAAGGGGCACCGCACACGGTTAAGAATATGATCACGTGGATCAACTTGTGTCTAGAGGTGCCCCCCTGCCCCCGTATATAAAGGAGCAAGGGAGGAGGAGGTCGGCCCTAGGAGGGGGCGCGCCAAGTGTGGAGTCCTACTAGGACTCCCTAGTCCTAGTAGGATTCCACCTCCCATATGGAATAGGAAAAGAGGAAGGGAAAGGAGAAGGAAGGAAGGGGGCGCCCCCCTTCCCTAGTCCAATTCGGACCAGACCAAGGGGAGGGGTGTGGCCACCCTTGAGGCCCTTTTTCTTCTTTCCCGTATGGCCCAATAAGGCCCAATACATATTCCCGCAACTCTCCAGTACTCCAAAAAATACCTGAATCACTCGGAACCTTTCCGATGTCCGAATATAGTCGTCCAATATATCGATCTTTACATCTCGACCATTTCGAGACTCCTCGTCATGTCCCCGATCTCATCCGGGACTCCGAACTCCTTCGGTACATCAAAACTCATAAACTCATAATATAACTGTCATTGAAACCTTAAGCGTGCGGACCCTACGGGTTCGAGAACAATGTAGACATGACCGAGACACGTCTCCAGTCAATAACCAATAGCGGAACCTGGATGCTCATATTGGCTCCCATATATTCTACGAAGATCT
Organism: Triticum dicoccoides; assembly: GCF_002162155.2. Classification (NCBI taxonomy): domain Eukaryota; kingdom Viridiplantae; phylum Streptophyta; class Magnoliopsida; order Poales; family Poaceae; genus Triticum; species Triticum dicoccoides. The sequence continues at coordinate 493,856,247 of NC_041382.1, forward strand.
TTATCGGTCAGACTGCATAACAACATACGTTGTTCCCTTTGTCATCGGTATGTTACTTGCCCGAGATTCGATCGTCGGTATCTTAATACCTAGTTCAATCTCGTTACCGGCAAGTCTCTTTACTCGTTCCGTAATACATCATCTCACAACTAACTCATTAGTTGCAATGCTTGCAAGGCTTATATGATGTGCATTACCGAGAGGGCCCAGAGATACCTCTTCGACAATCGGAGTGACAAATCCTAATCTCGAAATACGCCAACCCAACATGTACCTTTGGAGACACCTGTAGAGCTCCTTTATAATCACCCAGTTACATTGTGACATTTGGTAGCACACAAAGTGTTCCTCCGGCAAACGGGAGTTGCATAATCTCATAGTCATAGGAACATGTATAAGTCTTGAAGAAAGCAATAGCAACATACTAAACGATCGGGTGCTAAGCTAATGGAATGGGTCATGTCAATCACATCATTCTCCTAATGATGTGATCCCGTTAATCAAATAACAACTCTTTTGTTTATGGTTAGGAAACATAACCATCTTCGATTAACGAGCTAGTCAAGTAGAGGCATACTAGTGACACTTTGTTTGTCTATGTATTCACACATGTATTATGTTTCCGGTTAATACAATTCTAGCATGAATAATAAACATTTATCATGATATAAGGAAATAAATAATAACTTTATTATTTCCTCTAGAGCATATTTCCTTCACACTGCTCCTCAAGACCTCAACACATCAAGCGAAACAACATGCCACTTATAATTCCAAAGCTTACATGTTGAAATACGAATCTGATATGATGCTCATATTACTAAAATAGAGAATGTTTAATTGGTTACCTAATGTTCCTATATTCGTTTCGAAAAGCATGTGCGACACCCACTGGTCCAGCTAGTTCCACTTTCCTGATTTTACTCTTGATGCTTAGGGTTTCCCCCTTTTATCTACTCTACTATGATCTGTGTAGGTGCTTTCTGTCATACTAGCATTACTCCACCCTTCAAGCTAAACAACACAACACTCAAAATTCCAAAGCTTAGTTGTTCAAATATGATTGTGATATGATACTGATATTAGTTAACAGACACATTTAGTTGGTTAGCTAAAGGTCTCACTTGAGTTTCCAAATGCATGTCGCGACATATAGAGAGACAGCAGAATTGCATTTCTTTGTCACTTGTTGACTGTACTTTCTTGTTCATACCAAATCTTAGTTGTTATTTCAAAGCAAATATCGGTTGCTAACTACCCTTTGCGCGGTTTGCAGCTTCAGATCTGCCATCCCACTGGCATGGTCAACACTATACTCATCATGCTTACGTTTTCCCCATTTTATGATGACCACGATCAACCTACGTGGTTCGTGTCATAATAGCACTGCTCCACCCATCGAGCTAAACAAGATTAGTTGTACAAATTCAAATCTCATATTATGCTTATATTAGTAAAACCGAGAGATGTTTAATTGGTCAGCTAAATGTTCCTACTTTAGTTTCGAAATGCATGTGAGCCACATATGGAGAGACCGGAAGGAATAGTATTTCTCTGTGCGCTCTGGTTCATCATGGCCGGCCAACCGACATTGTATAGAAAGGCTTGTAATATCTTCAATCTTCTTGCTCTTCTACTCTTCTTCAAGATGATCCTCTTCTCTTGCGGTCAACTGGTCATGTCGAGTTATTCTCCCTTAGTATATTTTGAATCTGTCAGGTCAGGTCGACTTGTTCTTCTTTACTATATGTTGAAGCTGTCATCTACGAAGTATCATCACTTCTAGAGCTCTCATATTTTGAGTAGTAGGCCACATTATATTAATGCACACACCAAATTACAGCATGCATGGCACCTCTTAGAACAATTGCAAAGATAGAACAAATGGGTTTACAAGGAGGAAGTATTGGATTAGAATCACTTCTGCATTACAAAGATAATCTCACTTGTTTTTACGTTTTCATGCATGTCAGGTACTAAACATTATCAAAATGAATATGAGAATGGGCGCACGAGAGGAATATTGCGGAACGATCCACTGGCTAACAAACTTGGCATGGTGGAGGATGGCCTATCTTATTCACCCATCAAGGTGCATGCTCTAAATTGGCAAGGTTGTATTGGTCGCACATATTTTGCATATGACCTCTTGCATTACATCTACTTTGTTAAACCATCTGCTTAGGTTAAGCATCATATATGAGTATATGCCATACCTATCAATTTTCTGTATCTATTCCATGTGTCGTCATACTATGTTTTTCCAGTCAAATGTTGTTCTTTCGCAATAGATGTCCAAAAGGAAGAGGGTGATTGCAGATCCTCATGGAGTACAAACTAGGTATTTGGAAAAGGCAGTGATACCTGTTAAATCAGATAGATCAGCAGCCACAGAAAACACAGGCCCAACTGCAACAGACTTTACACCTACTCTAGTGGCCAAACCCATATTAGAACTACTGACAGCTCAGCGTCAGGTATTGTCTATGATATCAATTCAAAATTTGAACTCCTAAATTTATGCATGTGCCTTACCTTCTCTCTTGTATGAAAACTAATTTCAGATGAATCTCCTTGCTCAAAGGATCATAGGATCTCACGACAATACTGGGCTCTGCATTGCTCTTGTCAGTACCTCTTGCCCTTTGTCAGCATACTTACACTCATTGCTGTTTGATTATGTAGCATCACTGTAAATGTTCGCTTCTTTATCCTTCCTTTGCTTGAAATTATAAGATCTATATTTACTCTTAGATAGATGTAGAATAAACACAATGGTTATGAAGTTTTGGATTGCTCATGTAAGTACCAGTTGTCTTGTACTCCCTCTGTATCGAATTAATTGTTGATCAATTGGATGTATCTAGAACTTAATAGTGCTAGATACATCCATTTGAGCGACAACTAATAACGGACGGTGGTGGTATTACTGTACATGCATCGTGAGATAGTTGATTGTCTAGCATTACTCTGCATCTTATCTGCCCTGCCCTCCACTTTCTCCAAATTATCATATCTACATTTACTCTTACCAAAATGTTGAATAAAGCCACTGCCACTGCACATGTTGATGTCTGCATTCCTCTTGTCCGTACCTTTTGCCTTGTAACGCTGTACTTAATTAATTGCTATTTTATTATGTATCATCAATCTCTACCTGAGCTTCATTATCCTCTATTTCTTCCAATATTATTTGATCTATATTTACTCTTTGCAAAATGTAGAATAATGGCAACTCTTATAAAGAATTTTCTTTGGGGAATTTATTGAATTATCTTTCCATCAACATGGAGAAGGGCTTTGTCCAGCCCGTGTTAACATGTAATGTAAGTTCATCCTTCTCAAGCCTTTAAACTTTGTTCTAGTATAGATTTGGATAGGCATCATTTCCTCCACTGCTGTTTACATCTGATTGGATGTTTGCAACAACTACCAGTTTTAAATTGTAGTTGTAAAAACATGTTCCTTATGCAGAACAAATCCATTTATTTGCTTATATAATTGTGAAACCTGTTACGTGTCACCTTGTTTCTCTTTCAGAGTTGTATCTCTTATGCCAGGCAGATCTTTAGAAAAGATAGTGAGCCAAACCATCTTGAGGACAGAGAGATGACCCCAAGGTCCTGTCTTGATGAAGACAGTGTGAAACAACCTCTGTGCAGTCGCTACCTCAATCAGTTCGACTTCTTCAGTCTCAACTTAAAGAGGAAAGGCTTGCTTCAGCTCAGCTCCGACTTGAAGTCAAAGATGTAATGAAGATGCCAGGGGACTGCCTTGCGGACTATGGTGCCATACAGCTAGGGATGAAGCATCTATCGTTGACACAACTGAGGTCTCATCAGCTTGTTCGGCTGCTTGCAGGGCTCGAGCTTGCCAAGTCTAGTGCCTTCTGAAGTGCTCTCAGTTTTGTATTTCTTTTGTCAGCGCATTTATATGCATTGGTGGCGACCTTTGATGCCCAGTGTATGTAATCCGCGGTCATGTTGCGCTTTATTATCACCGGGTAGCGAACTTTGATTCCTAATATGTCATAATTTATTTGTCGGCATGCTGTAATTTAGGCCGGAAGGTTCAGTGGATCTCAGTGTTGTCTGTCTTCAGGCCGGCTCGTTACTCATATGGGCCAAAACATGGGCCTATAATCATCTTGGGCCATTAGCAGGTCTAAACCTATAGTAGTTTCCCGCCTTTAACAGGCCATGGGCTACATATTTACTATAGTGACACTGGGCTTCCTATGGGCCGTAGAAACAATGGGTCTTCTACGGTCCATAGAAACAATGGGCCTTCTATGGACCGTTGAAACAATGGGCCTTCTACGGGCCATATCATCAATGGGCCTTAGACGGGCCGTATGATCGATTGGCCAAACATGGGCCAAAAACAGACCGCATTATGGCCGTAAACGGGCTAGAGTTGGAGTCGTCCGTTCATGGGCCGACCATAATGGGCCATCGTTAATAGGCCGTATTTGATGACGCTATGAAAACGGCCCAACGTATTAATGGGCCACAAACGGGCCGACTGTAACCACGGGCTGAATTTGGCCCACAAGCAGAAAATGGCAGTAATGGGCCGTAAGTAGCTGAATGCTGGAAATGAGCCCAAGAATAGATGGGCCCTGAGAAGGCCGAAAGATAACATGGGCTGCAAACGGCCCAATGGATTAATGGGCCGTTAATAGGTATAAAGTATTACACTATTCATTACGGGCCAGTTTCACCACGGGCCATTAATGGGCCAAGAGTTACAAAGGGCCTCATCTGGGCAGAAAGACGTCGTGGGCCATACATGGGTCGAAACTTAAAATGGGCTAGAATCATCTTGGACGGCCCAGATGACGCTACTGGGCCTAATTCGGATAGGTCATAACGGGCCCTGGGTTAGCGGGCTGTAAATGGGCTATATGCGAACAGGTCGTTAACAGGCTTTCCGTGGGCCGGCCCGCCACCTTTTGACCAAGTCAAACGGGTCGGCCTTTTCACAAGAATGGGCCTTTGTTGGGCCATGCCACGTGTCGACGTATCATAGGCACCTTCTGTCTAATGAGTGGATGATGTCTGTCCCAACGGTGAGCCGACACGTGTTTCCTCCAGCCAATGATGATTTTACACGTGGAAAATCCCCATTGGTCGGGGTTTTTAGCGGGTTATCGGATCCAAAACCAGACCTGATAGTTTAACGGCGTTCCGCTATGGTGGATGCCACGTGTCGGTCACCCTTGACAAAAGAACTTCTATGACACGCGATTTATCGTCATGGAAGTGGACACTTCCGTGATGATAATTTTGGTAATGTCATGGAACACTTCTACGACAGCACAGGTATGACTATCTTGATTCTGTCATAAAATTTTCATGGATGTACATGCATTAAAAAAATGCGACCTACTGTGACAAACACGTATCATAATGGAAGAGTATTTTTTGTAGTGGAAGAGATTATTGTAGGGTACGAAACCAACTCAAAGTTATTATTTCCGATCAATCTGTTGGGCTATTCCTATAAGTGTCACAACCAACCCTAGAATTCGTAGTAAAATAACACCTTAAGACGCAAATCAACCAAAACCCTAATGTCACCTACATACTCCAATGTCACCTCAAGTATCCGTGGGTATGATTATACGATATGCATCACACAATCTCATATTCATCTATTCAACCAACACAAAGAACTTCAAAGAGTGCCCCAAAGTTTCTACCGGAGAGTCAAGATGAAAACGTGTGCCAACCCCTATGCATAAGTTCACGAGGTCACGGAAACTCGCAAGTTGATCACCAAAACATACATCAAGTGGATCACGTGATATCCCATTGTCACCACAGATAAGCACATGCAAGACATACATCAAGTGTTCTCAAATCCTTAAAGACTCAATCCGATAAGATAACTTCAAAGGGAAAACTCAATCCATTACAAGAGAGTGGAGGGGGAGAAACATCATAAGATCCAACTATAATAGCAAAGCTCGCGATACATCAAGATCATGCCACCTCAAGAACACGAGAGAGAGAGAGAGAGAGAGAGATCAAACACATAGCTACTGGTACATACCCTCAGCCCCGAGGGTGGACTACTCCCTCCTCGTCATGGAGAGCACCGGGATGATGAAGATGGCCACCGAAGAGGGATTCCCCCCTCCAACAGGGTGCCGGAACGGGTCTAGATTGGTTTTCGGTGGCTATAAAGGCTTCTAGCGGCGGAACTCCCAATCTATTCTACTCTTCGATGTTTTTATGGTATATGGACATATATAGGCGAAAGAAGTCGGTCAGGGGAGCCATGAGGGGCCCACAAGGGTGGGGGGCGCGCCTAGGGGGGCAAGCACGCCTCCCTGCCTCGTGGCCACCTTGAAGCCTCCCTGACATCTACTCCAAGTCTCCTGGATTGCTTCCGTTCCAAAAATAACTCTCCCGAAGGTTTCATCCCGTTTGGACTCCATTTGGTATTCCTTTTCTTCGAAACACTGAAATAGGCAAGAAAACATCAATTTGGGCTAGGCCTCCGGTTAATAGGTTAGTCCCAAAAATAATATAAAAGTGTATAATAAAGCCCATAAACATCCAAAAATAGATAATATAATAGCATGGAACAATAAAAAATTATAGATACGTTGGAGACGTATCAAGCATCCCCAAGCTTAATTCCTGCTCGTCCTCGAGTAGGTAAATGATAAAAACAAATTTTTTGATGTGGAATGCTACCTAACATATTTATCAATGTAATTTTCTTTATTATGGCAAGAATATTCAGATCCATAAGATTCAAGACAAAAGTTTAATATTGAAATAAAATTAATAATACTTCAAGCATACTAACTAAGCAATTATGTCTTCTCAAAATAACATGGCAAAAGAATGTTCATCCCTAGAAAATCATATAGTTTGGTTATGCTCAATTTTCATCACACAAGAATGCGCTCATCATGCACAACCCCGATGACAAGCCAAGCAATTGTTTCACACTTTAGTAATCTCAATATTTTTTTCAACTTTCATGCAATACATGAGTGTGAGCCATGGATGTAGCACTATGGGTGGAATAGAATATGATGATGGGGGTTATGTGGAGAAGGCAAAAAAGAAGAAAGTCTTACATCAATGCAGCTAATCAATGGGCTAGGGAGATGCCCATCAATTGATGTCAATGCAAGGAGTAGGGATTGCCATGCAACGGATGCACTAGAGCTATAAATGTATGAAAGCTCAACAAAAGAAACTAAGTGGGTGTGCATCCAAATTGCTTGCTCACGAAGACCTAGGGCATTTGAGGAAGCCCATTGTTGGAATATACAAGCTAAGTTCTATAATGAAAAATTCCCACTAGTATATGAAAGTGACAAAACAAGAGACTCTCTATCATGAAGATCATGGTGCTACTTTGAAGCACAAGTGTGGAAAAAAGGATAGTGGCATTGTCCCTTTTAATTTTTTATTTTTTATTTGGACTTTCTTTTTTATTTGGCCTTTATTTTTTATTTGGCCTTTTTTCTTTTTTTGGGACAATGCTCTATTAATGATGACATCACACTTCTATTTATTTACAAATCAAAGATTACAACTCGATACTAGAACAAAGTATGACTCTATATGAATGCCTCCGGCGGTGTACTGGGATGGGCAATGAATCAAGAGTGACATGTATGATAAATTATGCATGGTAGCCTTGCCACAAATACGATGTCAACTAAATGATCATGCAAGGCAATACGACAATGATGATGTGTGTCATAATGAACGAAACGGTGGAAAGTTGCATGGCAATATATCTCGGAATGGCTATGGAAATGCCATAATAGGTAGGTATGGTGGCTGTTTTGAGAAAGATATAAGGAGGTTTATGTGTGACAGAGCGTATCATATCACGGGGTCTGGATGCACCGGAAAGTTTGCACCAACTCTCAAGGTGAGCAAGGGAAATGCACGGTACCGAAGAGGCTAGCAATGATGGAAAGGTGAGAGTGCGTATAATCCATGGACTCAACATTAGTCATAAAGAACTCACATACTTATTGCAAAAATCTCATAAAAAACCAAGCATTACATGCATGCTCCTAGGGGGATAGATTGGTAGGAAAAGACCATCGCTCGTCCCTGACCGCCACTCATAAGGAAGGCAATCGAAGAAACACCTCATGCTTCAAATTTGTCGCACAACGGTTACCATACGTGCATGCTACGGGACTTGCAAACCTCAACACAAGTATTTCTCAAATTCACAATTACTCAACCAGCACAACTCTAATATTACCATCTTCATATCTCAAAACAATCGTCAAGTATCAAATTTCTCATAGTATTCAAAGCACTTTATATGAAAGTTTTTATTATATCCCTCTTGGATGCCTATCATATTAGGACTAGTTTCATAACCAAAGCAAATTACCATGATGTTCTAAAGACTCTCAAAATAATATAAGTGAAGCATGAGAGTTCATCTATTTCTTCAAAATAAAACCACCATCGTGCTCTAAAAAGATATAAGTGAAGCACTAGAGCAAATGACAAACTACTCCAAAAGATATAAGTGAAGATCAATGAGTAGTCAAATACTTATGCAACTATGTGAAGACTCTCTAACATTTAAGAATTTCAGATATTGGTATTTTATTCAAACAGCAAGAAAAACAAAAGAAAATAAAATGACGCTCCAAGCAAAACACATATCATGTGGTGAATAAAAATATAGCTCCAAGTAAAGTTACCGATGAACGAAGACAAAAGAGGGGATGCCTTCCGGGGCATCCCCAAGCATAGGCTCTTGGTTGTCCTTGAATATTACCTTGGGGTGCCTTGGGCATCCCCAAGCTTAGGCTCTTGCCACTCCTTATTCCATAGTCCATCAAATCTTTACCCAAAACCTGAAAACTTCACAACACAAAACTTAACAATACTCGTAAGCTCCGTTAGTATGAGAAAATAAATCACCACTTAGGTACTGTGGTGAACTCATTCTAAATTCATATTGGTGTAATATCTACTTTATTCCAACTCATCTATGGTTCATACCCTCCGATACTACTCACAGATTCATCAAAATAAGCAAACAACACATAGAAAACAGAATCTGTCAAAAACAGAATGGCCTGTAATAATCTGGATCAAACGTATACTTATGCAACTCCACCAATTCTAAAATAAATTTATGGACGTGAGTAATTTGTCTATTAATCATATTCAAAAAGAATCAACTTAATCGCACTCTCTAGTAAAAAATGGCAGCTAATCTCATGAGTGCTAAAGTTTCTGTTTTTTACAGCAAGATCACAAATACTTTCCCCAAGTCTTCCCAAAGGTTCTACTTGGCACAAAAACTAATTAAAAGCATAAAACCACATGCAAACAGAGGCTATATGAATTATTTATTACTAAACAGGAACAAAAAGCAAGGAGCAAAAATAAAATTGAGTTGCCTCCCAACAAGCGCTACCGTTTAACGCCCCTAGCTAGGCATGATGATTTCAATGATGCTCACATAAAAGATCAGAAGTGAAACATAAAGAGAGCATCATGAAGAATATTACTAGCACATTTAAGTCTAACCCACTTCCTATGCATAGAGATTTTGTGAGTAAACAATTTATGGGAACAAGAATCAAGTTGCATAGGAAGGTAAAGCAAGCAAAACTTTAAGCACATAGAGAGGAAACTTGATATTATTGCAACTCCTACAAGCATATATTCCTCCCTCATAATAAATTTCAGTAGAATCATGAATAAATTCAACAATATAACCATCACATAAGGCATTCTTTTCATGATCTACAAGCATAGAAAAATTACTACTCTTCACATAGCCAAAATTCTTCTCATTTGGAATAGTGGAAGTATCATAAGAAACTCGAATACTACAAATTGTTTTCACATTAAAAGAGTAATGTTCAGAAAAAGGGTAATCATAATCATGACAAGTTTTATAAATATAGTCATCACTACTTTTTATAGCATAAGTGTCATCACAATAATCATCATAAGTAGCAACTTTGTTTTCATCATAATCAATTGAAACCTCTTACAAGATAGTGGAATTATCACTAAATAAAGTCATGACCTCTCCAAATCCACTTTCATATTTATCACAATAAGATTCAACATCCTCTAAAATAGTGGGATCATTACTTCCTAAAGTTGACTCTGTTCCAAACCCACTTTCATCAATATAATCATCATAAGTAGGAGGCATGCTATCATCATAACAAATTTGCATATCAAAACTTGGGAGGCTAGAAATATCATCTTCATTAAACATAGCATCCCCAAGCTTGGGACAAACATTAATTGCAGCAAATATATTCTCAAACATGTCATTCTTATCAAACATAGCATCCCATGCTTGGGCCTTTTCATATCATAAGCATAATCACTCTCATCATTAATAGTATGGATAGCACCAATAGTATAGCAATTATCATCATCACAATGAGTAATAGGGGAAACATCATTTTGGAGGCATACCTCTTTACCTTTACTTCTCCGTCTTTTGTTTTTCTTCTTCACATTATGTGTGGGTTCAATCCTCTTTTTGGAGCTCCTTATTGATGAGATTGGTTGAATAGAAGGCTCCTCCTCGTTACCTGATTCATCATAAGAAATAATAGGAGGATATTGGGAAGCCTCTTCCCTTTCATTAGTATTCTCTTCATTTTCTATTTGTTTTCTTTTCTTTATGTAATTGGCAATATAATGATTTTCAATGCAATTCACCGCACAATACATAAAAATTTCTTCTAGATCAATATCGAGGAATTTCTCAAGGTTATATTCTGGAATATGCTTAGTTATACGTTTCATTTCTTCATAACCCAAAAGCAAACTAAGTTCATTATGATGCGCAAGGGAAATCAAATCATCACAATATTTGGACACGATACGATCATGAAACAATTTGCATGGGAGATATAAATGACCATGTTCATTGCAAGTTCACAAGTATGGTGAAGAAATTTTAAATTTTCGGCACAAACATCTAGCCTCTCTTGCAACCACTTAGTTTCCAAATACTTATGCCTCTTGCAAAATCTATTTTCCCTCATTGGTGTGTACTTGTAGGCTCTATATATTCCACAAAAGTTGACATGCTTATAAGATACATTTTCATCATGACTAGTGCAATCATCATTACTACTATGGATATTCAAGGAGTTCATACTAAAAACATTACAATCATGCTCATCATTCAAATATTTAGTGCCAAACATTTTATAGACCTCTTCTTCTAGCACTTGAGCACAATTTTCCTTTCCATCATTCTCACGAAAGATATTAAAAAGATGAAGCGTATGCGGCAAACTCAATTCCATTTTCTTTTTGTAGATTTCTTTTATAAACTAAACTAGTGATAAAACAAGAAACAAAAATATTCGATTGCAAGATCTAAAGATATACCTTCAAGCGCTAGCCTCCCTGGGAACGGCGCCAGAAAAGAGGTTGATGTCTACTGCACAACCTTCTTCTTGTAGACGTTGTTGGGCTTCCAAGTGCAGAGGTTTGTAGGACAGTAGCAAATTTCCCTCAAGTGGATGACCTAAGGTTTATCAATCCGTGGGAGGCGTAGGATGAAGATGGTCTCTCTCAAACAAACCTGCAACCAAATAACAAAGAGTCTCTTGTGTCCCCAACACACCCAAAACAATGGTAAATTGTATAGGTGCACTAGTCTGGCGAAGAGATGGTGATACAAGTGCAATATGGATGGTAGATATAGGTGTTTGTAATCTGAAAATATAAAAACAGCAATGTAACAAGTGGTAAAAGTGAGCGCAAACGGTATTGCAATGCTAGGAAACAAGACCTAGGGTTCATACTTTCACTAGTGCAAGTTCTCTCAACAATAATAACATAATTGGATCATATAACTATCCCTCAACATGCAACAAAGAGTCACTCCAAAGTCACTAATAGCAGAGAACAAATGAAGAGATTATTGTAGGGTACGAAACCACCTCAAAGTTATTATTTCCGGTCAATCCGTTGGGCTATTCCTATAAGTGTCACAAACAGCCCCAGAGTTCGTAGTAAAATAACACCTTAAGACGCAAATCAACCAAAACCCTAATGTCACCTAGATAGCCCAATGTCACCTCAACTATCCGTGTGTATGATAATACGATATGCATCACACAATCTCAGATTCATCTATTCAACCAACACAAAGAACTTCAGAGAGTGCCCCAAAGTTTCTACCGGAGAGTCAAGACGAAAACTTGTGCCAAACCCTATGCATAAGTTCACGAGGTCACGGAACTCGCAAGTTGATCACCAAAACATACATCAAGTGGATCATGTGATATCCTATTGCCACCACAGATAAGCACATGCATGACATACATCAAGTGTTCTCAATTCCATAAAGACTCAATCCGATAAGATAACTTCAAAGGGAAAACTCAACCCATTACAAGAGAGTAGAGGGGGAGAAACATCATAAGATCCAAATATAATAGCAAAGCTCGCGATACATCAAGATCGTGCCACCTCAAGAACACGAGAGAGAGAGAGATCAAACACATAGCTACTGGTACATACCCTCAGCCCCGAGGGTGGACTACTCCCTCCTCGTCATGGAGAGCACCGGGATGATGAAGATGGCCACCGGAGAGGGATTCCCCCCTCCGACGGGGTCCTAGAATGGGTCTAGATTGGTTTATGGTGGCTATAGAGGCTGCTGGCAGCGGAACTCCCGATCTATTCTACTCTCTGATGTTTTTACGGTATATGGACATATATAGGCGAAAGAAGTCGACCAGGGGAGCCACGAGGGTGGGGGCGCGCCCAGGGGGGCAGGCGCGCCTCCCTGCCTCGTGGCCACCTCGAAGCATCCCTGACGTCTACTCCAAGTCTCCTGGATTGCTTCTGTTCCAAAAATAACTCTCCCGAAGGTTTCATTCCGTTTGGACTCTGTTTGATATTCCTTTTCTTCGAAACACAAAAATAGGCAAGAAAACAACAATTTGGGTTGGGCCTCCGGTTGAATAGGTTAGTCCCAAAAATAATATAAAAGTGTATAATAAAGCCCATAAGCATCCAAAAACAGATAATATAATAGCATGGAACAATAAAAAAATATAGATACTTTGGAGACGTATCAGCTAACCCGGAGAAGGTCAAGGCGATAGAAGACATGAGCCCCCCACAAACTCTCAAGGAGATGCAGAAGCTTGCGGGCTGCGTGACCTCGCTGGGGCGCTTCATCTCCAAGCTGGGAGAGCGTGCCCTGCCATTCTTCAAGCCGATGAAGAAGAAGGGTCCATTCAAGTGGACCCCGGAGGCTGACCAAGCATTTCAAGACCTCAAGAGATACTTGACCAGCCCTCCGGTGATGGTGGCGCCCCGCCCTCTCAAGCCCCTGGTGCTTTACCTTGTCGCCACTCCCTACTTCGCTAGTGCATCCCTAGTGGCGGTTCGGGAAGAGCGCCAGGCCAAGGGTCAGCCGCGCCATGCCACACCTTCGGTCGGGGTGATGCGGAACCAAGAGGGCACCTAAAAGGCTACAGCAACGCAAATGAGTGACCAGGCCCAGCAAGGCGGCGTTCGTGGGCCTGCAGAGGTCCCAGTGGGCGACCAGGCTCTTGGGGTCCCATCATCTCAGGAGATGCCCCAACCTCCGACAGGCGCAGGCCCCGTCGACGCCGCAGCCTTCGTCGAGCACCCAGTATACTTCGTCAGCACGGTACTGCGGGATGCAAGGGCATGGTACCCCATGCCTCAAAAGCTCTTGCTAGCACTCTTCGTGGCCTCGCGTAAGCTGCGACACTACTTCCAAAGTCACCCAATCAAGGTCGTCTTGGCCTACCCGCTAGAGAGGGTACTCAGGAGCCCCAACACTGCTAGAAGAGTCACCGAATGGAACATCAACCTGCAAGTATTCCAGCTGGAGTTCAGCACAACAAGGGTCATCAAGGGAACCGCGCTCGCCGACTTCATGGCAGAATGGACTGGCGCCCTAGGGTTTGAGGCAGGCGGGGACCGATCCCTCTTGCCAGGGAGTGAATCACCAGATGGCTGGGTCATGCAGTTTGGTGGCGCATTCGCACGCCAAGGCGCGGGAGCTGGAGCAGTGCTCATCTCGTCCACTCAGGACAAGCTCTACTCGCCATGCAACTCTGCTTCTAGCAAGGCGAGAAGGTCTCCAACAACATCACAGAGTACGAAGGCCTCATCGCTGGCCTTAAGGCCGCAGTGGCCCTGGGGGTGAAGTGCCTCACCATCAGGGGCGACTCGCAACTCCTCGTCAACTTCTCCAACAAGGTATACAAGCCGAGGGATGAGCACATGGAGGCATACCTCGCGGAGGTACGCAAAATGGAAAAGCATTTCCTGGGTCTAGAGTTGCAGCACGTACCCCATGGCACCAACAAGGAGGCTGACAACAACGCCAAAAGGGCATCCAAGCAACAACCCCAAGAGCTTGGCATCTTTGAGGAGCGGATCTTCAAGCCTTCGGCAACACCTCCGGTTTCGGGGCCGGCACCGCCTCGGGAGGAACTCCCCCAACCACCTGCCTCGGGATCCCTGGTCTACGGCCCGACCTCGGGAGCGCACCTACTCCTGGCGCTCGAGCCTCAGGAGGGGTGCTGGACCAAGGAGTTCAAGGAATACCTGACGCAGGGGACGCTGCCGGAGTAAGAGGAGGAAGCGGAGCACGTGGATCGACAGGCCACGACATACTACATTCAGGACGGTGAGTTATACAGGAAGTGGCCAAATGACGTTTCCTTGCAGTGCATCTCCAGGGAACAGGGGAACGAGGTGCTAGCCGACATACACGGCGGAGACTGTGGGCACCACTCGTCGTCACGAAGCCTTGTCGTCAAGGCATTCTGCAGCGGGTTCTATTGGCCTACGACACTCAATGACGCGACCGAGCTGGTGAAGTCCTGCGAGGCCTGCCAATTCCACGCCAAGCAGATTCATCAGCCAGCTTAGAGCCTCCAGACCATCCCACTCTCATGGCCATTCGCGGTCTGGGGGCTAGACATCTTAGGCCCATTCCCTCGAGCGCTTGGGGGCTACCGCTCCTCTACGTCGCCATCGACAAGTTCACCAAATGGGCGGAGGTAGAAGCTGTACGCACCATCCTGGCCGGATCTTCGATCAAGTTCATCAATGGTCTCATGAGCCGATTTGGGGTCCCTAATTGCATCATCACCAACAACGGCTCACAGTTCACTAGCAACCTCTTCAAGATATATTGTGCTAACCTTGGAACGCAGATCTGGTATGCTTTGGTGGCACATCCTAGGAGCAACGGTCAAGCCGAATGCGCCAACGTGGAGGTCCTGAGAGGCCTCAAGACCAGGACCTTCAAGAAGCAGCTCAAGGCTTGCGGCAAGGGCTGGCATGACAAGCTCTAGTCTGTGCTATGGTCCATCCGCACCACCGCCACCAAGCCAATAGGCGAGACCCTGTTCTTCCTCGTCTACGGAGCAGAAGAGGTTCTCCCTCACAAGGTCAAGCATCGCTCCGCGTGGGTCCTGGCGTTTGATAAGACGCAGCAGGACGCCATGCGAGGGATGGACCTTGTGCTGGGGGAGGAACGCTGCCGTGAAGCCACGCTTCAAGCGGCGAGATACCAGCAGGCGCTACGGCGGTATCACTGCCGCAGCGTCCACTCCAGGACGCTCGAGGTGGGTGACCTCGTCCTCAGGCGGGTGCTCTCCAGGGAAGGGCTGCATAAGCTCTCGCCCATGTGGGAGGGCCCGTTTAGGGTCGCCCACGTCCCCAGTCCTGGCGCTGTGCGCCTAGGGACGTAGGACGAGGTCCCCATCCAGAACGCCTGGAACAACCAGCACCTCCGAAAGTTCTACCCATGAAGCAAGGCCCAGCGCCTGCGAAGAAAGGCCCCGTGCCTGTGAAGGTCTCTACCCGTGACACTCTCACATAATAATGAGTGGGGTTGTACACACCCCGGAGTCTTAGGAGTGCCGCCCTCGGGCCTCGGGGGCTCCCTCCCACGTCCTAGTGGCAGCACTTAGCTCCGCGCTAGTGAGAAGACTACACTAGGTGTCGGACGCGAATTTTCATTTGCTTTCCGTAGTTGACTTGCCCCTCTATACTGAAAGTTCACATTCTGGTGTTTCTTGTCGTCTTGCTTCGATCGCCTTTTCCCTCTGTTCTTCCTTCGGTTCTTTGTTTTGGCCCGTACTCTCCCTCACATGCCTCGCGAGGGGGCTGGACGGGTGCACTCATGAGCGTTCATTTTTCTTGTTCTTCGCGAGGCACCCTCGCTCGAGCTCGCAAGCTATCGCACCTCCCTCTTTTAAGTCCGTGCCCCTCGGGTACCGCGACGCGGAGCGCTGGGTCATGGCCAGCCCCGCCTAGGGCCCTGAGCTTGGAAGAACAATAGGTCCTTAACAAATTTCTGCAGTTCCTCGACACCTCCCAAGCCTATGGCAAGGAGGTCTCACTAGGTGCTGGGAGATGCGCGCCTCACGAGGCAGAAACTACTTCAGACATGTCAAGCTAAGTTATCTTTACACGCCTACGTAAAACACTGATGCTGCAACACAACGCAGGAACAATAAACATAACATAGCATCTTGGAAATCATGGTTCGTTGCACGCCCTTGCAAGGCCCCATACTGGTTTCTTTTTCAAATGTAGGAAGGAAGGAACAAAACAAAAGCGGCGCACACCCCCACGGCAGTTCGTGAGGGTAGGCCCTCGGCGCCCCCCTGGACTCAACCAGACCCCTCCTCGCGCTTCACTGGGGCGCGGCGACGAGACGATCCGCTATCGCCTTCGAAGCGGGCACGGCGGCGTGGCGGCTGGTCATAGCCGCCGCTGCTGGAGCTGTCTCCGGAGGAAGAGCCGCCGTAGCTGGACGAGCCATGGCCAGCGCTGAGGACGAGTCCACCTTAATCCTCGTCACGACCATCGCCAAGGCCGAGAACCTCGTTGTCGTCGTTGTCCTCGGGGCAGCATCCGACGCGGTGACCATCTTCCCCGAATACCCGCACGTAGAGGGTCGCGTCACCATCATACTTGAAGTGGAGGGTACACCGCCTTCCTAGGCCATGCACGCGGGCAAACATCTGCCAGCCATGGGCCAGGGCTGTGTTGCCTACGACGGAGACTTCCACTGCGACCCACGAAGCCTTGCTGTAGCAGCCGTCCACCTGCTGCCAGAGACCGCCTGAACCTGCGGCCGACAGTTTGCCGGCGAAGAAGCGCGGGAGCTAAAGCCAGGTGCCGGCCGGGTTCTTCGACCACACGACGAACTCCGACAGCACCTCCGCCAAGTGGAAGCACGCGGGGAGGCCACGCAGCCATGGCTCGCCTCACTTCATCGACACGATTGCCATGACCTGGGTGGCCCCCACCGCGTGGGGCCACGGTGGGGGTCGCGACATGCTTACATGGGCGACCATGCCCCCTCTTGGGTGGTGGCGAGCCGGGCCCCTCCTGGCGGGCCTTTCCCTTTTCTGCGGCCGAGAACCTCTTCGCCGGCACCATAGGTGTCGCTGCTAGTAGTTAAGCAAGGGAGAAGAAGCAAGTGTAGCAGGAAGAGATGGGTGACGGGGGCTCCACCCCTCCTCACTTATAGCAGGAGAAGGCAACCGGTGACCCCCACGATCGCAGGTAATGATGGTTTTCTCTGCATGCAACAGGGACTCATCAAGTCGGGCAGTTGTTGAGGCAGCATGGGGAAGCGGAGATGACCACGTCCCATCAATTGCCACGCGTCAACCAGGGACGCGGGCTGTTGGGGCCCGCGACACTCCGCAATTGCCCCTTGGCTTCGCCTCGAAGCCATGCCTGAGCGCGCCTTGGGCCCTGGGGCTACTGTCGGCGTCCAGGGAACAGGGGTCCCCAGACTTGCCTGCCTGCGGCCCAAGGTGTGGCTCCACCAACGGCCCTGTATGGCCCATCCTCATCAGCGAACACTCAAGACCCTCACGAGGGGCCAAGCCTCGTGAGGCGGATGACACAAGACCTCCTCGGGGGCGGCCTCACTAGGCTGGCTCACGAGGGGCGGAGAGATCAAGGCGAGGGGCACCTCGCGAGGTCCCTGTGATGCAAGCCATGATGACCAAGGCCAGGTAGGCGCCAGCGTGTGCAGTGTACTGCTACCTCTTGAGCACTATGTTGGTTTTCCCTTGAAGAGGAAAGGGTCATGAAACAAAGTAGCGTAAGTATTTCCCTCAGTTTTAAGAACCAAGGTATAAATCCAGTAGGAGGCCACACGCAAGTCCCTTCGTACCTACACAAACAAATAAGAACCTCGCATCCAACGCGATAAAGGGGTTGTCAATCCCTTCATGGTCACTTATGAGAGTGAGATCTGATAGAGATGATAAGATAATATTTTTGGTATTTTTATGATAAAGATTAAAAGTACAGATTGCAAAATAAAAGATAATAGAAATAGCTTGTTAACGGAAGATTAATATAATGGAGAATAGACCCGAGGGCCATAGGTTTCACTAGTGGCTTCTCTCAAGAGAGCATAAGTATTACGGTGGGTGAACAAATTACAGTCGAGCAATTGATAGAAAAGCGAATAATTATGAGAATATCTAGGCATGATCATGTATATAGGCATCACGTCCGTGACAAGTAGACCGACTCCTGCCTGCATCTACTACTATTACTCCACACATCGACCGCTATCCAACATGCATATAGAGTATTAAGTTCATAAGAACATAGTAACACATTAGGTAAGATGACATGATGTAGAGGGATAAACTCAAGCAATATGATATAATCCCCATCTTTTATCCTTGATGGCAACAATACAATACATGTCGTTTCCCTTTCTGTCACTAGGATCGAGCACCGCAAGATTGAACCCAAAGCTAAGCACTTCTCCCATTGCAAGAACGATCAATCTAGTAGGCCAAACCAAACTGATAATTCGAAGAGACTTGCAAAGATAACCAATCATACATAAAAGATTTCAGAGAAGAATCAAATATTGTTCATAGATAGACTTGATCATAAACCTACAATTCATCGGATCTTGACAAGCACACCGCAAAAAGAGTTACATCGAATAGATCTCCAAGAAGATCGAGGAGAACTTTGTATTGAGATCCAAAGAGAGAGAAGAAGCCATCTAGCTAATAACTATGGACCGAAGGTTTGAAGTAAACTACTCACACATCACTGGAGAGGCCATGGAGTTGATATTGAGGCCCTCCGTGATCGATGCCCCCTCCGGCAGAGCTTCGGAAAAGGCCCCAAGATGGGATCTCTTTGGTATAGAATGTTGCGACGGTGGAAATAGGGTTTTGTGGTGCTCCTGGTTGTTTTTCAGGGTATATGAGTATATATAGGAGGAAGAAGTAGGTCGGTTGAGCCACGAGGGGCCCATGAGGGGGGAGGGCGCGCCCCCTGCCTCGTGGACACCTTGTTTCTTTCTTGATGTCCACTCCAAGTCCTCTGGATCATGTTTGTTCCAAAAATAACTCCCCCAAAGGTTTCGTTCCATTTGGATTTCGTTTGATATTCCTTTTCTGCGAAACACTGAAATAGGCAAAAAAACAGCAATTTGCACTAGGCCTTGGGTTAGTAGGTTAGTACCAAAAATAATATAAAAGTGTAAAATAAAGCCCATTAACATCCAAAACAGATAATATAATAGCATGGAACAATCAAAAATTATAGGTACGTTGGAGACGTATCAAGCATCCCCAAGCTTAATTCCTGCTCGTCCTTGAGTAAGTAAATGATAAAAATAGAATTTTTGATGTGGAATGCTACCTAGCATAATTCTCAATGTAATTCTCTTTATTGTGGCATGAATATTCAGATCCAAAAGATTCAAGACAAAAGTTTAATATTGACATAAAAATAATAATACTTCAAGCATAGTAACTAAGCAATTATACACACAAAGTATTTAAATCATGGACAACCCCGATGACAAGGAAAGCAATTGTTTCATACTTTTGATGGTCTCAAACTTTTTAAATCTTCACGCAATACATGAGCGTGAGCCATGAACATAGCACTATATGTGGAATAGAATGGTGGTTGTGGAGAAGACAAAAGGGAGAAGATAGTCTCACATCAACTAGATGTATCAATGGGCTATGGAGATGCCCATCAATAGATATCAATGTGAGTGTGTAGGGATTGCCATGCAACGGATGCACTAGAGCTATAAGTTGTAACATCCCAAATTTTCAATTTGGAATGTTATACATAGGTAATTCATGCATATCACATTTTACTGCATTTTTGCTTTGCGATCCTCGAAATTCTAAGCAACTCAAGGACCCACGGAGAGAGTTGGGGATTTCACGTTTTTCATATTTGAATTTTATCAAATATCAAAACAAGGATCATTTTGGTTTTAATTATTTTCCTCTCCGAAAATATTTCTAATTAAAATATATGAGAGGAGATAATATGACTTCTCCAAAATAAAAGGGAATATTGGAGGAAAAATATTAAAATCAAATAAGATTTTCTTTTGGACTTTTGTTGCTATTTTATTTGAATTAGGAAAAAATGACTTTTTCGAAATTGGACTAGAGGCACAAATAAATGTTCACTTTGTCCGCAATATTATTAGAGGAGCGTGAAAATTTATTTCAGGATTTTTGGAGTCTGTTTAGTATTTCTTTCGATAGTTTTTCTACGCCGGGATTTATTAAAAAAAAGGTGAACCGACCTAACCGGGCAGTGTCCGACGAGGACTCCTGGCCCGGCCGGCCTTTATAAGCCGGGAGGCCTGACCCAGCCAAACCCTAGCCCCGCCAGCGCAGCCGCCGCCGCCACCATGCAGCCGCCGCCGCTCGCCACCGCCCCGTCCCGCCGGAGCCCCGCCGCCGGAGCCGCCTTCCCACCGCCCCGCCGCTGGACCCGATCTCGCTGGAGGTATAACTGCCGCCGCCGCCGGTTTTCATGAGAAAACCGTTCAGTTTTTAGAAACCCTATTTTCGTTTTGTTTAGACCGGTTCGTTTTTTCCGGTTTAGTTAAATAGCGGACGTTCGTCCGTACATTCGTTTTAATGAACGCCGTTCATCTGTTAGCCGCAGAAAGCGAACGTACGTTCCTTAGCCTGTTCGTTAGCTTTTCTTTTTCCATGGTTTTCCGCGATTATTTTCGATCGTGATTTCTGCCCTAATCTTCGTTCTAGTATATCTTTTCGCTCGTTTATCCGAATCAGGTGAAATAAGCGCCTAGATCTTCGTCTCGAAGCCCTCTTTCTTTTTAACCAAGTTGAACAAGATTATGGTACTGTAAAATTTTACTTTAGTCTAGATTAGTAATTGGATCTTGTTTCTTTTGTAGTTTGAGTTTTGTTGCTCCGTTTGATTTGATTCGTTTTGCAAACCGGAGTTCTTCAGTTGAACTTTCTGGTTAGATCTTCTTATTTGAGTTTTACCCGTGCATCTTTGCTTGATTTCTCATGTATGCTATTGTTTGTTTGTGATAGAATACTTGGAGTGTGAAGCGTGCTACTACGAGTCTTTAGGATTTGCAGATCGTCAGCAAGGCAAGTAACACTTTAATCATACCCCTTTATTACCCAGTTTTTATGCATTAGTTCAACCCTCACACATTGCATGAGTAGGATCTCCTAAAATGTGGGTCTGGGAAGTAGATGATGAGGTAGAACCTATTACCTGTTTTATTATCAAACCCTTAGGAGTTACTTCTACGTTATGCTTATTTTGCCATGCTATGCTCGTAGACATATGTGAGTTGTTAATTAATGGTTCAACTTAAGGTGGCAACTTTAATACACATCTGGGTGGATTGCATGTGGGCACCTGGAGAATCCAGTGTTGTCCAAGGATATCCCGGAGTACCCGTGTGATCATCCTACGGTCCGCCACCCAGGCTCAAAGGGATCATAAGATTATTCATGCTAGAAACTTCTGTGTGCAGCCACAAGCCATTATGGGCTCTGGCATAGTTGAGTATGTTGTGTGACCTCTTTCAGTGGCGGGCTAGCAAATGTAGGGGAAAGTAGGTGTAACTGTCCACCCAGAGTAAAGATTTAATGCTTCCGAAAGACTGTGTCTCGGTCATCCATTTCTCAAACACCTTGTAGTGCGAGAAATCCAACGGAGGAGATCGAGTCTTGTGGGGAAAAGTGCGCAAACCTCTACAGATTGTATAAACTAATCATGGTTAGCCGTGTCCCCGATTATGGACATCTTGAGTATTTGGTACTTGAATTATTGATTTGATCTCATCACTCTAAATTAATTTGTTGGGATGTTAATTACTACTTTAATTGGGATTGAGTTGGAGGAACCTTCTCAATGTTCCAACTACCATACCATGATAGTTAAATAAAATATATTCCTTTGTTGTAGGGAAAATTGGCTTTTCGCAAAACAATATAACCATAGAACCTCCACCAGCCATATATGCATGTAGTGATAGCATTTATCTATTCTTTGCTCTCTTGTGTTATATTGCCAGCATATTCCATGTGCTGGCCTGTTTCGGGCTGCAACATATCGTGTTGCAGACTTTTCAGACGAAGAGTAAGGTGTGCTAGGTCGTTTATCATGCACTCAGCTATGCCGTTGGAGTTGATGGACTCACTTTATCTTCCAAGCCTTTCGCTGTTATCTTGATTAGATGGCCTTAAGCCATATTCATTGTAATAATTTCTCTTTTGAGACATTCGATGTAATAAGTGTGTGATTGCTACTCTGTTATAAATCCTTCGAATACTGTGTGTGTCAGCATTACTGATCCAAGGATGACATTAAAGCACAGAGACTTGATTGTCTGAGGTTGGGTCACTACAAGATGGTTTCAGAGCACACGCTGAATGTAGGACACGACCACTAAGATAAGCCATAGGTCACTCTTCTCTACTCATTTCTGACTCCTATCCATTTTATACACTTTAGGATGGCGGACTAGTGGAGAAGAATGATGACCTGACGAGGAAGCTCAGAGTATTCATGGGAGACCCTGCGCTAGGAGGAGATGATTATCAATCCAAGGACATTCGTTCTGAAGACTATATCATCATCGATGACACCGACTCCGACCCTGACAGCAGTGATGATGACTACGAAGACAAAGCTGGAGATGATATCATGGAGTCTTCCACCGATCAAAATTTCTAGTAGACCACCATATGATCAGTAGTGTTCCCCCATGTATATAAAATAGTCTAAGCACTATAACGATAGGTATATCGATTGTATGCCCTTGCTTGCTTGATTGATTGATATGATATGATTGTGTTTGTCTCATGTGCATATGGGTTGTGCTTTCTCATTAGACATCATTCTATTCTAATCTATCCCCTCTAAACCCATCAGATGCCTCCGAGACGTGACCCCGGATTTGCTTTCCCACCGGAGTTCACTCAGTTGATCCAGCAGCAGAATACCCTGATGCAGTTGCTAGTTCAGAATAAGGGCAACAACAACAACAACAATAACAACAACAACAACCCACCGCCACCACCTCCAGTTGACAACATAGCCTGTTTTCTGAGGTTGCAACCACAGGTGTTTTCCAGTAGCACTGAGCCCATAGTTGCGCATGACTGGCTACATAGGATTGGAAGGGAGTTAACCACTTCTGGTTGCATAGATGTTGAGAAGGTGCGTTTTGCCGCACACCTATTGGATGGACCCGCAGCCACATGGTGGGAGAATTACAGAGCCACTTTCCCCATAGCCAATGTTACTTGGGAGCAGTTCCAGCAAGCATTCCGCACAGCCCATGTCTCAACTAGAGCTATGAGCATGAAGAAGCGTGAGTTTCGCAACTTACGCCAGGCAACCGTACTATGGGGCACTACATGGAGGAGTTTAGTAAGTTATCTCGCTATGCCCCTGATGATGTGGCCATAGATGCCGCGAAGCAGAAGAAGTTTATGGAAGGGCTGAATGATGAGATGAGCATGCAGTTGATGGTGGCAACATTCAACAACTACCAGGAGTTGGTAGACAAGGCTCTTATGATTGAAGGGAAGTAACAACAAATTGAGAGCCGCGAGAGGAAGTATGGGCATGGAAAGTACAATTCAGGAGCTAAGCAGAAACCCCGTTTCACCCTGAACCCGGGAGGATTTACCCATAACCATGGAGGCCATAACCATAATGGAGGAATTCCGCATAACCACCGTGGCCCTAGGAATGGAAATGGGAGTGGAGCAGGCAGCAATCAGAACCTCTCTAACCCAGCAATGCCCGCCAAGAAGGACCTGAGTCACATTACTTGTTTCAACTGAGGGAAGACTGGACACTACGCCACCGAGTGTTTTGAAGCAAAGAATTGGAATGGCAACGAAAGCTCTGGGAAGAAGCCCAACCCTTTCAACAAGGGACAAGTGAACCACGTGAACGTGGAGGAGGTTGGGGAGCAGCCTGATGCAGTTATCGGTAAGTTTTTGGTTAAGTCATTTACCGCAATAGTTCTTTTTGATACTGGTGCATCGCATTCATACATTTCAAAGGGATTCATGGATAAATATAAGTTGCCCACCAAGGTACTTAGGACACCCATGTTGGTAAGCTCACCAAGAGCGGAGTATATGGCTAGTCAGGGATGTTTTCAGATGCCATTGACCATAGGTAGGCATGTTTTCCCCTGAGACTTGATAATTTTGGAATCCCAAGGATTGTATGTGATACTCGTTATGGATTGGCTATCGATGTATGGAGGAAACATCGATTGCGTCAGTAAGTCAATTCTACTCACCACACCGGAAGGGAAAATGATTAAGTATGTATCCAGGTATACTCCTAAGAGTACTCACGTAAATTCCCTCTCAGGAGTTGTTCAGGAGGAAGTGCCTGTAGTGAAGGATTACCTAGATGTGTTTCGAGAGGAACTACCAGGCATGCCCTTGGATCGAGACATTGAGTTTTTGATAGAGTTATTTCTAGGCACCGGACCGATATCGAAGAGACCATACCAGATGCCTGCAAATGATCTGGAGGAGTTTAAGAAACAGATTAAGGAGTTATAGAAAGGTTACATTCGACGAAGTTCATCACCATGGGGAGCCCCAGTGCTCCTGGTTGAGAAGAAGGATAAGTCTCTGAGAATGGTGGTTGATTATCGGGCATTGAATGAAGTAACAATCAAGAACAAGTACCCCCTGCCGATGATCAATGATCTGTTTGACCAGTTGCAAGGTGCAGAAGTCTTCTACAATATTGATCTTTGATCAGGATACCACTAGCTAAAGATTCGAGAACAAGATATACCTAAGACAGCTTTCACCACAAGATACGGGCTATGCGAGTATACGGTTATGTCATTCGGATTGACAAACGCCCTTGCCTATTTCATGAGTATGATGAACAAGGTGTTCATGGAGTTCTTGGATAAATTTGTCGTGGTGTTCATTGATGATATGTTGGTATACTCAAAGAATGAAGAAGAGCATAAGGAGCATTTGCGTTTAGTTCTTGAGAAGCTCAGGGAACACTAGTTATACGCCAAGTCCAGCAAATGTGAGTTTTGGTTGAAGGAAGTAGGATTCCTTGGACATGTAATATCAGGAGAGGGTATAGCGTAGACCCTACCAAGGTTCAGTCAGTCACTGAGTGGTTGGCACCAACCTCAGTTGGAGAGATCCGCAATTTTCTTGGACTCACGGGATATTACCGGAGATTCATTGAGAATTTTTCTAAGATTGCGAAGCCCATGACGGCGTTGTTGAAGAAGGACACCAAGTTCCATTGGACTGAAGAATGTGAAGCAAGTTTCCAGGAGTTGAAGAAACGTTTGACTACGGCCCCAGTGTTGATTCTGCCAGATATACGCAAGGATTTCCAAGTATATTGCGACGCCTCCCGCTTAGGAATTGGAAGTGTACTTATGCAAGACGGAAGAGTTGTTTCGTATGCCTCACGACAACTTCGACCGCATGAGTTGAATTATGCCATGCATGATTTGGAGTTAGCAGCTATAGTGCATGCACATAAAACCTGGAGACATTTTCTTATTGGGAACCATTGTGATGTGTACACGGATCACAAGAGTTTGAAGTACATATTACTCAGAAGGAGCTGAATCTCAGGAAGAGGAGATGGTTGGAGCTCATACAGGATTATGATATGAAATTGCACTATCATCCTGGCAAGGACAACGTAGTAGCAAACACTTTGAGCCGGAAGAGTTATGTCAATACCTTCGTAAGCAAAGGATTGCCAATAGAGTTAGCAGAAGATCTCAGAGAGCTTCGATTGGAGATAGTTCCTAGAGGTTTTCTTACAACAATGGAAGTTCAGTCGACATTATTTGGAAAGATTCAAGAAGCTCAGAAGGAGGACAAATAAATTGCCGTGGTAAAGGAGAAGATGAGTGAAGGTAAAGCCAAAGGTTTTCGGGAGGATGAGCACGACACCTTATGGTTTGAGGACCGTGTATATGTGCCCAATAATGCAGAGATCAGGAAGTTGATACTACAGGAAGCTCATGACTCACCATACTCGATACACTCCGGAAACACAAGATGTATTTGGATTTGAAGGAGCATTTTTGGTGGACTAGAATGAAGAAGGAAATTGCCGAGTATGTAGCCATATGTGATGTATGTCAGAGAATGAAGGCAGAACATCAGAAGCCAGCAGGATTACTGCAGCCTATGCCGATAACCGAATGGAAGTGGGACAATCTTGGCATGGATTTCATCACCGGATTGCCCAGGACCCGACCAGGATATGATTCTATCTAGGTAGTAGTGGATCGCTTGACCAAAGTAGCTCACTTTATCCCAGTGGAAACCACCTATTCCAGTGCAAAGTTGGCCAAGATATATATGACCAGGATCGTATGTCTGCACGGAGTTCTGAGGAACATCGTATCAGATAGAGGAACATAGTTTACTTCAAAGTTTTGGCACCAGCTGCGCCAGACGTTGGGAACCAAGCTAGAGTTCAGTACAACATTTCATCCGTGGAGAGATGGACAGACCGAGAGAGTCAATCAGATTCTGGAGGACATGTTGAGAGCTACCAGGCCAGTTTGAAGATGGCACCGTTTGAAGCCCTGTATGGAAGAAGATGCTGAACACCGTTGATGTGGGATGAAGTTGGAGACCGTTAGTTGTTTGGACCATATTTGATTAAGGAGTCTGAAGAGAAGGTTAAGCTGATTCGAGATAGACTGAATGTAGCTCAGTCCAGACAGAAGAGCTACGCAGACTCAAAATGCAAGGAGGTAGTCTATGAAATCAGAGACAGAACATATCTCCGTGTGTCACCACTGCGAGGTGTTAAATATTTTGGAGTTAAGGGAAAGTTAGCCCGAGATTTGTAGGACCGTACCGTGTTTTGGAATGTATGGGAGAGGTTGCCTACAAATTGGAGTTACCCGAAGGACTGTTAGGAGTTCATGATGTGTTTCATGTTTCCCAGTTGAAGAAGTGCCATGCAGAGATGGCCGAGATTCCTCTGAGAGATACAGTGCCCCTGGAAGCAATTTAGTTGAATAGTGATCTGACCTATGAGGAGAAACCAGTCAAGATTCTCGAGTTTGCCAGCCGAGTTACCCGCAGAAAGGTTATTAAGTTTTGCAAAGTCCAGTGGAGCCACCATACTGAGGATGAAGCCACCTGGGAACGAGAGGATGATCTACGCAAAGACCACCCACACCTATTTTCTAGCCAACCCGAATCTCGAGGGCGAGATTCATCTTAAGGGGGGTAGGTTTGTTACATCCCAAATTTTCAATGTGGAATGTTATACATAGGTCATTCATGCATATCATATTTTAGTGCATTTTTGCTTTGTGATTCTGGAAATTCTAAGCAACACAAGGACCCACAGAGAGAGTTGGAGATTTCACGTTTTTCATATTTGAATTTTATCAAATATCAAAACAAGGATCATTTTGGTTTTAATTATTTTCCTCTCCGAAAATATTTCTAATTAAAATATATGAGAGGAGATAATATGACTTCTCCAAAATAAAAGGGAATATTGGAGGAAAAATATTAAAATCAAATAAGTTTTTCTTTTGGACTTTTATTGCTATTTTATTTGAATTAGGAAAAAAATGCCGTTTTCAAAATTGCACTAGAGGCCCAAATAAATGTTCACTTTGTCAGCAATATTATTAGAGGAGCGTGAAAATTTATTTCAGGATTTTTGGAGTCCGTTTAGTATTTCTTTCATTAGTTTTTCTACGCCAGGATTTATTAAAAAAAGGTGAACCGACCTAACCGGGCAGTGTCCGACGAGGACTCCTGGCCCGGCCGGCCTTTATAAGCCGGGAGGCCTGACCCCGCCAAATCCTAGCCCCGCCAGCGCAGCCGCCGCCGCCACCGCGCAGCCACCGCCGCTCGCCACCGCCCCGTCCCGCCGGAGCGGGGCCGGAGCCGCTTGCCCGTGGAGCCGCCTTCCCACCGCCCCACCGCCGGACCCGATCTCGCCGGAGGTATAATTGCCGCCGCCGCCAGTTTTCGCAAGAAAACCGTTCAGTTTTTTTAGAAACCCTATTTTCGTTTTGTTTAGACCGGTTCGTTTTTTTTCCTGTTTAGTTAAATAGCGGACATTCCTCCGTACATTCATTTTAATGAACGCTGTTCATCTGTTAGCCGCAGAAAGCGAACGTACGTTCCTTAGCCTGTTCGTTAGCTTTTCTTTTTCCATGGTTTTCCGCGATTATTTTCGATCGTGATTTCTGCCCTAATCTTCGTTCTAGTATATCTTTTCGCTCGTTTATCCGAATCAGGTGAAATAAGCGCCTAGATCTTCGTCTCGAAGCCCTCTTTCTTTTTAACCAAGTTGAACAAGATTATGGTACTGTAAAATTTTACTTTAGTCTAGATTAGTAATTGGATCTTGTTTCTTTTGTAGTTTGAGTTTTGTTGCTCCGTTTGATTTGATTCGTTTTGCAAACCGGAGTTCTTCAGTTGAACTTTCTGGTTAGATCTTCTTATTTGAGTTTTACCCGTGCATCTTTGCTTGATTTCTCATGTATGCTATTGTTTGTTTGTGATAGAATACTTGGAGTGTGAAGCGTGCTACTACGAGTCTTTAGGATTTGCAGATCGTCAGCAAGGCAAGTAACACTTTAATCATACCCCTTTATTACCCAGTTTTTATGCATTAGTTCAACCCTCACACATTGCATGAGTAGGATCTCCTAAAATGTGGGTCTGGGAAGTAGATGATGAGGTAGAACCTATTACCTGTTTTATTATCAAACCCTTAGGAGTTACTACTACGTTATGCTTATTTTGCCATGCTATGCTCGTAGACGTGGACTGGGTTTGAGTGTAACTGAGGGAGTCCTGGAATAGGGGGTGTCTGGATGGCCAGACTATACCTTCAGCTGGACTCCTGGGCTATGAAGATACAAGATTGAAGACTTCGTCCCGTGTCCGGAAGGGACTTTCCTTGGCGTGGTAGGCAAGCTTGGCGATACGGATATATAGATCTCCTACCATTGTAACCGACTTTGTGTAACCCTAACCCTCTCCGGTATCTATATAAACCAGAGGGTTTTAGTCCGTAGGACAACATACAGAACAACAATCATACCATAGGCTAGCTTCTAGGGTTTAGCCTCTCTAATCTCGTGGTAGATCTACTCTTGTACTACCCATATCATCAATATTAATCAAGCAGGACGTAGGGTTTTACCTCCATCAAGAGGGCTCGAACCTGGGTAAAACTTCGTGTCCCTTGCCTCCTGTTACCATCCAGCCTAGACGCACAGTTCGGGACCCCCTACCCGAGATCCGCCGGTTTTGACACCGACATTGGTACTTTCATTGAGAGTTCCTCTGTGTCGTCGCCGTTAGGCTTGATGGCTCCTACGATCATCAATAGTGATGCAGTCCAGGGTGAGACCTTCCTCCCCGGACAGATCTTCGTCTTCGGCGGCTTCGCACTACGGGCCAATTCACTTGGCCATCTGGAGCAGATCGAAAGCTATGCCCCTGGCCGTCAGGTCAGATTTGGAAGTTTAAACTACACGGCTGACACCCGCGGGGACTTGATCTTCGACGGATTCGAACCACCGCCGAGCGCGCCGCACTGTCATGACGAGCATGATCTAGCTCTGCCGCCGAATAGTGCCCTGGAGGCCGCACCCGCATCGGCTTCGACCCTTAATTCGGAGCCAACTGTGCTGATCGAGGATAGGTGGTTGGACGCCGCCTCGGGGGCTGTGATCCCAACGGCGATCGAGCCGAACACCAGCCCCGCACTCCGCGAGACTCGTGACTCCAAGGACCCGGACTCCTCTCCAGACTCCGAACCCTCCGCGCCCCTGCCAATCGAATCCGACTGGGCGCCGATCATGGAGTTTACTGCCGCGGACATCTTTCAGCACTCGCCTTTCGGCGATATTTTGAAGACACTAAAGTCTCTCTCTTTATCAGGAGAGCCCTGGCTAGACTACGGTCAGCAAGGTTGGGATACGGACGATGAAGAAATTCAAAGCCCACCCACCACCCACTTTGTAGCCACTGTTGATGATTTAACCGACTTGCTCGACTTCGACTCCGAAGACATCGACGGTATGGACGCCGATGCAGGAGACGATGAAGAACCAGCACCTATTGGGCCCTGGAAAGCCACCTCGTCATATGACATATACATGGTGGACACCCCAAAAGAAGGAGATGACGATGGAACAGCGGAGGATGACCCCTCCAAGAAATAGCCTAAGCGCCAGCGTCAGCGGCCCTGCTCAAAATCCCGCCAAAGCAAATACGGTGATTCTAGCACATGAGATAATAATACTCCGAAGAGTGCCGAAGAAAACCACCTCCAACAAGATTCAGCACAGGAGGATGGAGAAGCCAACCCTCATGACAGAGCGGCAGACAAAGAGGTCGAGGACGATAATTGTATGCCTCCCTCCGAAGACGAGGCAAGCCTCGACGACGACGAATTCGTTGTGCCAGAGGATCCCGCCGAACAAGAGCATTCTCAACGCAGGCTTATGGCCACGACAAGAAGCCTCAAGAAAAAACAGCAACAGCTTAGAGCTGATCAAGATTTGCTAGTCGACAGATGGACTGAAGTCCTTGCGGCCGAAGAGCATAAATTCGAACGCCCCTCCAAGAGCTACCCAAAGCGCTGGGTGCTACCCCGATTAGAGGAGGAAGCACTTAAACCTACATCACCAGCACTTGATACGGCCGACCGGCCACCTCATGGCCGCGACAGAGAGGCCTCTTGGCCCTCCACTCAAGCTGCACCCCGTACCAAGGCACGGGAAAATGCGCCAGACCTGCGAGATATGTTGGAGGACAAGGCAAGGCAAACAAGATCGATCTATGGATCGCGTGGGCGCCCCACGACTCGAGACGGTAACCGTCACGCCGGACACAAATCCGGTAGGGCCGAACACAGTAGACAAAGCTCATTGGAGCTACGTCGGGATATAGCCCAGTACAGAGGCGCCACACACCCACTATGCTTCATAGACGAAGTAATGGATCATCAAATCCCCGAGGGTTTCAAACCCATAAACATCGAATCATATGATGGCACAACAGATCCTGCGGTATGGATCGAGGATTATCTCCTTCATATCCACATGGCCCGCGACAATGATCTCCATGCCATCAAATACCTCCCACTCAAGCTTAAAGGACCAGCTCGGCATTGGCTTAACAGCTTGCCAGCAGGATCAATCGGTTGTTGGGAGGACCTGGAAGCTGCATTCCTCGACAATTTCCAGGGCACCTATGTGCGACCACCAGACACCGATGACCTAAGCCACGTAATTCAGCAGCTAGAGGAATCGGCCAGGCAATTCTGGACATGGTTCCTAACAAAGAAAAATGAAATAGTCGATTGTCCGGACGCAGAGGCCCTAGCAGCCTTCAAGCACAATATCCATGACGAGTGGCTTGCCCGGCACCTTGGACAGGAAAAGCCGAAATCTATGGCAGCACTCACGACACTCATGACCCACTTTTGCGCGGGAGAAGACAGCTGGCTTGCTCGTAGCAACAATATGACCAAGAACCCTGGTAATCCGGATACTAGGGACAGTAGTGGCAGGTTGCGTCGCAACAAGCAGAAGCGCCGCATTAATGGCGACAATGCTGAGGATATGATAGTTAATGCCGGATTTAGAGGCTATAACCCGGTCAGCGGAAAAAGCCATTCAAAAGAAATCCTAGGGGCCCGTCCAGTTTGGACCGAATACTCGACCGCTTGTGCCAGATACATGGCACCACCGAAAAGCCGGCCAATCACACCAATAGGGATTGTTGGGTGTTCAAGCAGGCAGGCAAGTTAAATGCCGAAAATAAAGACAAGGGGCTGCATAGGGATGACGATGAAGATTCCCGGCCGCCGAACAACAGTGGACAAAAGGGTTTTCCCCCACAAGTGCGGACGGTGAACATGATATACACAACCCACATCCCCAAGAGGGAGCGGAAGCGCACGTTAAGGGACGTATACGCGGTAGAGCCAGTCGCCCCAAAGTTCAACCCATGGTCCTCCTGCCCGATCACCTTTGATCGAAGGGACCATCCCACTAGCACCCGTCATGGCGGATTCGCCGCATTGGTTCTAGACCCAATCATTGACGGATTTCATCTCACTAGAGTCCTTATGGACGGTGGCAGCAGCCTGAACCTGCTTTACTAGGATACAGTGCGGAAAATGGGCATAGATCCCTCGAGGATTAAGCCCACCAAAACGACCTTTAAAGGCGTAATACCAGGTGTAGAGGCCAACTGTACAGGCTCAGTCACACTTGAAGTGGTCTTCGGATCTCCAGATAATTTCCGAAGCGAGGAGTTAATCTTCGACATAGTCCCATTCCGCAGTGTCTGTCACGCACTGCTCGGGCGAACCGCATTCGCCAAGTTCAATGCGGTACTGCACAACGCATACCTTAAGCTCAAGATGCCAGGCCCTCGAGGAGTAATTACGGTCAATGGAAACATCGAACGCTCCCTCGAAATGGAGGAGCACACGGCGGCCCTTGCAGCGGAAGTACAAAGCAGCCTCTCCAGGCAGTTCTCCAGTCCGGCCATTAATAGTCCGGACACCGTTAAGCGCGCCCGGAGTAACCTACAACAAGACCGCCTGGCACGTTCCGAGGAGGCGTAGCAATGCGGCCCCAACCCCAGCCCTCGCAAAAATGCGACACCAGTGCTTCGCGTACATAACTACGCCCTAGAAATACCATGGGTATAGGGGGAGGGGCACCATCACGGCACGCCCGAAACACGGGTTAAACCGCAGCAGGGGCTGCCGATTTTTTAATTTTCTCTTACTTTCAGGACTCTATTCTTCGGAAGGCCTGTTCGGCAGTTCAATTGCCGCACAAACGATGCAAGACCCAGGGAAGCAGACAAGCCATGCCGCATTACGGAACTCCCACGTGGTCTCTATCACGAGCAGTATACCTATTTCGCATACCATTCCGCAGCCTGCCCCTGGAACGGACATGT
This sequence comes from Triticum dicoccoides, assembly GCF_002162155.2. Lineage (NCBI taxonomy): Eukaryota > Viridiplantae > Streptophyta > Magnoliopsida > Poales > Poaceae > Triticum > Triticum dicoccoides. The sequence continues at coordinate 493,889,578 of NC_041382.1, forward strand.
TAAATAGTCCAACCTTTTGCTTATCGCATTATTTTGTATCGTTCTGCTTTGATCGCATCCCTTTTTAATAAACAACGCATAGCTTTTGTCTATTTTTGCATTACTCTTTTTTTTACAAATATATGTTCCTTGACGACATGTTGCACCCGTACACTTTGGTACGGCCAAAATACGCCAGGGGCTTTAGTACCCTTCAATATGGTGTGAGAAGTCCGAACACTTTAACAAGTGCGGCACCCCGAACTTATAGCATTATATGCATCGGCTCCGAATCATGTCTTTGTTCAATAGTTGGGTTTGCCCAGCTCCTATGTTTTGGTGCCTTACGTTCCGCTATATCGGCTAAGGTAGCACTAGGAGAACTACTGCGATTGTGCCCCAGTTGAGCAGGGTCGAGCACCTTAGTAGAGAAAGCTAAAACTGACTGTCATGATGAAGCTAGAGCTGGTCGCTGTTCGAGAGGTTTTTCAAGTCCCTAAAGACTTATGCCGCTTAGAGCAAGGAGTTGGCTCTGTCCGGCCAAGGCGTGGATAGCGCCCCGAACTCGGTCTTCCGAATACCAGGGGCTTCGCCGAAATTTAAAATTATAGAATTCTATGGCTAAGTGAGAGTGTTCACACATTATAGTCCAATTGCCTTGTTCGCTGTGCTGAGCGCCTCCCTCGAAGGACCCAAACATGGGAAAAAGAGCGCTCAGGTTTATCCCCGAACACCCCAGCACTAGCGGCACGGGGGCAGAAGCCGACGACTCTCCATCTCTCAGAATTGATAAACAACCGCACAAAAGGTAATATTTTAAATTCCAACGGCATTGCTTAGCGCATATGAACAAGTTTTCAGCGCACATGACAAAACGAGCGAGTTTTACTCAAAAATTACATCCCTGGAACATTCATCTGCCATAAGGCGGGCACCCTTCAGAACATCCGTATAATAATACTCGGGCTTGCGATGCTCTTTCCCCGGCGGTGGCCCGTCCCTCACAAGCTTCTCAGCATCTAGCTTGCCCCAGTGCACCTTCGCACGGGCAAGGGCCCTACGGGCACCTTCAATGCAGACAGAGCGCTTGATGACTTCGAGCCTTGGACAGGCCCCCACCAGCCGCCGCACCAGCCCGAAATAGCTCCCAGGCAGAGCCTCTCATGGCCACAGCCGAACTATGAGGCCTTTCATGGCCTATTCGGCCGCCTTGTGGAGCTCGACCAGTTGCTTCAGCTGGTCGCTCAGGGGCACAGGGCGTCCGGCCTCAGCATACTCAGACCAGAACACCTTCTCTGTCGAGCTTCCCTTCTAGGCTCGATAGAATGCAGCGGCATCAGACACACTACAGGGAAGATCTGTGAATGCTCCTGGAGAGCTCCGGATTCGGGTAAGTAACAAGTAACTCACGCTTATGTGTTTGCTTTGCATAAAGAATGCCTTACCCGCCGCTATATTTTCACCGCATCCAACTCCTGGAGGGTCTTCTGGGATTCGGCCTTGGCAGACTTGGCATTTTCAATAGCCATCGCGAGCTCGGACGCTCGCGTCTTTGAGTCAAGCTCCAAACTCTCATGTTTTTTCATGAGAGCCTGGAGCTCTTGCTGCACCTTGCCAACCTGGGCCTCATACTTCTCCCGCTCGGTGCGCTCCGTGGCCGCCCTCTTCTCGGCCTCGACCAACGCTTGCTTAAGGGTCGCCACCTCTGACGTGGCCCCTACAATAGCCACGATAATCCTGTCATTTTTTGCAATTGCACCTTTATATATATATATAAACAAGGTATTTCTTACCTTCCTTGTCCTCAAGCTGCTTCTTGGCACGCCCGAGCTCTTGCTCGGACTGCTCGAGGTTCTGCTTTAGCGTGCCCACTTCCGCAGTCAGTGCGGCGGACGCCAGCAGAGAAGCCTGCATATGCATATTGACTCCTTTTTGTTAGACTCCTGCGAATTTTATTTGATCCTCTCTTCGGCTTTTCTTCCCGAACGCCAAACAGAGCATCAGGGGCTACTGTCTATGCGGTAATATTATTTACACATTCTTTACTTACCTCAAAGCCTGTTAAAAGGCTAGTACAAGCTTCAGTCAGTCCGCTCTTGGCGGACTGAACCTTCTGGACCACCGCACTCATAATGGTGCGGTGCTCCTCGTCGATGGAGGCACCTTTGAGCACCTCCAACAGATTGTCTGGCGCCTCCGATTGGACGGGGGTCACCGGCACGGTGGGCTTGCTCCTCTTGGAAGGAGGTCACCCGCCGGACTCTGGAACCTCTGAAGGTTCCGGAGCGGTGTCCGGCCTAGAGCCGGACTTGGAGCCCTGGGGGGTTTTATCCCCTTTACTCCTGGAGTCCGGGAGGTCGCCTTGCGGCGCCTCTAGGACCACCTCCTCCTGGCTTGGAACCTGTTGGGACAACACTTCGGTGTCGTCCGTAGGGCTGGGGGAGGAAGCCGTCGGAAGCGAATTTACATCCGACGAGTCCAGTGAACCGCTCGACGACGCGTCGAGCCGGTCTTTGGGTGGGCTGCATAAACATATTCGACATAAGGGAAAGCTATGCAATAAAGGAATACTATGAATTACTCTGGTATCCGGATACCTACGATTTCGCCAAGGGCTTGGCCCTGAGTGGCCACTCCTCTCCGCCGTCGTCGGCGTCGGTGGAGTAGTTCGGAGGAAGGGTTTTCCCCTTCTTGGACCCCTTGGCCTCCTTAGTAAGGGCGGCCTTCCTTTTCTTCTCTCCCCCCGCTGGAGGGGAAGAGGTCTCTTCTTCCTCCTCCTCGTCTTCATGGGAGGACTGCGCCTTGGAGCCGTCGGATGATGAACCCGACACCTCCTGGCGTCGGGCACTTTTTTGAGTCCCCGTGGCTCTCTTCATGGCCTTCTTCTCCGGCACCACATAGGGTTCCGGAACCAGCAACTTCGCCAAGCGGGCATCGGCTGGGTCTTCGGGCAAAGGAGCCGGACAGTCGATCTGTCCGGACTTCGCCTGCCAAACCTGTCAGAGGTAAGGGAGCTTAGATCCCGCATAGTGTTAGACTATGAAAAACTAATACCCTGTAAAAGGCACAAACAACTTACCGCGCTGGCGTGATGCTGCGCGCTGAATCCGCAATCCTCGGTAGCAGATGCGGGAGCCTCGGTGCCCTTGAAAAGCACCTTCCAAACATCTTCGTACGTCGTGTCGAAGATCCTGCTCAGAGTTTGGTGCTACGCCGGGTTGAACTCCCACGGATTGAAGGCCCGTTGTTGACACGGGAGGATCCGGCGGATGAGCATGACCTGGACTACATTAACAAGCTTGAGCTGCTTGTCCACCAGGGTTTGGATGCATGTTTGCAGTCCAGTCACCTCTCCTTTGCTGCCCCATGACAGGCCCGTCTCTTTCCAGGACGTGAGCCGCATTGAGGGTCCGAACCGGAACTCGGGGGCTGCGACCCACTCAGGGTCACGCGGCTCGGTGATGTAAAACCACCCCGATTGCCACCCCTTCAGGGTCTCCACATAGGAGCCCTCGAGCCATAAGACGCTGGGCATCTTGCCCACCATGGCGCCTCCGCACTCCGCCTGGTTGCCGCGCACCACCTTCGGCTTGACATTAAAAGTCTTGAGCCATAGGCCGAAATGGGGGCGGATGCAGAGGAAAGCCTCGCACACGACGATAAACGCCGAGATGTTGAGGATAAAGTTCGAGGCCAGATCATGGAAATCCAGGCCATAGTAGAACATGAGTCCCCGGACGAATGGGTGGATAGGAAAGCCCAGTCCGTGGAGGAAGTGGGGAAGCAACACTACCCTCTCATGGGGCCTTGGGGTGGGGAGGAGCTGCCCCTCTTCGGGAAGCCGGTACATGATGTCTTTAGACAAGTATCCGGCCTTCCTCAGTTTTTTGATGTGTCCCTCCGTGACAGAGGAGACCATCCACTTGCCTCCCGCTCCGGACATGGCTAGAGAAGGTTGAGGTAGGGAGTGCGGACTTGGGCGCTGGAGCTCGAGTGCACGAGAATGGATAGGCAAAGGAGGAAGAAGGCGTAGGTGAAAAGGTGGATCCTTATCCCCTTATATGGGTGGACGCAACTACGTGTCCCCACCAACCTGGTAAAACTCGCTTATCTCCAAGCGTCGTAATCAATAGCGCGGTTGGGTTACCCACGCCCGTATTGATGAGAATCCCGGAATAAGGGGACGCGATCTCTGCTTTAACAAGACGTGCCAAGGAAACCGCCTTGCATGGCATGCTGAGGTGGGATAATAAAACGATTTGAATAAAGGCTTGGCCGTGGTGCGTCGCACTACGGAATACGTCAGCAGATTAGATTTGTGTAAATATTATTCTCTCTATGGCAATATGTGGAAACTTATTTTGCAGAGTCGGACACTATCTTTGTGTTCAAAATCTTCTATGAAGTACTTGGAGGAGGAACCCGCCTTGCAATGCCGAAGACAATCTGCGCGCCGGACTCGTCGTCATTGAAGCCTGGTTCAGGGGCTACTGAGGGAGTCCTGGATTAGGGGGTGTCCGGATGGCCGGACTATACCTTCAGCCGGACTCCTGGACTATGAAGATACAAGATTGAAGACTTCGTCTCGTGTCCGGAAGGGACTTTCCTTGGCGTGGAAGGCAAGCTTGGCGATATGGATATATAGATCTCCTACCATTGTAACCGACTTTGTGTAACCCTAACCCTCTCTGATGTCTATATAAACCGGAGGGTTTTAGTCCGTAGGACAACATACAGAACAACAATCATACCATAGGCTAGCTTCTAGGGTTTAGCCTCTCCGATCTCATGGTAGATCTACTCTTGTACTACCCATATCATCAATATTAATCAAGTAGGACGTAGTGTTTTACCTCCATCAAGAGGGCCCGAATCTGGGTAAAACTTCGTCTCCCTTGCCTCCTGTTACCATCCGGTCTAGACGCACAGTTCGGGAACACCTACCCGAGATCCGCCGGTTTTGACACCGACAGTAACCATGACATATGTGAGTTGTTAATTAATGGTTCAACTTAAGGTGGCAACTTTAATAGACATCCGGGTGGATTGCTTGTGGGTACCTGGAGAATCCAGTGTTATCCAAGGATATCCTGGAGTACCCGTGTGATCATCCTACGGTACGCCACCCAGGCTCAAAGGGATCATAAGATTATTCATGCTAGAAACTTCCATGTGCAGCCACAAGCCATTATGGGCTCTGGCATAGTTGAGTATGTTGTGTGACCTCTTTCAGTGGCGGGCTAGCGAATGTAGGGGAAAGTAGGTGTAACTGTCCACCCAGAGTAAAGATTTAATGCTTCTGAAAGACCGTGTCTCGGTCATCTGTTTCTCAAACACCTTGTAGTGCGAGAAATCCAACGGAGGAGATCGAGTCTTGTGGGGAAAAGTGCGCAAACCTCTGCAGATTGTATAAACTAATCATGGTTAGCCGTGTCCCCGGTTATGGACATCTTGAGTATTTGGTACTTGAATTATTGATTTGATCTCATCACTCTAAATTAATTTGTTGGGATGTTAATTACTACTTTAATTGGGATTGAGTTGGAGGAACCTTCTCAATGTTCCAACTACCATGATAGTTAAATAAAATATATTCCTTTGTTGTAGGGAAAATTGGCTTTTCGCAAAACAATATAACCATAGAACCTCCACCAGCCATATATGCATGTAGTGATAGCATTTATCTGTTCTTTGCTCTCTTGTGTTATATTGCCAGCATATTCCATGTGCTGACCTGTTTCGGGCTGCAACATATCATGTTGCAGACTTTTCAGACGAAGAGTAAGGTGTGCTAGGTCGTTTGTCGTGCACTCAGCTATGCCGTTGGAGTTGATGGACTCACTTTATCTTCCAAGCCTTTCGCTGTTATCTTGATTATATGGCCTTAAGCCATATTCATTGTAATAATTTCTCTTTTGAGACATTCGATGTAATAAGTGTGTGATTGCTACTCTGTTATAAATCCTTCGAATACTGTGTGTGTCAGCATTACTGATCCAAGGATGACATTAAAGCACAGAGACTTGATTGTCTGAGGTTGGGTCACTACAAGATGGTTTCAGAGCACACGCTGAATGTAGGACACGACCACTAAGATAAGCCATAGGTCACTCTTCTCTACTCATTTCTGACTCCTATCCATTTTATACTCTTTAGGATGGCGGACTAGTGGAGAAGAATGACGACCTGACGAGGAAGCTCAGAGTATTCATGGGAGACCCTGCGCCAGGAGGAGATGATGATCAATCCAAGGACATTCATTCTGAAGACTACATCATCATCGACGACACCGACTCTGACCCTGACAGGAGTGATGATGACTACGAAGACAAACCTGGAGCAGATATCATGGAGTCTTCCACCGATCAAAATTTCTAGTAGAATACCATATGATCAGTAGTGTTCCCCCATGTATATAAAATAGTATGAGCACTATAACGATAGTTATATCGATTGTATACCCTTGCTTGATTGATTGAGTGATATGATATGATTGTGTTTGTCTCATGTGCATATGGGTTGTGCTTTCTCATTAAACATCATTCTATTCTAATCTATCCCCTCTAAACCCATCAGATGCCTCCGAGACGTGACCCCGGATTTTCTTTCCCACCGGAGTTCACTCAGTTGATCCAGTAGCAGAATACCCTGATGCAGTTGCTAGTTCAGAATAAGGGCAATAACAACAACAACAATAACAACAACCCACCGCCACCACCTCTAGTTGACAACATAGCCTGTTTTCTAAGGTTACAACCACAGGTGTTTTCCAGTAGCACTGAGCCCATACTTGTGGATGACTGGCTACATAGGATCGGAAGGGAGTTAACCACTTCTGGTTGCATAGATGTTGAGAAGGTGCGTTTTGCCGCACACCTATTGGATGGACCCGCAGCCGCATGGTGGGAGAATTATACAGCCACTTTCCCCATAGCCAATGTTACTTAGGAGCAGTTCCAGCAAGCATTCCGCACAACCCATCTCTCAACTAGAGCTATGAGCATGAAGAAGCGTGAGTTTCGCAATTTACGCCAGGCAACCGTACTGTGGGGCAGTACGTGGATGAGGTTAGTAAGTTATCTCGCTATGCCCCTGATGATGTGGCCATAGATGCCGCGAAGCAGAAGAAGTTTATGGAAGGGCTGAATGATGAGATGAGCATGCAGTTGATGGTGGGAACATTCAACAACTACCAGGAGTTGGTAGACAAGGCTCTTATGATTGAAGGGAAGAAATAGCAAATTGAGAGCCGCAAGAGGAAGTATGGGCAAGGAAAGTACAATTCAGGAGCTCAGCAGAAACCCCGTTTCACCCCGAACCCGGGAGGATTTACCCATAACCATGGAGGCCATAACCATAATGGAGGAATTACGCATAACCACCGTGGCCCTAGGAATGGAAATGGGAGTGGAGCAGGCAGCAATCAGAACCGCTCTAACCCAGCAATGCCCGCCAAGAAGGACCTGAGTCACATTACTTGTTTCAACTGAGGGAAGACTGGACACTACGCCACCGAGTGTTCTGAAGCAAAGAATTGGAATGGCAACGGAAGGTCTGGGAAGAAGCCCAACCCTTTCAACAAGGGACAAGTGAACCACGTGAACGTGGAGGAGGTTGGGGAGTAGCCTGATGCAGTTATCGGTAAGTTTTTGGTTAAGTCATTTACCGCAATAGTTCTTTTTGATACTGGTGCATCGCATTCATACATTTCAAAGGGATTCGTGGATAAATATAAGTTGCCCACCAAGGTACTTAGGACACCCATGTTGGTAAGCTCACCAGGAGCAGAGTATATGTGATACTCGGTATGGATTGGCTATCGATGTATGGAGGAAACATCGATTGCTCCTGTAAGTCAATTCTGCTCACCACACCGGAAGGGAAAAGGATTAAGTATGTATCCAGGTATACTCCTAAGAGTACTCACGTAAATTCCCTCTCAGGAGTTGTTCAGGAGGAAGTGCCTGTAGTGAAGGATTACCTAGATGTGTTTCCAGAGGAACTACCAGGCATGCCCTTGGATCGAGACATTGAGTTTTTGATAGAGTTATTTCTAGGCACCAGACCGATATCGAAGAGACCACACGGGATGCCCGCAAATGATCTGGAGGAGTTTAAGAAACAGATTAAGGAGTTATTGGAGAAAGGTTACATTCGACGAAGTTCGTCACCATGGGGAGCCCCAGTGCTTCTGGTTGAGAAGAAGGATAAGTCTCTGAGAATGGTGGTTGATTATCGGGTATTGAATGAAGTAACAATCAAGAACAAGTACCCCCTACCGATGATCAATGATATGTTTGACCAGTTGCAAGGAGCAAAAGTCTTCTACAATATCGATCTTCGATCAGGATACCACCAGCTGAAGATTCGAGAACAAGATATACCTAAGACAGCTTTCACCACAAGATACGGGCTATACGAGTATACGGTTATGTCATTCGGATTGACAAACGCCCTTGCCTATTTCATGAGTATGATGAACAAGGTGTTCATGGAGTTCTTGGATAAATTTGTCGTGGTGTTCATTGATGATATCTTGGTATACTCGAAGAATGAAGAAGAGCATAAGGAGCATTTGCGTTTAGTTATTTTGAAGCTCAGGGAACACCAGTTATACGCCAAGTTCAGCAAATGTGAGTTTTGGTTGAAGGAAGTAGGATTCCTTGGACATGTTATATCAGGAGAGGGTATAACCATAGACCATACCAAGGTTTTGTTAGTCACTGAGTGGTTGGCACCAACCTCAGTTGGAGAGATCCGCAATTTTTTTGGACTCGCGGGATATTACCGGAAATTCATTGAGAATTTTTCTAAGATTGCGAATCCCATGATGGCGTTGTTGAAGAAGGACACCAAGTTCCATTGGACTGAAGAATGTGAAGCAAGTTTCCAAGAGTTGAAGAAACGTTTGACTACGGCCCCAGTACTGATTCTGCCAGATATACGCAAGGATTTCCAAGTATATTGCGATACCTCCCGCTTAGGACTTGGAAGTGTACTTATGCAAGACGGAAGAGTTGTTTCGTATGCCTCACGAAAACTTCGACGACATGAGTTGAATTATGCCACACATGATTTGGAGTTAGCAGCTATAGTGCATGCACACAAAACCTGGAGACATTTTCTTATTGGGAACCATTGTGATGTGTACACGGATCACAAGAGTTTGAAGTACATATTACTCAGAAGGAGCTGAATCTAAGGAAGAGGAGATGGTTGGAGCTCATACAGGATTATGATATGAAATTGCACTGTCATCCCGGCAAGGACAACGTAGTGGCAGAAGCTTTGAGCCGGAAGAGTTATGTCAATACCTTCGTAAGCAAAGGATAGCCAATAGAGTTAGCAGAAGATCTCAGAGAGCTTCGATTGGAGATAGTTAATAGAGGTTTTCTTACAACAATGGAAGTTCAGTCGACATTAATTGGAAAGATTCGAGAAGCTCAGAAGGAGGGCAAAGAAATTGCCGTGATAAAGGAGAAGATGAGTGAAGGTAAAGCCAAAGGTTTTCGGGAGGATGAGCACGACACCTTATGGTTTGAGGACCGTGTATATGTGCCCAATAATGCAGAGATCATGAAGTTGATACCACAGGAACCTCATGACTCACCATACTCAATACACTCCGGAAACACAAGATGTATTTGGATTTGAAGGAGCATTTCTGGTGGACTAGAATGAAGAAGGAAATTGCCGAGTATGTAGCCATATGTGATGTATGTCAGAGTGTGAAGGCAGAACATCAGAAGCCAGCAGGATTACTGCAGCCTATGCCGATACCCGAATGGAAGTGGGACAATCTTGGCATGGATTTCATCACCGGATTGCCCAGGACCCGACCAGGATATGATTCTATCTAGGTAGTAGTGGATCGCTTGACCAAAGTAGCTCACTTTATCCCAGTGGAAACCACCTATTCCAGTGCAAAGTTGGCCAAGATATATATGACCAGGATCGTATGTCTGCACGGAGTTCTGAGGAACATCGTATCAGATAGAGGAACACAGTTTACTTCAAAGTTTTGGCACCAGCTGCGCCAGACGTTGGGAACCAAGCTAGAGTTCAGTACAACATTTCATCCGCGGAGAGATGGACAGACCGAGAGAGTCAATCAGATTCTGGAGGACATGTTGAGAGCTACCAGGCCAGTTTGAAGATGGCACCGTTCGAAGCCCTGTATGGAAGAAGATGCTGAACACCGTTGATGTGGGATGAAGTTGGAGACCGTCAGTTGTTTGGACCATATTTGATTAAGGAGTCTGAAGAGAAGGTTAAGCTGATTCGAGATAGACTGAATGTAGCTCAGTCCAGACAGAAGAGCTACGCAGACTCAAAATGCAAGGAGGTAGTCTATGAAATGGGAGATAGAACATATCTCCGTGTGTCACCACTGCGAGGTGTTAAACGTTTTGGAGTTAAGGGAAAGTTAGCCCCGAGATTTGTAGGACTGTACCGTGTTTTGGAATGTATGGAAGAGGTTGCCTACAAATTGGAGTTACCCGAAGGACTGTCAGGAGTTCATGATGTGTTTCACGTTTCCCAGTTGAAGAAGTGCCATGCAGAGATGGCCGAGATTCCTCTGAGAGATACAGTGCCCCTGGAAGCAATTTAGTTGGATAGTGATCTGACCTATGAGGAGAAACCAGTCAAGATTCTCGAGTTTGCCAGCCGTGTTACCCGCAGCAAGGTTATTAAGTTTTGCAAAGTCCAGTGGAGCCACCATACTGAGGATGAAGCCACCTAGGAACGAGAGGATGATCTACGCAAAGACCACCCACACCTATTTTCTAGCCAACTCGAATCTCGAGGGCGAGATTCATCTTAAGGGGGGTAGGTTTGGAACATCCCAAATTTTCGATTCGGAATGTTATACATAGGTCATTCATGCATATCATATTTTTACTACATTTTTGCTTTGCGATTCTAGAAATTCTAAGCAACACAAGGACCCAAGGAGAGAGTTGGGGATTTCACGTTTTTCATATTTGAATTTTATCAAATATCAAAACAAGGATCATTTTGGTTTTAATTATTTTCCTCTCCAAAAATATTTCTAATTAAAATATATGAGAGGAGATAATATGACATCTCCAAAATAAAAGGGAATATTGGAGGAAAAATATTGAAATCAAATAAGTTTTTCCTTTGGACTTTTGTTGCTATTTTATTTGAATTAGGAAAAAATGCGTTTTTCAAAATTGCATTAGAGGCCCAAAAAAATGTTCGCACCAGGATTTATTTTAGGATTTTTGGATTCGGTTCAGTATTTCTTTCGTTAGTTTTTCTGCACCAGGAATTATTAAAAAAAGGTGAACCGACCTAACCGGGCCGTGTCCGACTAGGACTCCTGGCCCAGCCGGCCTTTATAAGCCGGGAGGCCCAACCCCACCAAACCCTAGCCTCGCCAGTGCAGCCGCCGCCGCCTTCCACTGCCGCCGCTGCTCGCCGCCGCCCCGTCCCACCGTCACCACCTATCATCCCGCCGGAGCCCCGCCACCGCCGCTCGCTGCCGGACCCGCCGTCCCGCCGCCGGACCCGATCTCACCGGAGGTATAACCGTCATCGCCGCCGCGGGTTTTCGCGAGAAAACCGTTCGGTTTTTTTGGAAACCCTAGTTTCGTTTTGTTTAGATCGGTTCGTTTTTTCGGTTTAGTTAAATAGCGGACATTCGTCCGTACATTCGTTTTAACGAACCCTATTCATCCGTTAGCCGCGGACAGCGAATGTTCGTTTGTTATCCTGTTCGTCAGTTTTTCTTTTTCCAGGGTTTTTTCGTGATTATTTTCGATCGTGATTTCTCACCTAATCTTCGTTCTAGTATATCTTTTCGCTCGTTTATCCGAATCAGGTGAAACAAGCGCCTAGATCTTCGTCTCGAAGCCCTCTTTCTGTTTAACCAACTTGAACAAGATTTTGCTACTGAAAAATTTGACTTTAGTCCAGATTAGTAATTGGATCTTGTTTCTTTCATAGTTTGAGTTTCATTGCTCCATTTAATTTGATTCGTTTTGCAAACCAGAGTTTTTCAGTTGAACTTTCTGGTTAGATCTTCTTATTTGAGTTTTACTCGTGCATCTTTGCTTGATTGCTTATGTATGCTATTGTTTTTTGCGATAGAATACCCGGAGTGCGAAGCGTGCTACTACGAGTCTTTAGGATTTGCAGATCGTCAGCAAGGCAAGTAACACTTTTATCATACCCCTTTATTACCCAGTTTTTATGCATTAGTTCAACCCTGACACATTGCATGAGTAGGATCTCCTAACATGTGGGTCTGGGAAGTAGATGATGAGGTAGAACCTATTACCTGTTTTATTATCAAACCCATGGGAGTTACTTCTACATTATGCTTATTTTGCCATGCTATGCTCATAGACGTGGATTGGGTTTGAGTGTAACCATGACAGATCTGAGTTGTTAATTAATGGTTCAACTTAAGGTGGCAACTTTAATACACATCTGGGTGGATTGCTTATGGGCACCTGGAGAATCCAGTGTTGTCCAAGGATATCCCGGAGTACCCGTGTGATCATCCTACGGTCCGCCACCCAGGCTCAAAGGGATCATAAGATTATTCATGCTAGAAACTTCCATGTGCATCCAAAAGCCATTATGGGCTCTTGCATAGTTGAGTATGTTGTGTGACCTCTTTCAGTGGTGGGCTAGCAGATGTAGGGGAAAGTTCGTGTAACTATCCACCCAGAGTAAAGAGTTAATGCTTCTGAAAGACTGTGTCTTGGTCATCCGTTTCTCAAACATCATGTAGTGCGAGAAATCCAACGGAGGAGATCGAGTCTTGTGGGGAAAAGTGTGCAAACCTCTGCGGAGTGTATAAACTAATCATGGTTAGTCGTGTCCCCGGTTATGGACATCTTGAGTATCTGGTACTTGAATTATTGATTTGATCTTGTCGGTGTCATAACCGGCAGATCTCGGGTAGGGAGTCCCAAACTGTGCGTCTAAGGCGGATGGTAACAGGAGGCGGGGGACACGATGTTTACCCAGGTTCGGGCCCTCTCGATGGAGGTAATACCCTAATTCCTGCTTGATTGATCTTCATGATATGAGTATTACAAGAGTTGATCTACCACGAGATCATAGAAGCTAGCCTATGGTATGATTGTATGTTGTCCTACGGACTAAACCCTTCGGTTTATATAGACACCGGAGGGGGCTAGGGTAACACAGAGTCGGCTACAAGGGAGGAGATCTACATGTCTGTATCGCCAAGCTTGCCTTCCACGCCAAGGAGAGTCCCATCCGGACACAGGACAAACTCTTCAATCTTGTATCTTCATAGTCCAACAGTCCGGCCAAAGGATATAGTCCGGCTGTCCGTAGACCCCCTAATCCAGGACTCCCTCAGTAGCCCCCGAACCAGGCTTCAATGACGATGAGTCCGGTGCGCAGATTGTCTTCGGCATTGCAAGGCGGGTTCTTCTCCAAATTTTGAATATCTGCTTAGTAGTGTCCGGTTCCCCATAAATGCTGCACTTCTTGGCTTCAGTGCCCAGTAAGGGCTATCTTCCATGTGTCAAACGAATGCGAGGAGCCAGGGCGTTTTTACGTTCGCCACCCTAGCCATATAAGTAAATTGTCTATTAAAGAGACGGGGATTCTTAGATCCAGACCACACCATCTTCCCACGGCGAGTATCCATCGGAGCGCGCTCGGAAAAATCCATTCCAACATGTCCGACCATCGCATCTCCTCCTCCCGCTCCGTAGCCCTAAGCCCGGTGATTGGGAGAAGTGTTCTGTCCTGCACAGCCCATTAGTAGAGTTACATGCCCAGGGATTTCTCCCTCCAGCATATATGGTCCCTGTTCGAGCCGGGCTCACCACTTATAATGGCGGGGAGCAAGCGGAGAGCTTCCCCAATCCCTCCAAGGGGGAGTGGGTATGCCTTTTCCCTTATTTACTAAGGGGACTTGGATTACCAATCCATCTGTTCCTCCGCGGGCTCCTAGAGTTTTATGGCCTCCAGTTGCATAATTTCACCCCCGGTTCCATATTACACATCGCTAGTTATGTTGCCCTTTGTGAGTTGTTTCTAGGCTGCAAAGCTCATTTCGAGCTGTGGAAGAGGCTATTCTGCTTTGTGCCCCGTACACAGAAGGAGTCAATATATCAAGTGGCGGAGCCGAAATATGGCGCATCGCAGGGACTGGATACCTGTCCGGTACCCCGAAGAAGACGTCCGAAGACTGGCCTTCGAAGTGGTTTTACATGGAGGACGTCCCCCTTCTAGATCCTATTCGGACGGGTCTTCCCGAGTTCGACAATGCCCCTTTGAGGAAACACCGAAGCTGGCGCCCATGGAGCCCTCAGGAGGAAGATAACGGATAAGTCCTTTACCTGATGGGCCGGATAAAAGTGCTGGCTCAATTAGGACTAACAATAATCGAGGTTATGTAAATATGTATAATGCGGGGGGTGCAGCCACTTCAATATCGAGGGCACCCCATGTGGTGCTTTAACGGGGAAGATGATGCCACCCGTTGCGGGCGTAAGGGACTGGACTCAGTTGCTGCTCTAGCAAAAAATCTGTCTGATTTGTTCAAGGGCGCGGAAGAGGAGTTTATCCGTATTAAGCCACAGGATGGATTCTCCATGTACAACCCTCCAAGCTGGGTGAGCTGTCACTTTTTACTCCCAACCTTCACGCATTCTTCGTCATAAATCCTCACCTTGCTGTTTCATGGAAGGAACTGTGAAAAGCTAGAAGGGAGGTCAACAGCCCACCTCCACAACCGGAGGACCCTAACCAGGCCCTCGATCCTGGACTCGAAGAGGATCCGGACATATTTGTGGAGCTGATCGACAGGACATTCTATCAATTGAGCTGCAATGATGCCATGGTGGCCATCATAGCCGACTATCCTGGGCTACTCCCTACATCGCATGTAAGAAAAACCAGAGTCCCAACTTCCGAGAAGGTTCCCTTTTATGCACTTCACCTACTGTACACATATGGTGTTTTACAGGGAAGGCCCTCTGGACGCCATGCCGAACCCGGAGTGACTTGCCAAAAAGGGACACCGAAGCCGGGTAGGCCAAAAAGGAAGGCGGTCAGGACAGAGACGCCGACGCAGAGGTATGATACAGAACCTCACTCCGTAGTTGTCATCTTTCTTAAAATATAATGAAGTCCATGTTTCCTAGTAGGAAAAACGCTCGCCGGACCATATTCGGAGAGGTTGCCGATCACGCCTCCACCAATCGGGCTCCAAGGCCGGACATAGAGGCAGAAGCTAACACGGGGCGAACGCCGGATGCTCCTCCTACAGAGGATGCAGATAGACTATCCGCTACAAATTCCGAAGTGGAGAGCGCCATGAATCACAAGTGTCACCGGGCCGTACTTCGTGACGCTTGTTTCTCCCAAGAGGCATTTGATGCCTTCAACTCAGGAGACGCGTACATCCGTGCTGCTCAAGATGGTCTTGCCAGAGCCACAGACTAGTATGTAAAGGATATACGGGTAAGACAATCTGACGATTATATATATCAGTAGCCCCTGAGACTTGAAACAGTTGACACAACTGATTTAAGGATCATTATTTGTGCAGGTTCTTACAGAGAAGAATACCCAATTGTCTCAAGAGCTGGAAGAGTGCAAAGCCCAGCTACGGGCCGCGGTTGCCGCGTTGAAGGAGTCCGAGAAGGCCCCCTCTGGTAACACTTGTTTCCATTGCAAAGAATGACAGGTACCAGATAGTATGCGGCATGCATGCAAATCTAACAATAGATGTTGCAGATGACTCCGGAGTGAATCCGTAGGCCGTGCCGGAGAATGCGCAACATGCTAATCAATAGCTAAATGCTGGCGAGCGCGTGCTTACACGGGTCAGGCAGGAGAAAGATAATCTCCAGGATGCCAATATCTAGCTGGGCGTGGAACTGAAAGATGTCCGAGCCCAGCTTGCGGACTCCGTGAAGGAAAATAAGCGGCTTCGACGCGGCATTTTCAGTAAGTGCTTGAACGAACTTTTGAAAGAGTTCGGCGAAGAAGCCGACTAACAGAGTTATGTCTGCAAGTATGCTGACTGGTCGTCCCGCGGAGGAGATGCCCGGGTTTGCGGGTGATCTTCTACCAGAGCTCTCACAACTGCACAAACAAGTTCGGCAGGTGATGCAGGGTATTGCCCAAGCCTTGTGGCCATCCGCCTCCCCGCCAGGAGGCATGGGGGAGCTTATAGAGAAGCTCAAGGGAGCACGGTGGCGCTTCCGATTATGGAAGATATCAGCCCGCTGACAAGGTGCAAGGGAAGCCTAGGCCATGGTGAAGACGCGATATACCAAAGCTGACCCAAACCACATGGCCGAGGTCGGACCTGTGGGGCCCGATGGGAAAGACATCCCTGTCAGTTTGGTGTATGACCAAGTAGAATTAGCCGCAAAGTATTCCCAATAGGATTGTAGGCTAGACAGCCTGTTGGATGGTATAGAAGAATAATTTAGTCAGTCTTAGTGACTGTGTACTTTAAGTGACATATATAATGTCCCTAGCCGGATTGTAAATCATTTGTCATGGCGGACCTTTTCGCTTCGACCTCTAGACCCGATAGTCCGGAGTGTATCCGAATACCCGCTCGGTTATGTAAACACCGGGATATGCGTGGAAACCAGGCGTAGGGGTCATAAGTGCTTGAACAGACAAGTACCCAACTAGCTATGTTATATTACATGGATAGTAAGAAACATCTTCCAGGGAGAATAGTTCTGTTAAGGGTTCCTTTCCCTGGGTACGCATGCCCTAATGTGCATGTCCAAACTGCGAAAAGAGACGCAGGCTATAAACATCTGGGGGCATGTATCAAAATAAATAAAAGTCATCTTTTGTTCACCGACCGAATATTCCCTTAAGAATGCTAGCTTCCGGCTTCACTCAGTCTGAGGTACACATCCGGCTAACCCGGCAGTAACAATCGGAGAGGTGCTCCCCTTATGCCCTAGTCGAATTAACGGGAACATAGGGCATAAATAAAAGAGCCAGGCAACCCAGCTTGACCAAAACTTAAGTCATATCGATGAATATAATGGCGAAAAAAGGTACATGTGGAATAATAACACATGTGTGGGGCATAAAGCCCAAAAAATAGTTATATTAAGCTTCTGTATAAGAAGCTCCTAGGTATAATGAGCACGGTTAGCGCGTCAAGATTGTGTAGTCAAGACACAAGTTAGCCTTTTAAGGCCTTGAGGAGAATAAAAAAGAAGAGAGAAAGAGAGAAAAGACAGATAACAGATGTGCAAAAAATTGACGGGGGTAAGGAGACGAACATAGAGTCCAGCACTAGGCGTAGAATCTTCGGAGTCTGGTTGCGTTCCATGGGTTTGGCTCGAGTCGATTGTCTGATGCATCCCGCAGAAGGTACGCTCCACCGGTCAGAACCTGGTCAATAATGAAGGGACCTTCCCATTTGGGCTTGAGCTTGTTCTTTTTCTTCTCCGGCAGGCATAGAACTAGTTCACCAACGTTATAGGTTTTGGCCCATACTTCTCTGCTTTGATACTTTCGAGCATGTTGCTGATAGAATGCGGAACGGGCTTTTGCCACGTCGCGCTCCTCCTCGAGGGCCTCCAAACTGTCCTGCCGATCGAGCTTGGCCTCTTTTTCTTCGTACATGCGCACTCGATGTGAGTCATGAATTATGTCGCAAGGCAGAACTGCCTCTGCGCCGTACACCATAAAAAACATTGTGTATCCAATAGTGCGATTCGGCGTGGTCCGCAGCCTCCATAGTACGGAGTCGAGCTCCTCTACCCAGTGCATGTTTGATTCCTTTAAGGACCGCACTAATATGGGTTTGATGCCGCTCATGATAAGACCATTTGGTCGCTCGACTTGACCGTTAGTTTGCGGGTGATAGACAGAAGCATAATCGAGCTTGATGCCCATGTTGTTGCACCAAAGTTTTACCTCGTCGGGTGTAAAGTTCGTGCCGTTGTCAGTGATGATGCTGTGGGGGATGCCATAATGCTGTGCAACCCTAGATATGAAGTTTATCACCGGTCCGGATTCAGCCATTTTAACGGGTTTGGCTTCTATCCATTTGGTGAATTTATCCACCATGACCACTAAGTATTTTTTCTTATGGGATCCCCTTTTAAGGGGTCCGACCATATCAAGCCCCCAGACCGCAAAGGGCCAAGTAATGGGGATTATTTGGAGAGCGGTAGGCGGCATATGTCTTTGGTTTGCAAAAAGCTGGCAACCGATGCAACGTTGGACCAGATCCTGTGCATCTGCTCGGGCCGTCGGCCAATAGAAACCTGTATGGAAGGCCTTGCTTACAAGGGCCCGGGCTGCGGCATGGTGGCCGCCGAGTCCAGCATGGATTTCTGCCAAAAGCTTCCGCCCTTCCTCTTCGGAGATGCACCTTTGAAGGACTCCGGTAGTGCTTTTCTTATAAAGCTCTCCCTCATGGACCTTGTAGGCTTTAGATCGCCGCACTATGTAGCTCGCCTCATTTTGGTCCTGGGTAATTCCTGCTTGGTTAGGTAGGCCAGGAATGGTTCTGTCCACGGGGCGATGACGACCATTATCACGTGGGCTGAAGGTGTTATTTCGATGGCAGAGCCTCCGATTGTGTCAGAGTGTTCGGTATCTGGTGTTGTGGCCGGGTCTGGACTATTGTTACCAGTATCCCCTTCCCATACCACGGATAGCTTAAGCAGCCTTTCCAAGAAAATGTTAGGTGGGACAGGATCGCGCTTAGCGCCGATACGGGCAAGGATATCCGCTGCCTGATTGTTTTCCCGAGCCACATGGTGGAATTCAAGCCCCTCAAACCGAGCTGACATTTTGAGGACGGCGTTGTGATATGCCGCCATTTTCGGATCCTTGGCATTGAAGTCTCCATTTATTTGAGATATTGCGAGGTTCGAGTCCCCACGCACCTCCAGGCGTTGAATGCCCATGGAAACTGCCATCCGGAGACCATGTAATAGGGCCTCGTATTCGGCTGCGTTGTTGGAGTCTGTGGATAGTATTTGGAGTACGTATTGGACTATATCTCCGGTGGGGGACTTCAGGACGACACCAGCCCCCAGACCAGCCAGCATTTTAGAGCCGTCAAAGTGCATGATCTAATTGGAGTACGCACCGTACTCTTTAGGGAGTTTGGCTTCTGTCCAGTCGGTGACGAAATCGGCCAGTACTTGCGACTTAATGGCTCATCATGGTCTACATGTTATGTCAAATGGGAGGAGCTCGATAGCCCATTTGGCAATCCGGCCCGTGGCATCGCGGTTGTTTATTATGTCGTTGAGTGGTACTTCTAAGGCCACCGTAATTGAACACTCTTGAAAGTAGTGTAGTAATTTCCGGGATGCCATGAATACCACGTATGCTTTCTTTTGATAATGTGGGTAACATGATTTGCATGGAGTGAGGACAGTGGATACATAATATACCGGCTTTTGAAGTGGGAATTTATGTCCGTCCGTCTCTCGTTCGACGACGAGCAGCGTGCTTACAACTTGGTGAGTTGCCGCTATATATAACAACATTGGTTCGCCAACATTTGGCGCAGCCAAGATTGGGTTGGTGGCCAGGATGGCTTTTATTTCTTCCAATCCGGCCGTGGCTGTGTCCGTCCACTCGAAGTGTTCGGTGCACCGAAGAAGGCGATAAAGGGGGAGTGCCTTTTCTCCTAATCGGGAGATAAAGCGGCTTAAGGTCGCCACACATCCAGTTAACTTCTGGATTTGCTTGAGGTCAGTTGGGATAGCCAACTGCGATAGAGCTCGGATTTTAGCCGGATTTGCTTCAATTCCTCTACTGGAGAAGATGAAGCCCAGGAGCTTTCCGGCGGTACGCCGAAAACACATTTTTCCGGATTGATCTTAATGTCGTATGTTCAGAGATTGTCGAACGTGAGCCTCAAGTCGTCTATTAAGGAGTCAACGTGTTTGGTTTCAACGACCACATCGTTTACGTATGCCTCCACTGTTTTGCCGATCTACTTTTCCAGACATGTCTGAATCATGCGTTGATACGTTGCACCGGTGTTTTTGAGCCCAAAGGGCATTGTGTTAAAACAGAAGGGGCCGTATGGAGTGATAAATGCCGTTGCGGCTTGATCGGACTCCACCATCTTAATTTGGTGGTAATCGGAGTATTCGTCGAGGAAGCACAATGAGTTGTGTCTTGCGGTGGCGTCGATAATTTGATCGATGCGAGGGAGGGGGAAGGGATCCTTTGTGCAAGCCTTATTAAGGTCCTTGAAGTCGACGCATAGGCGCCAGGATTTGTCCTTCTTTGGTACCATTACCAGGTTTGAGAGCCAGTCCGGATGTTTTATTTCTCTAATGAATCCGGCCTCCAGTAACTTGGCTAGCTCCTCTCCCATGGCTTGTCGCTTAGGTTCGGAGAAACGCCGAAGAGTCTGCTTGACCGGCTTGAATCCCTTTAGAATGTTAAGGCTATGCTCGGCCAGCCTGCATGGGATTCCTGGCATGTCTGAAGGATGCCAGGCGAATATGTCCCAATTCTCACGCAGGAACTCCTGTAGTGCGGCGTCTACAGCGTGGTTTAACTGTGCCCCGATGGATGTTGTTTTTGTGGGGTCCGTTGGATGGACTTGGAATTTGACTATTTCATACGCTGGTTTAAAAGAGGTGGACTTGGATCTTTTGTCGAGTATCACGTCGTCCCTGTCCACTATGGAGCGCATCGCAGTTAATTCCTCCACCGCAAGGGCTTCGGATAATGCCTCGAGGGCCAGTGCAGCTGTTTTGTTCTCGGCGCGGAGTGCTATGTCCGGATCACTAGCTAGAGTGACGATTCAATTGGGCCCGAGCATTTTGAGCTTCATGTACCCGTAATGGGGTATGGCTTGGAAGATCGTGAATGCCTCCTGCCCTAGAAGGGCGTGGTATCCGCTACTGAATGGGGCCACTTGGAATGTAATTTCTTCGGACCTGTAATTCTCCGGAGTGCTGAATACCACATCTAGTGTGATTTTCCCAGTGCAACGTGCCTCCCGACTAGAGATGATTCCTCGGAAGGTCGTGCTGCTTTGCTTAATACGGATTCTATCTATTTCGAAGACTGTCAATACTGTATTGTTATCCACGGGATGGTGCTCTGCGGTGTTTTGAATGAGGAGATCCTCACCGCTCTTGGCCACTTGCCGGAGTACCCAAAATGCTCTAGGGCTGTGTGTTGGTATGGTATCCGCTGTACTATGAATTTTGCAGGGCCCATTAAGCCATCCCTCCAATACGGTTCCACGCCCTGTAGTGGGCTTTTGCCTCTTTGTAATTGTGTCGGGCGACTTATGAGAGTGCACCCTTTTAGTTCGGACTAGGGGTTTTGTCCGAGCCGGATTATCCCAAAAATTTGTTTGGGTTTTCCAGGCGCTTTCCATCGCACAGTACTTCCGTACTATGGCCGCCAAGTCAGCGAAGTGTGCTATGTCACGGCGACTTATGGCGTTGAGGATTCCCTTGTCCATGCAATTGTTGCAAAAGAACGAAATTGCGTCTTCCTCGCGACAGTCCTTGACCTTGTTCATTACAAGGAGGAATCTGGCCCAATAGTGATGTACTGTCTCTTGGGGCTCTTGCCTAATGTGGGAAAGATCGTTTATATCTGGGTGGGTGGGTGGATTTATGTCCAGACCTTGACCTAATCTGAGACCCAGGGACGGGGGAGTTTCCGATCTTGTAAGTTCGGGCTCCGGGATGTTGCCCCGCAGGTTCAGCATGCTGCCTGATTCTAGGTTCAGGGTTAGGGCGATGTCCTCCCATGGATGGGTATCAGGCTCAGAGATCTCGGGAATCCGGACATAGTTCATCCTCAGGATAGAGGAAGAATCACCGCATTTCTCCTCCACCACCGCTATCTGATGGGTGACCGGCGGAGAGTTAATCTCCCTTTGTTTGGGTTTAAGCCCAATCCGATCGTAGTCTGTAGCGACTCCCAGAGCGGCGATGCGATCCAAGAGCTCGTTCAAAGAGGAGAGCTACATTGGATCCATCTGCTCGGTGAATTTCGAGCCGACGTGGAGGCTATTTTCGATGACCCGAGAAGTCATCGTCCGTGCAGCGGCCGAGCGGGCGGTCATGACGAAGCCGCCTAGTCGGAGAGTTTGGCCTACAACCAGGGCTCCCCCAGAGGTGATGTTGTTCTTGACAACGAGACAACCATCCCTCCTTATGATGACGACGCGGTGGAACTCTCAATGAAAGCACCAATGTCTGTGTCAAAACCGGCGGATCTCGGGTAGGGGGTCCCGAACTGTGCGTCTAAGGCGGATGGTAACAGGAGGCAGGGGACACGATGTTTACCCGGGTTCGGACCCTCTCGATGGAGGTAATACCCTACTTCCTGCTTGATTGATCCTGATGATATGAGTATTACAAGAGTTAATCTACCACGAGATCGTAGAGGCTAAACCCTAGAAGCTAGCCTATGGTATGATTGTATGTTGTCCTACGGACTAAACCCTTCGGTTTATATAGACACTGGAGGGGGCTAGGGTTACACAGAGTCGGCTATAAGGGAGGATATCTACATATCCGTATCGCCAAGCTTGCCTTCCACGCCAAGGAGAGTCCCATCCGGACACGGGACGAAGTCTTCAATCTTGTACCTTCATAGTCCAACAGTCCGTCCAAAGGATATAGTCCCATCCAAGCCTTTCGTTGTTATCTTATTTAGATGGCCTTAAGCCATATTTATTGTAATAAGTTCTCTTTGGAGACTATCAATGCAATAAGTGTGTGATTGCTACTCTGTTATAAATCCTTCGAGTACTGTGTGTGTCAGCATTACCGATCCAGGGATGACACTGAAGCACAGAGACTTGACCGTCTGAGGTCGGGTGGCTACATAAGTGTATGAAAGCTCAAAATGAAACTAAGTGGGTGTGCATCCAACTTGCTCGCTCATGAAGACCTGTGGAATTTTGAGGAAGCCCATCATTGGAATATACAAGCCAAGTTCTATAATGTAAAATTCCCACTAGTATATGAAAGTGATAACATATGAGAGTCTCTATCATGAAGATCATGGTGCCACTTTGAAGCACAAGTGTGGAAAAGGATAGTAACATTGTCCCTTCTCTCTTTTTCTCTCATTTTTTTATTTGGGCCTTCTTTTCTCTTTTTTTATGGCCTCTTTTTTTCGTCCGGAGTCTCATCCCGACTTGTCGGGGAATCATAGTCTCCGTCATCCTTTCCTCACTTGTGACAATGCTCCAATAACGATGATCATCACACTTTATTTACTTACAACTCAATAATTACAACTCGATACTTAGAACAAAATATGACTCTATGTGAATGCCTCCGGGGGTGTACCGGGATATGCAATGACTCATGAGTGACATGTATGAATGAATTATGAATGGTGGTTTTGCCACAAATACGATGTCAACTACATGATCATGCAAAGCAATATGACAATGATGAAGCGTGTCATAACAAATGGAACGGTGGAAAGTTGCATGGAAATATATCTCAATGGCTATGGAAATGCCATAATAGGTAGGTATGGTGGCTGTTTTGAGGAAGGTATATGGTGGGTTTATGGTACCGGCGAAAGTTGCACGGTACTAGAGAGGCTAGCAATGGTGGAAGGGTGAGAGTGTGTATGATCCATGGACTCAACATTAGTCATAAAGAACTCACATACTTATTGCAAAAATCTATTAGGTATCGAAACAAAGTACTACATGCATGCTCCTCGGGGGATAGATTGGTGGGAAAAGACCATCGCTCGTCCCCGACCGCCAGTTATAAGGAAGACAATCAATAAATAAATCATGCTCTGACATCATCACATAACGGTTCACCATACGTGCATGCTACGGGAATCACAAACTTTAGAACAATTATTTCTCAAATTCACAACTACTCAACTAGCATGACTCTAATATCACCATCTCCATATCTCAAAACAATCAAGTATCAAACTTCTCATAGTATTCAATGCACTTTTTATGATAGTTTTTATTATACTGATCTTGGATGCCTATCACATTAGGACTAAATTCATAACCAAAGCAAATTACCATGTTGTTCTAAAGGACTCTCAAAATAATATAAGTGAAGCATGAGAGATCAATAATTTCTATAAAATAAAACCACCACCGTGCTCTAAAAGATATAAGCGAAGCGCTAGAGCAAAATTATCTAGCTCAAAAGATATAAGTGAAGCACATAGAGTATTCTAATAAATTCCAATTCATGTGTGTCTCTCCCAAAAGGTGTGTACAGAAAGTATGATTGTGGTAAACTAAAAAGGAAAGACTCAAATCATACAAGATGCTCCAGGCAAAACACATATCATGTGGTGAATAAAAATATAGCTCCAAGTAAAGTTACCGATGGACGAAGACGAAAGAGGGGATGCCTTCCGGGGGATCCCCAAGATTAGGCTTTTGGTTGTCCTTGAATTTTACCTTCGGGTGCCATGGGCATCCCCAAGCTTAGGCTCTTGCCACTCCTTGTTCCATAATCCATCAAATCTTTACCCAAAACTTGAAAACTTCACAACACAAAACTTAAACAGAAAATCTCATGAGCTCCGTTAGTAAAAGAAAACAAACCACCACTTAAGGTACTGTAATAAAATCATTCTTTATTTATATTGGTGTTAAACCTACTGTATTCCAACTTCTCTATGGTTCATAAACTCTATTACTAGCCATAGATTCATCAAAATAAGCAAACAACACACGAAAAACAGAATTTGTCAAAAACAGAACAGTCTGTAGTAATCTGTAGGTTTCGAATACTTCTGGAACCCCAAAAGTTCTAAAATAAATTGCTGGACGTGAGGAATTTATCTATTAATCACCTTCAAAACGAATTAACTAAATAGTACTCTCCAGTTAAAAATGGCAGCAAATCTCGTGAGCGCTAAAGTTTCTAATTTTTACAGCAAGATCGCAAAGACTTTTCCCAAGTCTTCCCAAAGGTTATACTTGGCACAGACACTAATTAAAAGCATAAAACCATATCCAAACAGAGGCTAGATTCATTATTTATTACTAAATATAATCTAAAAGCAATAAAGAAAAATAAAATTGGGTTGCCTCCCAACAATCGCTATCGTTTAACGCCCCTAGCTAGGCACAAAAGCAAGGATATCTAGGTATTGCCATGATGATGATAAGGTAAATCGCGAAAAATCATCTCATACTCCCTACGTTCAGAGGCAAGCTTTCTTTGTGGCAAGCAAAATTAATCAAAAGGGCTAAATTTAAAGGGACAAAAGTCCCCAAGATCAAGCTCGGGAGGTATTGGTTCCTCCTTTGGCCCCTCATATTGTACTACCAATTCATCATTATAAGAATTCTTTTGGCAAAAAGTCATTTGCCTTTGTTCAAGAGAAAAACCTAACCCATTGTTCTGGATAGCAAAATTATCATTAAGTTCAGAGATCCTGTTAACAAGAACATCGGTAGGAACCTTTTTTCTAAGGTTTTCATTAAAAGTAACATGAGCTAAAGATCATGAACGCATAATGTCTTCTTGATAAAAAAGGATTGCTTCTATGGGAGGATGGCCGGCATCCACCCTATAATGTGCAAAAAATTCATTGGCCTCTTTTATTATAAATCTGAACTCATGAGTTAAAAAGATGGTCGGTGCTCGCTTAACATAAGAATGCTCAATATTGGAAAATTCTAGGAAAATCCTTTGTATGGAAGGATGCATATGTAAAAATTGTCTTTTCAAGTTCAACTATGAGCAAAGATATAGCATCCATGAGACTACTAGTTTTATGAAGAATAGACCCGCTCATGGCGGGTAAAGCACCGACACAAGTAAAGAAATCATGAATAACTCCCTTCCCAATAATATTACCGCTACCAATCCGAAACTTTTTAGTGTGTAAATAGCAGGATTTTCAAGAGGATCATCAATAGCATGAAAGTTTTCCATATTATTGTCCTTATCAAAGATAGCCTCCCCAGTTAAAGACATGATGGCAACAAATTGCAAAAAAGAACGAGCACACAGAAGGCAGGAAGGAAAAAGAGGGCAAATAAAACGGCAAGGGTGAAGTGGTGGAGAGGAAAACGAGAGGCAAATGGCAAATAATGTAATGCGTGGGATAAGAGTTTGTGATGCGTACTTGGTATGTCTTGACTTGCACATAGACTCCCCGGCAACAGCGCCAGAAATCTTTCTTGCTACCTCTTGAGCACTGCATTGGTTTTCCCTTGAAGAGGAAAGGGTGATGCAGTAAAGTAGCGTAAGTATTTCCCTCGGTTTCTAAGAACCAAGGTATCAATCCAGTAGGAGGCCACACGCAAGTCCCTCGTACCTACACAAACAAATAGAACCTCGCAGCAAACGCGATAAAAGGGTTGTCAATCCCTTCATGGTCACTTACGAGAGTGAGATCTGATAGAGATGATAAGATAATATTTTTGGTATTTTTATGATAAAGATTAAAAGTAAAGACTGCAAAATAAAAGATAATAGAAATAGCTTGTTAACGGAAGATTAATATAATGGAGAATAGACCCGGGGCCATAGGTTTCTCTAGTGGCTTCTCTCAAGATAGCATAAGTATTACGGTGGGTGAACAAATTACTGTCGAGCAATTGATAGAAAAGTGAATAATTATGAGAATATCTAGGCATGATCATGTATATAGGCATCACGTCCGTGACAAGTAGACCGACTCCTGCCTGCATCTACTACATTACTCCACACATCGACTGCTATCCAGCATGCATCTAGAGTATTAAGTTCATAAGAACAGAGTAATGCATTAGGTAAGATGACATGATGTAGAGGGATAAACTCAAGCAATATGATATAAACCCCATCTTTTTATCCTCGACTGCAACAATACAATACATGTCGTTTCCCTTTCTGTCACTGGGATCGACCACCGCAAGATTGAACCCAAAGCTAAGCACTTCTCCCATTGCAAGAACGATCAATCGAGTAGGCCAAACCAAACTAATAATTCGAAGAGACTTGCAAAGATAACCAATCAAAATAAAAGATTTCAAAGAAGAATAAAATATTGTTCATAGGTAGACTTGATCATAAACCCACAATTCATCGGATCTCGACAAAAACACACCGCAAAATGAGTTACATCGAATAGATCTCCAAGAATATCGAGGAGAACTTTGTATTGAGATTCAAAGAGAGAGAAGAAGTCATCTAGCTAATAACTATGGACCCGAAGGTCTGAAGTAAACTACTCACACATCACCGGAGAGGCCATGGAGTTGATGTAGAGGCCCTTCGTCATTGATACCCCCTCCAGCGGAGCTCCAGAAAAGGCCCCAAGATGGGATCTCTTGGGTACAGAAGGTTGCGGCAGTGGAAATAGGGTTACGTGGTGCTCCTGGTTGTTTTCAGGGTATATGAGTATATATAGGAGGAAGAAGTAGGTCGGTTGAGCCACGAGGGGCCCACGAGGGGGAGGGCACGCCTAGGGGGGTAGGCGTGCCCCCTGCCTCGTGGACTCCTCGTTTGTTTCTTGACGTCCACTCCAAGTCCTCTGGATTAGGTTTGTTCCAAAAATAACTCCCCTGAAGGTTTCATTCCATTTGGATTCCGTTTGATATTCCTTTTCTGCGAAACACTAAAATAGGCAAAAAAACAACAATTTGCACTGGGCCTTGGGTTAGTAGGTTAGTCCCAAAAATAATATAGAAGTGTAAAATAAAGCCCATTAACATCCAAAACAGATAATATAATAGCATGGAACAATAAAAAATTATAGATACATTGGAGACGTATCATGTACTCGTTTCCTCTTTGGTTCTAATAAAGAGGCAAGCGCAGGCGAGGAGTCCCGAGGCATCAGGCAAAGGTTTCCATATCGGTGCAACAAGACCAAGACCAGCAGGACAGTAGGAGAGAGGTCACCATGGAGCCCAGGACAGTGTCACCACTAGAGCCTTTGGTAGGCGAAGACCACCTTTTGTCAGGATAACTTGTACTAGTTGTCTCCCTTCAAATTTGGCTATTGTTGGATCCCTTCCCGCCTACGTTGGGGAAGACGACCCACTACAAAAAAAATACACTTTCGTGATGATACGTGTTTGTCATAGTAGATCGCTTTTTTTGTCATGCATGTACATCCATGACAAATTTATGACAGAATCAAGATAGTCATACCTGTGCTGTCGTAGAAGTGTTCCATGACATTACCAAAATTATCATCACGGAAGTGTCCACTTCCATGACGATAAATCGTGCGCCACAGAAGTGCTTTCGTCAAGGGTGATCGACACGTGGCATCCACCGTAACGGAACGCTATTAAGCTATCGGGTCGGGTTTTGGATCCGATAACCCGTTAACTGGCCTCGACCAATGGGAAATTTCCACGTGTAAAATTCTTATTGGCCGGACTAAACACGTGTCAGCTCGTCAGTGGGTCAGATAGGCGCCTATGATACGTCGACACATGGCACGGCCCAACAGAGGCCCATTCCTGTGAAAAGGCCGGCCCGTTTGACTTGGTCAAAAGGTGGTGGGCCGGCCCATGTAAAGCCTGTTAATGGCATGTTCACATATAGCCCATTTACAGCCCGCTAACCCAAGGCCCGTTACGCCCTATCCGAATTAGGCCCAGTAGCGTCATCTGGGCCACCCAATATGATTCCAGCCCATTTTCACTTCTGGCCCATGTACGGCCCATGACGTCTTTCGGCCCATATGAGGCCCTATGTAACTCTTGGCCTACTAACGGCCCGTGGTGAAACTGGCCCGTAATGAACAGTGTATCACTTTACACCCATTAACGGCCCGTGGTGAAACTGTCCCGTAATGCAGTGTATCACTTTATACCCATTAATGGCCCGTTATTCCGTTGGGCCGTTTCCAGCCCATGTTATCTTTCGGCCTTTTCAGAGCCCATTTATTCTTGGGCTCATTTACAACATTCATTTACTTACGGCCCGTTACTATCATTTTGTGCTTGTGGGCCAAATTCAGCCCGTGGTTACAGTCGGCCCGTTTGTGGTCCGTTAATACGTTGGGCCGTTTTCATAGCGTCATCAAATACGGCCTATTAACGATGGCCCGTTATGGTCGGCCCATGAATGGATGATTCCAACTCTAGCCCGTTTACGGCCATAATGCGGCCTGTTATTGGCCCATGTTTGTCCATCGATCATACTACTCGTATAAGGCCCATTGATGATACGACCCGTAGAAGGCCCATTGTTTCTACAACCTGTAGAAGGCCCATTGTTTCTACGGCCCGTAGAAGGCCCACTGTTTCTACGGCCCGTAGGAGGCCCAGTGTCACTACAGTAAATATTAGCCCATGGTTATTGTGGCCTGGTTTTAAAAAATAGGTTATTGTAGCCACTAGCAAACCGCGGAAAAAGAACTGCAATGACTAGAAGCAAACAAATAAACAAGACAACAAGGAAATAAATAAGCAAGCAGCTTACGCTAGGCTATCACGGCTATCACACATATTACATCCACTGGGCATCAAAGTTCGCCACCAGTGCAAATAAACGCATCGACAAAAGAATATACAAAACTGAGAGCACTTCAGAAGGCACCAGGCCTGGCCAGGTCGCCCCCCAAACAGCTGAAGAAGCTGAGTAGACCTCAGTTCTGTCAACGATAGATGCATCAACACTAGATTTAAGGCATGATGGTGCGCACGGCAGTCCTCTGACATCTTCATTGCATCTTTGACTTCAAGTCGGAGCTGAGCTGAAGCAAGCCTTTCCGCTTTAAGTTGAGACTAAAGAAGTCGAACTGATTGAGGCAGCAACTGCACAGAGGTTGTCTCACACCTGCTGGTGAGTAGCTTCAACTCACTGTATTCATCAAGACAGGACCTTGGGGTCATCTCGCTGTCCTCAAGATGGTTTGGCTCACTATCTTCCCTAAAGTTCTGCATGGCGTAAGAGATACGAGTCTGAAAGAGAAACAAGGAGACACGTAACAGGTTTCACAATTATATAAGCAAATAAATGGATCTGTTCTGCATAAGGAACATGTTTTTACAACTACAATTTGAAACTGGTAGTTGTTGCAAACATCCAATCAGATGTAAACAGCAAAGTAAACAACAGTGGAGGAAATGATGCCTATCCAAATCTATACTAGAACAAAGTTTGAAGGCTTGAGAAGGATGAACTTACATTACATGTTAACACGGGCTGGACAAAGCCCTTCTCCATGTTGATGGAAGGATAATTCAATAAATTCCCCAAAGAAAATTCTTTATAAGCGTTGCCATTATTCTACATTTTGCAAAGAGTAAATATAGATCAAATAATATTTGAAGAAACAGAGGATAATGAAGCTCAGGTGCAGACTGATGATACATAATCAAATAGCGATTAATTAAGTACAGTGTTACAAGGCAAAAGGGAGAGAGGTACTGACAAGAGCAATGCAGAGCCCATTATTGTTTTGAGATCGTATGATCCTTTAAGAAAGGAGATTCATCTGAAATTAGTTTTCATACAAGAGAGAAGGTAAGGCACAAGCAGAAATTTAGGAATTCAAATTTTGAATTGATATCATAGATAGTACCTGACGCTGGGCTCCCAGCAGTTCTAATAGGGGTTTGGCCACTGGAGTAGGGGTAAAGTGTGGTACAGTTGGGCCTGTGTTTTCTGTGGCTGCTGATCTATCTGATTTAACAGGTATCACTACCTTTTCCAAATACCTAGTTTGTACTCCTTGACGACCTGCACTCACCCTCTTCCTTTTGGACACCTATTACGAAAGAATAACATTTGACTGGAAAAACATAGTGTGACGACACATGGAATAGGTACAGAAAATGGATAGGTATGGCATATACTCATATATGATGCTTAAACTAAGCAGATGGTGTAACAAAGTAGAAGTAATGCAAGAGGTCAGAAGCAAGATATGTGCGACCGATACAACTTTGCAAAGTTAGAGCAAGCACCTTGATGGGTGAATAAGATAGGCCATCCTCCACCATGCCAAGTTTGTTAGGCAGTGGATCATTCCGCAATATTCCTCTCGTGCACCCATTCTCATATTCATTTTGATAATGTTCAATATCTGACATGCATGAAAACATAAAAACAAGTGAGATTTTCTTTGTAATGCAGAAGTGATTCTAATCCAATACTGCCTCCCTGTAAACCCCTTTGTGCTATCTCTGCAATTCTTTTAAAAGATGCCATGCATGCTATAATTTGTTGTGTGCATTAATATAATGTGGCCTACTACTCAAAATATGAGAGCTCCAGAAGTGATGACACTTCGCAGATGATAGCTTCAACATATAGTAAAGAAGAACAAGTCGACCCAACCTGACAGATTCAAAATATACTAAGGGAGAATAACTCGACCTGACCAGTCGATCGCAAGAGAAGGGTATCATCTTAAAGAAGAGCAGAAGAGCAAGCAGATTGCAGATATTACAAGTCTTTTAATACAATGTTGGTTGGCCGCATGATGAACCAGAGCGCATAGAGAAATACTATTCTTTCCGGTCTCTCCATATGTGGATCACATGCATTTTGAAACTAAAGTATGAACATTTAGCTAACCAATTAAACATCTCTCAGTTTTACTAATATCAACAATAATATCATATATGAATTTGTACAACTAAGCTTGTTTAGCTCGATGGGTGGAGCAGTGCTATTACGACAAGAACCACGTAGGCTGATTGTGGTCATCATAAAATGGGGAAAACATAAGCATGATGAGTACAGTGTTGACTGTGGCAGTGGGATGGCAGATCTGAAGCTGCAAACCGCGCAAGGGTAGTTAGCAACCAATGTTTTCTTTGAAATAACAACTAAGATTTGGTATGGACAAGAAAGTACGGTCAACAAGTGACAGAGAAATGCAATTATGCTGTCTCTCTATATGTCGCGACATGCATTTGGAAACTCAAGTGAGACCTTTAGCTAACCAATTAAATGTGTCGGTTAAGTAATATCAGTATCATATCACAATCATATTTGAACAACTAAGCTTTCGAATTCTAAGTGTTGTGTTGTTTAGCTTGAAGGGTGGAGTAATGCTAGTCCGACAGAAAGCACCTACGCAGATCATGGTAGAGTAGATAAAAGGGGAAAACCCTAAGCATCAAGAGAAAAATCAGGAAAGTGGAACTAGCTGGACTAGTGGGTGGCACACATGCTTTTTGAAACGAATATAGGAACATTAGGTGACCAATTAAACGTTCTCTGTTTTAGTGATATGAGCATCATATCAGATTCGTATTTCAACACGTAAGCTTTGGGTTGAGGTCTTGAGGAGCAGTGCTAGCACGACACGAAGCACCTACGATGATGGTAGTGAATATAAAGGGGGGAAACCATAAGCTTTATGAGTATAGTGCCTGTGCCATGGCGGATCTGAAGGTGCAAACTGGACAAAGCTACTTCGCAACCAATGTTTGCTTTCAACTAGCCACTACGATTTGGTACTGACAAGAAAAGTACAGTAAACAAATTACGATCTATTTTCCGGGTGAGATCAATAACTTAAGCACATATGGAAGAGTACCACCTCTCTTGCGACGCCGTGTAGGCCTATGCTGATATGTTGAGGGTGCTGCAGGTGCGATGGCTGTCAGCGGTGGGGAAGAAGACTTTAGATGGCAGACGGCCGGGTCGGGGGATATATCCTGTTGCCGTGGACGAGGCGGTCGTAGGAGCAGCAATGGCAAGGTGGACGACAGCGCCGATGAAGCGAGAGGAGGCGATGAAAGGATCCTGGTCCAGCGCCATGGATGAGAGACGTCCATCTCTTGCAGTGGACGACGGGGTAGGGGTAGCGGCTCTGGCAAGGTGGAGGATGGGGTGGCAGACGGAGGAGGCTGGCCGCAGTGCGGAGGTTGTCGTGCCGCCGATGGTGTATGAATGGGGAAATGGAGGGGAGGGGGGATCTCAAACTTTGGGACGCGCTTCTCTGAAATGGGGGAAAGTTACGAAGTTATCCCCCGTTTAAAATTTCGGACATCGCGTCGGTTGGGGATAGGACGGTAATCTCGCATCTCCCAAATATTTGCCGGTAACTATTTCGGGCGAGGGGAGGGTGTTCTGCCGCCCACGGTTGGCGCCCACGATGTATGAACGGGGCTGACAGGTAGGGCTGTTGTGTCACGTCTGATGGAAGTTACATATCCGCCCCTATTTAAAATATTAGCCTACATCGGTTTCGGGCGAGGAGAGGGTGTTTTGCCGCCCACGGTTGGCGCCCACGGTGTATGAGCGGGGCTGACAGGTAGGGCGGTTGTGTCACGTCTGATGGAAGTTACACATCTGCCCCTATTTAAAATATAAGCCTATATCGATTTCGGATGAGGGGAGTTTGTTTTGTCGCCCACCGTGTATGAATGGGGAAATGGAGGAAGAGACACATGTCTTTCAGACGAGCTTGAATCAAATGTGTTTTGCCGCCCATGTTTGGTGCCCACCGTGTCTGAATGGGCTCAGAGGCCGTCGTGTCACGTCTGATTGAAGTTACTAGTCTACCCCTATCGACAGCAGTGTAAATCCTGTCGATAAGGATGTCAAGTGTCAGGGGTAGACAGTAATTTCCATCTCGCAAACACTTGCTTCAAGCAGCCCACAAATTATAGTGGGTGTTCAGCCGCTTTGTTCCAAACTTGGGAGAATTAGCATTCATGTTTGCCCTAGGACCTGGCAAACTAAATTTAAATCCAATTTGTATTCGATTACGAATATCCACAGATAATTATACGTTTTGTTATTTATTTCTTCAAAACCACAACAAAGATTTATTCCACCTTTATATATGATTATGATTTAGAAATGCCGTGATCTTCGAATTCAGTAGGTTGGATACACTCTGAGTCAAACAGTTATTTCATCCAATACAATATGCTCACACGACAAACAGTTCACCTTATGTCAATCATACAAGTTCTGAGGATTACCTCACCTAAAAAATTCAGATCATTACAACACATGGAAAACATAGGGGGTCTTGCAACATAATCCATTCAGAGACATGACACAACATGCAAGTACAATAATCTAATGAAAATTTCAACTGGTATCTAAAGAAGAACCGGGATTATCTTGGGCTTCAGATAGCAGAAATAGCAGGACCTCCTCCGTCTTCAAATGCAACATTCTTACTTCCTCCAATTCTTGGATTGCTTGCATAATGTGTGCCGCTAAGTCCGTAATTTCCATCCTCAAGATAAATATTACCTCATTCATGGCAGCCACACCATCTCTTTCTGCCTCTAGTAGAGCCTCAAGCACTATAATATATGTGCTCAGACTGCTCTCCTGCGGTGTTGCCTCTGAACTGCTACCATTTGGTAACATGGATGGTGCACTACTTCCACAAATAGATTTTGGGGTTGTACATTGTGTCCTAGTGTGAACGGCATCCTGAAAGGTTTTCGCTGGACATCAGTAAGAGATAGTTATTGTATGATCCAGGCAGTAAGCTTACATGGTAAATGACGGAAGAATTATTGTCGAGCATGGCAAACTATATTTAAATGGTTCGAAGCAGCATCAGCCGAAAAGAAATTACAATGGTAAGATGAAACTAGGAATCTAAGTGGGAAATAAATGAAATCTGCCAGTCCCATCTAGTTAGTTTTTGCTACCTCCCTAGTTCATTTTCCTCAAAAAAACAAAAACTCTTTTGAACTATCATACCACTAGTGGACTTTAATCGGGATTAAACTAGACCCAGTTGACATCCCTAGTTGAAAGGGAGTGTACAACGCTATATTTAAGTTGCCAAGGCATCTAAGCAGTTGAAATAATCTGAGAAAGCACTTAACAGTGTGGCCTCATATAAACTACGAAGACAGTCTTGTGATGAAGTTGAGAGGAAAAGTTAAGGACTCAAATGAAATAGGCATGCATTTCTTTACGATAGTACAGCAGGCACTGCTGACATATTGGCCAACTCAGGTATAGCGTAACAACAAATAAGCATTCGAATCAAGCAATACAGCAAAGTAGACAACTGAACGTAATTCGGTAGGATTACACATTGAGGGCACAAGCCAAGAAAGCAGCCCACTCGCATTACATTTCACATGTACTAAAATACACTGGCTTACCATATGTTGCTGTGAAGCCTAGCTACTGTTGCAATGTTCTTTGAAGATATCGTCAGCATCCTGTGGTTGCAAATCTAGTTGTTGTAGTTTATTCTGCACCATCTATTTAGGTAAAATAAATTTTAATCGCATGCACTGGTCCGCATTGATCATCAATGGTTCATCTAAAGTAATGAAAGAAGGGTGTGTGCATACACGACAATACTCCCTCCTATTCTTTTTACTTTGCGTATAACTTTTTCTCAGTTTTCTCGTATTAGTCTGCGTGTTGCCGATTCCTAGCGCTAGTTTCCTTTTGTGCCCCGCCCCATCTGCCTCTACCCTAATTAATTGGCAAATTAGTCCAGAAAAATTAAACCAGTGCCCTCCTTGGTATGCGGGTCAAGAGTTATGCGCAGAGTAAATAGAATCGGAGGGAGTATATCTGCTTCCCTCTATTTTTATGCTTGTTCAAGGTGCGAGCCCCAAAAGAACAAATATTTTGCTTGATGGGGTTGGCAGCTCCATAATTAATAGAAGCATCAAATTAGTCATGCAACTTGGGAAGATCAAGAACACACAAACAAGTAATGAACAGAGGCTCGGAGCAGTGATGTAATAGCTAGCATCAGAAAATGTAGGGTAAAATGAACAAAAAGCAGTAGAACCACATGCTAGTTTGCTGATGTGTAACTAAGCATAGAGAACATTAAGCAGTCTGATGGAACCAACAGGTGGCATCAGAACAAAACTAAAGCATATTAACTATATGTGCACTGGTATGTAATTTAGCACATGTAACATGTTCACTGCCAGAAGTATGGCCCTATAGGTGCAAGCAGAATAACGCGTCTCATGAAAAACTGAATGATGCCCTGAAGAAATTCAAAGGTGCGGTGCATATGCTAGGAAAGTGAACGTAGGCGCCGGCCGTTGGATAATAGTACCTGATTCTTGGCGGCGTATGGGTATCATTGTCATACTTGATAGCTAAGGATCGTCGATGGTGCTCATGTTGCGGTTGAGTTTGGGCCGGCTATCACCGTCGCTGAAGCGGATGCGGTGCTACGGTTGTGGCGCCTGTCAACATACAAGAAATCTCATCTGTGGTAAGTGAACAGTTGCACGATAAAGAGAAAAACTGAAGGAGTACAAATCGAAATAACCTGATGAGGCTGCGCTGTCGGTAAAGCAGGGTCGGTGGAGTTGAATATGGCGTCCGTGGAGCGGGTCCGGTGCAGTGGATGAAGGCTTCGGCGGGTGCGTTGTACAGTGCTTTCGGTGAGGCGGATCTGTTGCGGCGGACGAGGGCTTGGATGAAGGGTCAGTGTAGGGGCAGACGAGGGAGTCAGTGAAGGGCCCACGCTGTGGTGGATGAGGGCGCCGGTTAAGCAGATCCAGTGCGGTGGACCATGATGGCGGTCAAGGAGATCTGGAGCGGTGGACAAGCCAGTCGCTGAAGCGGCTCCGGTGAAGTGGTGAGTTGGCAGTTGGGGGTTCCAAGGTGCGGAAGGTAGATCCGGCGGGGTGTGACGTCCACCGCTGCGGTGGAGGACTAGATTCGGCGGCTTGCCGTGGTTGGGGGTCGGGGAGGGGCTCTGGGGAAGAATGTTGGGGGCAAAGAGGGGAAAATAATGGAGTTACCAAAGTAGCCCTTTTCCGTTCATGTGGCAGGGGTAAACTAGGAATATTGCAGGGCTAAACTTTCGGGCGCGTGATATTTTGATGTGAGCGGAAAGTTTGAAATCTTTTGGCGCCTAAAATTATATGTATTTTGCTCTCGTATGGCCGACTACGATATCATGGCCGACTATTTGTTTGTTTTGCACGCAAAAATGTGCAAGTTTTGAAAATCAATGTCTCCAACTCGAAACTTAGATTGTCCATTCAATTCAAAGATGGATCATTGAGCTACTACAAGCAAATACCATCATACGGTCCAATTTAAATGAAATTCCAAATGTGTTTATCCTAAATATGATGACAAAAGCAAAATTGTGTATGTGTATGAATAAAGTGGATGATTATAAAGTTTGAACATGCCCATATGTGTATATCTCTAGGTTTGATATATGAATTTGAAATCACGAAATCCCGGCTTAAAAAATGTACCTCCGTTTAAATGAATTACAAAAGCTAATGATGGAGTCGAATTCCAAAATTCCAATCTGAGGTTTGCAATTCTGGTACATCAAGGTATATCACGCATGTTCAAAAGTATCGTTATCTCATAGTACAAACTATGAAACAAATTGATCAACCATGAGTGCACAATATCTCAATTACACTAAAGTCCCTCAAATATAGACACCTCACTCTTTATCTGAAGTCAACCCCCCCACCACCACACACACACACAGAGAGAGAGAAGTCGTTCTCTCCCCCAAACACCAACACACGAGCACATTAACACCCCTCTCACTTGTAAAGTCCGGACCCCAACATAGGTCTCTATCACTTTGTCTCTCGGGCATGCACACATCTCTTCCCTCGCTCTCTAGGTCTCCCGCTATCTCTCTTACCCAAGCACATGCACTATGTAGAGTGTATATTTCCCATACACACAAAACATCGCCCCCAAACATCTATCTCCCTAGTTATGTGGTTCTCGCGCACTCACCTCACACACCACCCCCACTGCAAACAAGCACACTTTGTCTCCTTTTGCACCACTCTCTTCTTTCTATCTCTCCCACATTGTGACGCCCTCGATTCAATCGTACACTAATCATACACGCAAATGTGTACGATCAAGATCAAGGACTCACGGGAAGATATCACAACACAACTCTAGACACAAATTAAAATAATACAAGCTTTATATTACAAGCCAGGGGCCTCGAGGGCTCGAATACATAAGCTCGAAAACACAAGAGTCAGCGGAAGCAACAAAATCTGAGCACAGACCTAAGTTAGACAAGTTTGCCTTAAGAAGGCTAGCACAAAAGCATCTACGATCGAAAAGGCAAGGCCTCCTGCCTGGGAGCCTCCTAACTACTCCTGATCGTCGGCGTCCGTCACGTGGTAGTAGGCACCCTCGGGGTAGCAGCAGTCGTCAAAGGTGGCATCTGGCTCCTGGACTCCACCATCTGGTTGCAACAACCAGAAAGAAGAAAGAAGGGGAAAAAGGGGGAGCAAAGCAACCGTGAGTACTCATCCAAAGTACTCGCAAGCAAGGATCTACACTACATATGCAACATTATCAAAGAAAGGCTGTATATGTGGACTGGGCTGCAGAAAGGCCAGAATAGAGAGAAGGTCTAGTCCTATCGAAGACTAGCATCTTCTGGAAACCACCATCTTGCAGCAAACAGGAGGGAGTAGAGTAGCATAAAGTAAAGCGGTAGTAGTGTTATCAACCTCGGCCAGAGATCCTTTCTCGACTCCCTGCGAGAAAGCAATCCCAGAGCCATACTAACCAGTTATCATCACAATCAAATCCTCATCTCCATCCAGTTCTCATCACAAGTATCCAGTTCTAGTTGTATCGATCGGGATACAACTCCAAGTGTCCGTTACCGTAGGACAGGCTATCGATAGATGTTTTCTTCCCTGCAGGGGTGCACCAACTTACCCACCACGCTCGCTTAACTCCGGCCGGACACACTTTCCAGGGTCATGCCCGGCCTCGACCAAACAATACGCCGCAACCCGACCTAGACTTAACAGAGAGGTCAGCACGCCGGACTAAACCTATGCCCCCAGGGGTCATGGGCCATCTCCCCGGAAACTCCTGCACGTTGCGTGGGCGGCCGGTGAGCAGACCTAGCTACCTCCCTAAAAAGGCAGGAGCTTACCAGTCCAACCCGGCGCGCGCCGCTCCGTCGCTGACGTCTATTAAGCTTCGGCTGATGTACACGACGCAGAACGCCCATACTATGCCCACGTGATGGTTAGTGCTATCAGGCCAGAGGCCCCTCGGATCAAATATCCAAATCGTAGTGGATTAGGAACGCGCGGTAACAAGCAGAGACTCACGAAAGAGGTGACCCCGTTGCCCCGTCTCGAGGACTTGCGGCAAGGGCTAAGAATGCCCGGCCACGCCTCGTAATTATCTCACGGGCACCTTCCAGGTCAACCCGTCTCCACATCACTTACCAAGTAACAGTTGTAAAGTCCAAGTATCCGTGTGTCCAAACATCAAGAGGAAAACCCAAGGAATCACCCCCGGTGGGTTCCACTCAATGTAATCATCAAGGTGAACGTAGAGGAATCACCCTCGAGGTTCACACTTGAGGGGTTGCACGACAGAGCCGTATCGGAAGTGGTTAAGGAGGAAATCACCCTCGATGACCACGACCGAATAGCTACACTACAGGTTAACATCAGAAGTGCTGTAGAGGTCTCACCCTCGGCACTTGATAGTAACCCAGCAGTGTCGAGCAACTAAGGGGAAAGTGATGTGCGGTGCCGGGGCCTGGTCTTCAATCCCGTTGATCGGGTCTTCAATGATGAAGCAGGGGCAACAAGGACAAGGTGCGGGTCACTGATGGATCACTAACCAGCCTATACTAAGCAGTTTAGGATAAGCAGGTAAGGTGCAATAACAGGTACAAAAGCAGGCTATGCATCAGAATAGGAGCATACAATAACAGTAGCAAAAATCTAATGCAAGCATGAGAGAAAGGAATGGGCGATATCGGGATGATCAAAGGGGGGGCTTGCCTGGTTGATCTGGCAAGGAGGGGTCGTTGTCGACGACGTAGTCGATCACCGGGGCATCAGCGGCCTCGGGGTCTACCGGAGAGAAGAGGGGGAAGAAACAGTAAATACATAGCAAACAGAGGTAACACTAAGCATGACATGACGATACGTAGCGCTAAGCGTGCTCTAACGCGGTCCTAGACGTTATAGGTGAAGGGGGAAATCAACCGGGAAGGTGTTCCCGGTTCCGGACCTGTGTCAGACAGATGACCGGAGGGGGAAAGTTCCATGTTCAGCATGCTAGGGGCATGTGACAGATGAACGGACCGCGTATTTAGATTCGTCTCGTCGTTCTGAGCAACTTTCATGTACAAAGTATTTTCATCCGAGCTACGGATTATTTGATATTAACTTTCAAAGATTTAAACAATTCCTGAAATTACTTTTAATTCAAAAAAAGAGGTTAAAAGCTAGGTGCACCCAGATCTGTGCACACAAAAGTGTACCAAAGGGATGACTTGTGGGTCCAGGGGGTCCCAGTTGACTAGTCAATGCTTGACTAGTCAACACGGGGTGGGGCCCCCTGTCGTTGTCTGCCTATTTGACTAACAGGATTAGTTTAAACTAATTAAGTAGTTAACAGGTTAATTAACATGATTAATTAGGTTAATCAATTAATTAATTTAATTACTATTATTTATTTATTTTTACAAATACATTTTTCGTTTCGTTTAACTTTCTCAAAGTTTTGGGGGCAGGCCCCAGGGGGCGCGGGCGCGGGCACCGGGCGTCGGACGCCGGAGTGCATGGCGTGGCGGAGTGGCGCTGGGCACGGACGAGGGCGGTTGGCCGGATAGGGGCTGCGGGGCGTGGGCGGACGGCGAGCAACGGCGCGGTCAGCGCATG
This sequence comes from Triticum dicoccoides, assembly GCF_002162155.2. NCBI lineage: Eukaryota > Viridiplantae > Streptophyta > Magnoliopsida > Poales > Poaceae > Triticum > Triticum dicoccoides. The sequence continues at coordinate 493,930,109 of NC_041382.1, forward strand.
CGGTGAGCACGGCCACCGGGCACGTGCGGGACGGTGACCACAGGTAGGACGACGCCTGGGCGCGACGAGCGCGATAGGGGGCGCGTGCGGGGACGGTACAGTGCGCGGCGACGGGAGGAAAAGGGGAGGCGGAGGCCGTGGGCCTCACCAGCGATGGAGAGAAGCGGGGGCGGCGAGGCTTGGGGTCGGCCGGCGATGGAGAGGCGGGGACGGGGCAGTCCGGCGCGAGGGTGAGCAGGCGACGGCGAACGGCGTCGAGCGACGGGGGCACCGGCTGCCGTCGGGGCAGACGCGAGGGTCGTCGTGGCGGTGGTCGGGGAGGCATGGTCAGGGGCGACGTGGGTCGCCCGGATCCAGCAGAGAGAGGGGGGAGGAGTGGAGGAAGGAAAGGCATCCGGCG